>NC_028452.1:29208663-29375319 GCF_000263155.2 Setaria italica
GAGGACAAGTTTGACGGGTCGTCTTCACTGCACCGACGCATATCTACATCTTCCGCACCAGTAGTGCGTCGAGTGGTAATCCCGTGATCCTTATACGGCAGTTCTTCCTGGTTATACGCGGTAGAAATTTTGATTTGCGCTAGTGTAGCCTACCTCGTATCCCAACAGGCGAGGCATGCCCAGCTCTGGGGTCGGGACCCGAGCCGGGGGAGGTCGGCAGCGCGCCACCTGTCCTGGACCCGAGCACCGATCCCGAGGGAATCAACGCTGCCCTACCCGACCCGGCCCTGGAAGCCAAGCCATCCGACCCCGTGGTCATTGAAATCGAGGCGGGCCCCACAGCGGGGGCCGACCCCACGACCGACTGGAGAGCCCCGTACCTCGACTACCTTGTCCACGACGCGCTCCCGGCAGACAAAACCGAAGCCCGCAGGATCGCGCGCCGTGCGAAATCCTTCACCATCATAGACCAGGAGCTCTACAAGAGAAGTCACACTGGGATCCTCCAGCGCTGCATCCCGATCGAGCAGGGAAAGGCGCTGATCCAGGATATCCACGCCGGGGCTTGTGGTCACCACGCTGCGCCAAGGACAATTGTTGGCAACGCCTTCCGACAAGGTTTCTACTGGCCAACCGCGGTCGCGGATGCTACCCAGGTAGTCCGCACCTGCGAAGGATGCCAGTTCTTTGCCCGCCAAACTCACCTGCCCGCGCAGGCGTTGCAAACCATCCCCATCACGTGGCCGTTCGCGGTCTGGGGGCTGGACCTCGTCGGACCCTTCAAAAGGGCGCCCGGGGGCTTCACCCATCTGCTCGTCGCTGTCGACAAGTTTTCCAAATGGATCGAAGCAAGGCTAGTGGCGCAAATCAGGTCCGAACAAGCGGTACAGTTCTTCACCGACATCATCCACCGCTTCGGGATCCCAAACTCCATCATCACCGACAACGGCACGCAGTTCACCGGGAAGAGATTTCTCCAGTTCTGCGATGACCACCACATTCGAGTGGATTGGGCGGCAGTGGCGCACCCCCGCACGAACGGGCAAGTCGAGCGAGCCAACGGCATGATACTCCAGGGTCTCAAGCCACGGATCTTCGACCGCCTTAAAAAGTTCGGCGGACGATGGGTTGCAGAGCTCCCAGCAGTCCTCTGGAGCTTGAGGACGACCCCCAGCCGGGCGACAGGGTTCACCCCGTTCTTCATGGTTTACGGGTCAGAGGCCATCTTGCCCACCGACTTGGAGTATGGGTCGCCGAGGGTCAAAGCATATGACGAATAGGGAAACCAGGCGTCACTCGAGGACGCACAAGATCAACTCGACGAGGCGCGAGATGTAGCCCTACTACACTCAGCTAAGTACCAGCAGGCCCTACGGCATTACCACAGCCGCAGGATACAAGGCCGCGCCTTCAACGTCGGTGATTTAGTGCTCCGCCTCATCCAAGATAACAGGGGTCGGCACAAGTTGACTCCCCCATGGGAAGACCCGTTCATCGTCGCACAAGTGCTACGGCCAGGCACTTACAAGCTGGCAACTCCTGACGGGCAAATCTTCAGCAACGCCTGGAACATAGAACAGCTAAGGCGCTTCTACCCATAGCTTTCATTTCCAAGTTATGCATAGTCTTGCCGTCTCTTCCGTTCTTTCGTTTAAGCTCAGGGGCATCCGACCCTGGCCTTGTTCCAGGGTCGCATACCCCTCGGGGGCTACCAGTTTTGTTCTTCTGCGAAAAAAGAAACCCTGAGCCACCTTGGCTCAGGTCCTTTCGTTTAAGCTCAGGGGCATCCGACCCTGGCCTTGTTCCAGGGTTGCATACCCCTCGGGGGCTACCAGTTTTGTTCTTCTGCGAAAAAAGAAACCCTGAGCCACCTTGGCTCAGGTCCTTTCGTTTAAGCTCAGGGGCATCCGACCCTGGCCTCGTTCCAGGGTCGCATACCCCTCGGGGGCTACCAGTTTTGTTCTTCTACAAAAAAAGAAGGCCTTTTCTTTTAAGCTCAGGGGTCTCCGACCCTGGCCTGGCTCCAGGACCGCATACCCCTCGGGGGCTATCAGGGGTCCCGACTCCAGCCGCTGGGCGCCATCTAAAAAGAAAACGGTTTTTTCTTTTTCAAACCGAACCTCCCTTTCGAAAACCTTTGGATGCAAAAAAAGATAAGGATGCGTGAACGGTACTCAGGCAAGTTGCGATCGGACCGCGAAAAAACCTACGCCCCAGCGGCTACGGTACCTTCGCTCATCAAAAACTTACTGACGCACCTGGCAACGCATCCTAAAGCTTTCAAGACCAAAGGAATAATAAAGGGAATCGGGTTCTTTCGCGCAAACAAAGAGTCATAAGAACAGGCCCGTATGGCCAAACGCGAAACGAGTTCAAAAGACTAACATAAGTACAAACTTTTTGGGTGCAAGCCCGGTACAGCTAATTCGCAGAAGGGTCGGCTGGAGCGGTGGCTTCGGGGTCGGCAGGAGCGGCGGCTTCGGGGTCGGCAGGAGCGGCGGCTTCAGGGTCGGCAGTAGCGGCGGCTTCAAGGTCGGCAGGAGCGGCCTCAGGGTCGGCAGGAGGGACGGCTTCATCCTCCAGGAGCTTCGCGAGGGCCTCCGCCGGCGCGGTCACCCCAGCGTCGATCTCGTCCAGCTCGGCTTCGGTGTAGCCGGCGCAGTACCCTTCACTCATCCCGGCAAAGTTAATGCTGGAATAGTGAGAGCCGAAGACCCCGAACGCGCGCCGCACGCCAAGGCGAAGCGCGTCCACGGCGATCTCGCGACAGCGATGGCGCACCTCAAGGACACGAGCCGGCGGAGAGCTCGATCCCTCCTCCGGAGCTACACCGAAGTCCTCGCAGATGACGCGGACCGCATCTCGCAGGGCGCCATGCTCGCCGCGCTCCTCGTCGAGCAGAGCCCGCAACTTGGCGATCTTACCTGCAGGAGCCACTCAAAAAATCCCACCAAGTCAAAAGAAGCAGAACACAAACGACACAAAAGCGCAGGAGCGGAAAGAGCCTCACCATCGGCCTGGGCCTTCAGCTCGTGCTCCCGGTCGGCGCTGCGGGACAAGGCAGACTGGAGCCCCTGCACTTGCAAACGGAGTTGATCGTTCTCCGTGCGGAGAGCTCCACCCTCCACCCTCAGCCGCGCCAGCTCCTCGGCGTCGCGGCGGGCCCTCTCAGCAGCAGCGGCTTTGAGCCCCTCGGCATCGCGGCGGGCCCTTTCCATGATGGCCTGGAACTCCTCGAGGTCAAGGCAGGCCTTCTCGGCGACGGCCTGGAGCTTGGCCTCAGCACGCCGCGCCTCCTCTAACGCCGCCCGCTCACGACCCTCTAGGTCGCGGACGGCCCCCTAGGCGGCGCCAAGCTGCTGGGACAGATCCCTGGTGCGCTCCCTCTCGGTGTTATAGTGCTCCCAGAGACTCTGCTGCCGCCGGAGGAAATCAGATTTCTCCAGGCTGCCCTCCTGGAGAGCCTGCAAAGCAACATGCCGTTAAAGCAAAAAAGCAAAGAGAAGGTATTCATCACCAAGCGGTAGGAATAACACACCTGGCCACCAGGGACCACGGTGTTGGCCAGAACTCCCAGCGCCGAAGTCAGTGCCGCCTGAACCTGTGTGACGCCACCATGCATCGCCTGCCACCTATGCCACTCGGCGGCGTCATCCAGCGCGTAGAGGTGCCTCGGCGGGTCATCGTGGGATGACCAGCGGAGGACGGACCCTCTCCACGCCCTCGGGACGGAGGAGGCCGAGGTTGGGACAGGGGCCGACCCCGACGCCGCCGTCGAGGATGGAACCACGACGCTAGAGGCCGTCGGATCCACCGACGGCCTCGGCGCCTGCACGCTCGTCGCCGCCGAGGCCGCCAACGGTACCCCTGTGGGCACCTCCGTCTCAGCCGCCAGAGTTACTCCCGCGGGAGTGACCGGGGCGGAGGCCCCTGCCTCTGTCACCGCTGCCTCTGCCGCCGCCGCGTCTCCGGGAGCAAGCGCCCCCTCCGCCTCTGACCCCGCCATGGCAGCAGGGGCATCTGCCCTGCCTCCTGTCGTCACCGCCTCCTCCGCCTCGTCGGCATCGAGGTCGATCACCTCCCCGACCTGCGGGCCCGGGGGGATCACACCCTGAGCCGAAGGGGCGATCAGAGGGGCCGGAGGCGGAGTGGAGTCCGCTCCCCCTCCTGCCGCTGACGCCGCCACCGCTCTGACAGCCGCCTCCGCAGGGGCCACCTCCGCGGGGGGACCTGCGGCCACACCAGGAACCCCGCCGATCGCCACTGGTGGGGCCGCGGCCCGCCCCCCGGAGGAGGATGATGTCCGCAGCGCCTTCTTGGGCGCCAGCTGCAGAGAGAGGCCACGGGGAGAAGTGCTGCACATCGACGGCCAGGCGTCAGCAGAAACAAACGAAAAAAGAGAAGAAGGATGACACATAGGGAAAGTCAACTTACGCCCTCAAAGCGCAGGGGCGGCGCGCGCGCTTCGACCCGGAGCCGGACGCCGACCCCGGGGCATCTGGCAGTGGCCGCTCCGTGTCGACACCGAGGCGGCATCCCTTGCCGACCCCGAGGGAGCGGCCCGCACCCGCTCCTGGGGGACGCCCTGTGCCGACCCCAGGGGGGCACCCCGCGCCCGTTCTTGGGGGACGCCCTGTGCCGACCCCTGGGTGGCGCCCCGCACCTGCTCCCGGGGGACGCCCTGCGCCGACCCCTGAGGGGCGGTCCGCGCCGACTCCTGGGGCGCGCGCTGCGCCGACCCCTAGGGGGCAGTCCGCGCCGGCTCCTGGGGCGCGCGCTGTGTTGGCCCCTGAGGCACAGCCCCAGGGCCCGGGGGAGCCGGAGCTCGGGCGGACGCTTCCGCCGCTTCACCCCCCGCAGCCATCTGCAGGGGCGCATCGCGAATCACTAAAGCCCCCGATCGGGGGGGAACCAGCTCTTCCTCCTCTTCCTCTTCCTCATCTTCATCATCTTCTTCTTCTTCTTCTTCATCGTCGTCGTCGTCAGACACGACCACCCCCCTCCGCCGCCGCTGGAGTTCCTTGGCGGCCTTCTTCTGCCTCCTCTCCGTCTCCTTGTCCTTGCGGCGCTTCTGCGCCTCAGCCTGGCGGCGGTTGCGAGCCCTCCGCTCGGCATCTTCCGGCACCAGCGGAAGGGAGTCCGCGACCCGGGTCAGCATGCCCTGCAAACGTAAAGCAGATCCGCGTCAGAACAACGAACGGCGGGATACAAGGAAAGAGAAACGATGTCCCAACTCCTTACCAGGTCTACGAAGCCCGGCTCCGGGCGCATCGGCGGATGCCCGAGGATCGAGTAGTCGACATCCCTGTCCTCCAGCGCCTCCCGGAGCCGTTGCCGGATCTCGGAGGCGGCGAGCGCACCCACCGCCAGGGCGGTGCCCTCGGGCGGCGCGTCGGGGGTCATGGCGCCAAGCAGTCGGACCCGGAGCATCAGCGGCGCTACCCGCCGGGCGTGGTACGCGCCGATGACCCCGGCGCCGGTGAGCCCACTCCACTTCAGCTGCTCAATGGCCTGCAGCAAGTCGGAGATCTTCTTCTTCTCCTTCTCCACCGGCCCGTACGCCTATACCTCGGGTGCCGCGTCGATGGTGCGGCCGGTAAAAACCGGCAGGGGGGAGTTCGGGTAGTTCTTCACGTAGAACCACTGATTGTGCCACCCCTTGTGGGACACCGAGGTCTTCACCGTCATGTACTCCTTGGAGCGAGTGTGACGGAGATGGATCCCGGCGCACCCGATTGGCACCGGAGGTGACCGCTGCTGGCTCCCGGCCTTCCCAGCCTTCTGGTACAGGCTCACTGTGAAGAAGTACTTCCACAGCTCGAAGTGGGGCTCAATGCCCAGGAATCCCTCGCACAGCGCGACGAACGCCGCGATGTGCTGGATCCCGTTGGGGTTGAGGTGCTGGAGCTCGAGCCCGTAGTGGTGGAGGAGCCCGCGGAAGAAGCGGCTTGGGGGGGAGGCGAATCCCCGCTCGTGGAAGTGGGCGAAGGAGACAACGTAGCCGGCGGGGGGCGACGGAACCTGCTCCGGCCCCGGCAGCACCCACTCGTCCGCCTCCGTCCTCTCGCAGAGGAGCCCCTTCCGCACCAGGCCCTCGGCGCGATTGGAGGTGAAGTGAGAAACTCCCCAGGAGGCCATCGCCGGGAGAAGGAGGAGATCGACGGAGGTGGAAGAAGAAAGCGCGGCTTAAAGCGAAGGAAACGAGGCGAGCGCGAGAGGAGAGAGGAACTGGCGCGGCGGGCTCTTGCTTTTATAAGAAAGGAACCGGGGAAGCCAAACCGACACCCCGGCCACCATAAATGCGGCGCCAGGTACGCCCCTGCCACACCCGTTTCCTTTTCGAAAACCACGCGCACGATCGGCCGCGAAAACATCCTATCTTCCTCGATTCGTGGGACGGCTCTTCCATAACTCCACCTCCCAGGAAACGCGCCCACGACGCCCCCCACGTTCGGCCCAGGCACACCAACCGCTCCGCTCCGATCCAAGGCCCACAGGGAGGTAAGAAAGGGATACGGGGTTGAAAACGCCCCTACGGCCCATTACGGTCCAGAGGTTCGAAAGCTGGCCCAACACGGGTTCGACAGCTGCCTCAGGACATCCCCCGAGCAAGGGGTGAGAAGGGACGGGTCCGCTAGCGACCAATACCCAGGCGAGCGAAAGCCAAGGGCGCCCCAACCTCACGTTCGAGTCCCGCCCGGTACAAAGTTCATGGTTTTTCCACGAGGAAAGTCAACGAGCCCCTGGATCCGGTCGAACGGGTCCGGGAACTATATGAACTGGCCGGCGGGAAATTGGAGTACGCCACCAGCTTGGCCCGAGCCGGACCCCCCCGAACGGGGACTGGGACTCCACTCGAACTTACCCGTTTGCAGCTCAAACGAGCACCACGGTTCGTCCAACGCGGATAACGTGGCCCGGCTCAACCCCTCCGTCCTAGCGAACGGACGCTTGAGGGGCAGCGATCAAAAAGTCGACCTAGCCTCCCGATCGGTTTCCTGCAACGAGCAGGAGCTCGGGGGCTAGCCTCGCAACCAACTACCATGCGTGTGGTCACAAATTGTAGGTTCCCCCCAGCCAGGCTGAAACCAAGCAAGCGCGCCATAACACGAAACCCGCGGCAAAACAGCGAAAGAAGCCTCCGGAGGAGCACTCCTGCTCCACCACAGGCTCGGGGGCTACTGTTGGGGGGAAATATTAACGATCCCCTAAGACACCATTTAAGGAAGCAAACGCAGAAGGCCCAGGCCCACCAAGACGTGATCAAAACTCCACCTCGCCCGATCAAGACGCCAGGATCGGGAATGGCCGACCCCCCTCCGCAAGGTTTCCGCCTCGCCCGACCGCGACCCCAGGGTCGGGGGCGCCCGACCCTGTGCCACGGAAGTTCCGCCTCGTCCGACCCCAAGCAAAGGAGTCGGGCGCGCTGGGGCCTCCGGGGCCGGGATCCCCCTCGGATGCGGTCCACATGGGCAAGACAGACAAAATCCTGTGGGTCCCCCCGTCGGCCTCGCCATAAATGCACCGCAGATCTGGCAGAGGGCAGGGCGACCGCGCCCCTCACGCAACCTGGCGCAAGTACCCGTGCACGACCGCCCTGTGCAGGCTACAGTGCCGGCGGCCGGCTCCCATTCGCCGCGGGGTACTCATGGCCTGCGCCGACCGGAGCAAAAGAGAGAGCGGCCTGTCCTCGGGGCCCACACACCCTCGGGACCCGCGCATCCCGCAGCACAGATGTGACGCTCTCCCCCTCAGCAGCCATCACCTGAGCAGCGGCATCCACTGTCCTCCCTAACGGACGCTGGGGTAACGACGGAACGCCCTCATCATGATCTGACGCCTACGAGCATCGAAGAAGCTATCTGCAGGAAGCAACAGCACTTGGCGCACGGCGACCTCCTCCTCCGGCATGCGCGCCGGCACGTGTCCGGGGCCGGCAGAGGCATCGGACGCCTAGGATCTTGCTCCTTCTCCCTGCCGTGCCTTTTACCATTCTACGCTTTACTCTTACAGTCCTCTTTACCCGATCCCAATTGTAACTCCGGCCATCCCCTTGCGATATAAAAGGAGGATCCCAGGGCCGGAGAGGGGGGATTGGCTTCTTCTCCCACAAGCGATAGCACACAACGACTCTCCCCGAGAGCACAAGCACCAAAGAGACTTGGGACCAGTCCCTCTCTCGTCCATCTGTAACCCCCTACTACAGAACCCCCGCGTGGGCAACACGAGCATCCTCGATACTGGACGTAGGGATTCCTTTGCCCGAACCAGTCTAAACCCGTGACTCCCACGCAACCACCTGAGGCTTACGCGTATAAAAGAAATTTACTAGTCTAAGTCTTGATCCGCTGATCTTGACAACGACACAACCGAAACACATTATCATAATTGTAACTGGGACAATAATCTAGTTACAACTTGTCGAGGATAGATCCCTAAGTACCCGCAAGGAAGGAAGACGACGGATTCCTACTAGTATTCCCGTGAAATCCTACTAGGATGCATACCTTGTAATCCTAGATGTGACCGACTAGTAATTCTGCCCTCTAGTGTATATAAAGGAGGACAGGGGTACCTAGATCTACAAAGGAACAACTCAAACCAAACAACACCCAAGGGTAAGAAGCAATATACAACACCCTAAACAGGGCGTAAGGTATTACGCTATTATGTCGATCCGAACGTGTATAAATTTGTCTCTTGTATCCTGTGCCGACCGACCAATCTAATACCTCGGAATATCCCTTGGTAGGTTGCCGAGTATAAACACAGACACAACTGGAGCAGTTGCACTTGCCGTGTCCTCCAGTTGCAACTGGGACAATAACGTAGTTACAAAATAAACTAAAAACTCATGCACATGCCATCGCAAAATGCAACTGGTTACTTCCTCCAGTTGCAACTAGGGAAATAACTTAGTTATAATTACACTAGAAACTGGTTGTAACTAGGACACACCACCATAATTACGATTGGGAGTTGCAGCTTGTTGTATCCTCCGGTTGCAACTAGGAAAATAACGTAATTACAAAATACACTAAAAACCATGCACACATCATTGCAAATGCAACTGGTCGTTTTCTCTGGTTGCAACTAGGTCAATAACCCAGTTACAACTACACTTAAAACTGGTTGCAACTAGGACACACCATCCCCACGCATGAGGTCGATTGCAAATATGGCTACGGTATAATTGAAAAAAAAAGTGTGTTCACTATGTTCACTAACTGCAACATAAAAAAATCCGGACAACTTGTAGATGAAGCTAATTGCGACCATGGCTGCAATACAATTGCCAGTCTAACAATAACCCAATTTCTAACATTAAATGTTTAATCGGTACTGCAAAACCGTAAAGATAAAAAGCCCCCACCAAAACCAAGACATGAGGCCAATTGCAACCATGGATACAGTGCAATTGCCGGTCCTGCAGTTAACCCAATTTCTACATGAGACCAATCAGAAAAAAGTGATGACTAATTCGGGACAAGGGGTGATGCTAGCATATTGATAACGCTAAATTTCAAATCTCAAAGCGTGAAAAAGGGCACGGGCGCCTGTAGGAAATTTGCAGGCCCCCAAAAACTCAAGCGCGTAACTGCAACATGAATCAAACATCACCAAGCGCGCGAGGCCACAGAGCCATCGGGAGAACCACATTTGCGCGAAATAATGACCCATTACTCTCGAGCGAACCGAATCACAGTAAACACCTAACCTGGCCTTTTTTCCTCCTCCGTCAGGCTATCCTCCACTTTGGCCACTTAAGATTCCTCGGCCCAAAGGTTAGGTGTTTACGGTGATTCGCGCATACTAACGAGCTAACAAGCAGGCAGCCCAGCTCCTCCTAGTCCACCAGCCGGCCTCTCATTTGTCTCTGTCTGTCTCTCGTTCCCTTATCTCTTCACGCTCGGCAACGGCGGCGGCGGACGTATGCTGCTCGGCGCTCCCGCAAGCAACGTGGCGACCGGCGAGGGCCGACCTCCCGCCTCCCGGCTTCAGGATTCAGCGCGAATCGAATGCCACAGAGGCACGACGGCGCTTAGCGAGTCGAAGCCCGGCGGAGCTGCGATGCTCCTCGAGCGGGAGCCGAACGGAGCGGCGGCGCTCGGCGAGCCTGTAGCGGACCCTTCACGAGGGCGACGAGTTGGCTCCTCTCACACGAGTAAGTTTTCATTGTTCGTTCCTTTGCCTTGACCTTGATAACTACCTGGCGAAGACGAGTGAGGATTGGGAGGAGAGGAAGCCAGGAAGGCATGATTCAAGGACGAGGACGCGAGACGGTGGATGCGCTCCGAAATGGACGGCGATGCTTGGCGATGGCGACGACGCCTCAACAGGAGACTTCGACCGAATCAGGAGCGGCGAGAGACCGCGCCGTCGCTAGTTCTGCGCGGTCCGGTGAGGATAGCGTGGCGGATTCCGACGAGTACGACGCGCGGAGTCCTTGCGCCGGCGGCACGGCGGAAGAGCAAGCAAAAAGTGAAACTGCTTTCGAAAATGGGGGAGGAACGAGACAAAGAGCAACGGCAAAAATAATTAATGCATGTGCGGCCGGTCGGGGGTATAGATGGTTAAACAGGCGGCCCGGCCCACGAGCCTGATTAGGCCCGGCCTGTTTAGGCCCGCACCGTAATCGTGCTAGGCCGAGCCAGCCCACGTGTCGAAGGAGCAGCCAGGCCCAGCATGCTGCCTTCTTAGGCAAGCCGTGTCGGCCCGCTAGCCCGGTGGGCCTTAATAGGCTCGTCGTGCCCATGCTGGCCCGCGGCATAGCTCCGACTCCTCTTTTCCCTGCCGCCGCGACAGTGGAGGGCCACAGTCTAGGCCAGGGAGGCAGCGGCGGAGGGCCATGGGACCGCCCGGGGAGGCGGTGGCGGAGGGGCATGGCTCCGGCTCCTCTTTTCCCCACCGCCACGACCGTGGAGGGCCACGGGACCGGCGGAGGGGCACGGCTCCGGGGGTAGGGGGAGGCGTGGAGGCCGCGATGCACTAGCGACTGGCCGGCCGGGCCGTCGAGGGCAAGGGGAGGCGGCGGAGGCCGCGACGAGCGAGGGGCCGGCCGATAGGCGGAGGCAGGGGAGGCGTGGAGGCTGTCGGGGGCAAGCCGACAGGGGGAGGCGGCGGAGGTAGGGGAGGCGCGGAGGCTGCTGGGGAGGCGTGGAGGCAGGGGAGGCACGGAGACGGAGACAGTGTGGGGAGACCGGGGAGGCGGCTCGAAGCAGTAGGAGCGGAGGGGTATGGGACTAGGGTTACGGCTGGCCATTTATCGGGGTTTCGCCTGGGCTGAGGCAGGCCTGGCTGCCTGTTTATGGCCCACGGGCCAAATGGGCTAGGCCGTGCCGGACCAGCCCACGGGTTGAGGTAGTGGCCCAGGCCCAGCCCGTAGTGTAGGTCGGGCCGGCTCGACCTACAGGGTTGCCGTGCCAGGCCGTGCCTGGACGGGGCCAAAATGCCATGCCATGGGCCAAATGGCCATCTATAGTCGGGGTCCATGTGGGTGCCGGTTCCGTCCTGTGGGGCGCGAATGGGTGCGCGCGCTCTCCCTCCCTCTCTCTATATGTATTACGAGATACGAGAATGGACATATCAATTATAATAAATCGACTACATAGTTTTCTGAAACCATTCAAGTTACTGTAACCATTCCAGTGCGTTGGATGGACCGGCCACAGAATAAACTATTCTATTGCCAGCTGTAGAGTATATAAGTGTGTGTGTGTATATATAATGCACCTGGTTGCATTTTGCATCTTGTTGCAACTGGTTTAGTCTGCTTGTTGCAACCGGCTCTTCGAGTCGCAACTGGTTCGCGTCTAGTTGCAACCGGCTGGGTCCGAGTTGCAACTAGTTCGGTCCTGTTGCAATCAGTTCCGTTGAGTTACAATTGGTCTTATCTCTCAGTTGCAACTGCAGGGCCTATGCATTCTGAACAGAAAATGCACATAGATGAATGTATATATATGTATGCATGTGTGTGTATATATGTAGAGAGAGCTATTTCTTTATGGCCGACAACAGAATAACTAATTCTGTGGCCGTGCCAATCCCCACTCACGAACTCGCATTGTGGTAGCCTGCGCTGTCCCACGCGGCTTCGAGCCTCGCATGACAGCTCGATCGGCTCTGAGCTCAGCGCACCAATTAAGGAAATTAAGCCATCCCAAAATTCCTTCCCTTTCCCATCCCACGCGCATGCAAAAACAACAGACCGGTCCAGCCAACCCAACATGCATCCAGCAGACCAGTCGACCAAACCCAACGCCCACCTCCCTACCGCGTGCCCCTTCCGGCCCACCTGCACTACGTGCGCGGATGAGCTCCACCCGTTCTGCAGTTCTGCTTGATTTGCATGCGCATGTGACAACTGCACACACACCCCCTCCACTCCACCTTGCATTGCGTGCAAAGATGCGGGGCAACTCTTTCACTACTAGATTTTAGGACTACTGCAACGGTTGAAAAATAGTGGTAATAGGGAAAATATAGTTGCAATAGGTACAAATTGCAACTAAATGAGTTTTGTTGCGAGCCGTTGCAATTACCTTTGTGGTAATAGGTGCATTACAATAGTTTTTTGGTCATGTTGCAATACTAGTTATTACCACGCAATGAACCATTGTTTTAGAGAGGTGTGGCAACTGCTGATGTCGTGGCAATAACATGTATTGCCATGCACGTAGGCATTGCTATAGTATTTAGTTGCAATGGATTGACACTGCGGCAATAGGTTGTTTCGCCACGGCCAACATCGTGGCGATAGAGTATATTGCTACGCATATATTATGTTGTGATTTTTGTTAAAAATGACAATTATTGCCACGGCAACATGTATGGTGGCAACAATAAGTTTTGCAACGAAAAATATTTATAAGTAAGAATAAGGTATTGTTCGAGGTTATTAATTATTATAGCAACATTTAATACTGGTGGCAACAAGTTGTATCGATACTAAAATAAAGTTGTTGCAATAACTTATAGCAACGAAGTACAATTGTTGCGTTTAGGTTATTGCAACACGAAAATTTCTATCGCAATGCATATTGCATCTTATATATTTGGATAATAATTTTTCTAAAAAATAAACAATTGACAAAAATCATGAATCGAACCATCATGAAACTGAAACAAATCCATCATTAATTGTGCCTATGAGTAGATAATAGTATGTAAAGTGCCCAATACATTATCCGAATTGAAAATAGTTTATAGCTAGTTAGCTAGTGTTGGGTGAACAACACAACTACATCAATCTTATGTAGGCTACAGCAAACATTGTTCGACATTGCAGAATTTCCTTGTGTTGACCATGGAAGGCATACGAGTCCAAGTGATCCATTCAGCAAGTTCAAATATCCTGTTGAATAAAAAGCATACATTAATTACTTAAAATAAAAAGCCAGTGCAATTATTACTACATTAAAAAGGCATTGAATTAGTGAATTACTGTAACTAGTAGTAAGGGCAGCTATGCATATCATATATGAAGGATTGATTACTACATTAAAAGGCATTGAATTACTGTAACTAGTAGTAAGGGTAGCTATGCATATCATATATGAAGGATACTAAATTAGCTAGCAGCTGGCCATTGTAAGGACCTTGAATGCTTGTATTGTTATGTGATCATATCAACATAAAAATTAGTTGCTTGCTAGTACTTTGCTATGGGCTGAAGCTTAGACAAACTAGATATTTTAAAGTGCTAAACAAGCAAAACATATCACTTACCATCTTCATTCTATTTTTTCAACACTACTGATCCATGTCTTACTTTGCAAGCTCAGCTCCACTGGTAGGTTTGTGGCCTCTACATTTAATAAGTGGACCACTGTCGTCCCCTGATCAAAGGTAAAAGAACTTAATAATAATCTGGTTTCTTCTACACAAATTTAAGGTTGTAAGCCTGCAAAACAGTTAATAGTTACCATCAGAAATGTTAACCTTGCACAAACCAGAAAGGAATTTCACAACAATGAAATAGATTGTTAGATTTTTGAGAAAACATGAATGTTCAGGTAGTTAACTCGATTTTTCTGTTACAACTTCCAGTTGGCAAAAGGGGAATAATACTACCTATAGGAAAAGCAAGGAACATACCTTCAGGCATAATTAAAGTACTATTGTCATGTCATGAAGCAATGCCAATTCATTGAACACAAGATTTGCAATCCAAATAAGAATTAGCTTGACATAAGTACAACTTGGACACATTAGACTCAAAATGCTTACAAGGTTCTTGGATCTGAAAAGTACATAATTTTGAGGCTGAAATAAATCATCTAGATAATTTCAATTTGACAAAAATATCTTGCAGGGTAACAACATGATGCTAAAGTCTTGTCTACTTTAACAATCATTTAAGAACCACATGGATGCCATATACCCTCTGTTTTCAACTTCCTATCCCAACTAGGTAAAACAAAAGGACAAAAAGTTGCCAAGCTAAGACTAAGATACATGGATTCACCTACTGGATGCCACTGGTTGAACCCAGAAGAGCTGGGCTACCGGTACACCCCTTTCTTCATGGTGTACGGCTCAGAGGCTGTCCTGCCATCCAACGTGGCCTTTGGCACCCCACTCATCCAGTACTACGAGGAAGGCGAGACAGAAACAAGTTGGTAGGTCGACATCGACAGCCTCGAGAAGCACTGAGTGGCGGCTCTCATCCAGCATGCACGCCACGAGCAGTAGATACGGCGCTGCCACGATTGGAATGTCACAGAACACTCCTTCAATGTCGGCGATTTGGTGCTTCACCAGATCCTGTCCACCAAGGACATGCACAAGCTGGCTGCCCCTTGGGAGGGCTCCTTCATTGTCAAAGAAGTCATCTAGCCAGGCACCTATCGACTCCAATGGGCGGACGGCTCAGGCATCCCCAATCCATGGAACATCAAGCACCTACGGTGCTTCTACCCTTAGGATTCCAAAGCTATGTATTCTATTTTCCCCTTTATTATTGAATAAATAAAACCTCCAAGGTTCTTTGCGTACCTACTGCCTTACTATTCCTTTGCCACTCTTCCTGATGCACGGGGGCTATCCAACCTGTTCGACAGACCACTTGCTCTCAAGCTTGGGGGTTTCCCCTAGGCGCCGACCTTCGGGTCTTGTGTCCTTCTCCTCCCTCTCTGGAGGCAATACAACTAACTTGTGTGGTTGGCGTTCTAGCACACGAAACCTAGACAACCTTGCATTCATCCCTCCTACAAGCTCAAGATTCGCTCTCAGCAAGGCGCTGGTCAGGCAAGGCTAGGCGCTTAATGGCTACAAGCCTCAGCCACACTTTGTCCTGTCGTATACACCAAGGGAGGGATGGAGCTCCTTTCTCCTCGCATACATCAAGTCAATTACATCACATGTTTTATCATACATATTGATACACCACAAAGTTTTATCTTACAGGTCTAGATTGTTGACAATGTTTACTGCTACATCATGATACTGGTTAGCCAGTTCTGGAAGACTCTCTACCTTAAAGTTGGCCGCGATCCCTCCTTCAGCACGCTCCAAGGGGATCCGTGGGAAGTGAGTCTTCAACAGTGCCAAGACATTCTTGACGCACTCCACCGCAGTGTCCTTCAGCAGCTCCTTCAGCTGACCAGGTGTGGCCTTAAGGCGATCGAGCAGCGGCATCAGCGAGGCCGGGTCGGCCTCTGGCTGGACCATGTCCATCACATAGCCGGCCACCTTACGAAGATCCTCTAGCTCCACCTCCCACCTTGCAATTACTAGTTGGTCAAGCTGAAGACTACGAATTGCAGCCTCTAAGCAGCGCTCAGTATCTTTGCTCGCGTTGGCTTCATAAGTCAGCTTCTGCGATACATCATACTCACGATGAACCTCCACAACATGTTCTTGCTGAAGGTGCGCATTCAAATCCTCACACTCTTTGAGGTGCCGCTTGAGCCTTTGCTCCCTGACCTCAGCATCTGCTCATTCAAACAAGTATACATCAGTACCAAGATTACAAGGGCTAAACCGAGTCAATAGGTCGGCACAACATACCTCTTAAGTGCGAAGTAAGAACATCTTCCTTCAGGGCATGATACAAATCTTTCCGCACGGCGTCCTCTCTGGCCTTCTTGAGGTCGGCCTCAAGTCTCTCTACCTTTAGGCGATAGTGCTCGGCTTGCTGGATCGCGTCCGCCCTCTTATGCGCGCGGTCAGAGGTCTGCAAAGCAACTGGATTTCATCTATAAGTTCTCTGGGTTGGTCGACACACTTACAAATAACAACTCAGAAATCTCTAAGGATGACTGCCGCAGCCGGGCAAGGTTCTTCTTATCGTGCACTACATCCCTGGCAAGGCCAGACCCGGAGCGGTTCAAGCTATCGGGATCTTCTCCACCTTGCACACCAACGTGAGTATCCTCGGCGGACCCCTCCGGTAGTGGATCATCCCTGGGCACTTCTTCCAGCCGAGGCTCATCTCTGGCCCCCTAACCAGGAACCTGATCCACCTCAGAATTGACCACAACAATATTTGCAGTCCTGGAGCCAGCTACTCCTTATTGTGCCACCGGTTTTGGAACATCTTCTCCAGCGCGACCATCTTGACCTGCCCCGACCTCAGGAGGCAGTGACTGATCAACGGTGTGGCCACTCGCCCCCTCGGTCTAGGTTGAGCAACCAGTCAGCTGCGCACCAGACTCATCATCTAGCACGGCAGTCCTGCATTGTCAATGCAAGCAGTAATTTAAGCAAGACATGCGGCAACGATAACAACAAGACAAACAGTACAACTAGATTATACTTACATGGTGCTCTTCTTCACTCGGATCTTGGGGCGCAATGGCGTGGTGGTGCCGACGCATCCCCACTAGACCCCCTACGGATCTTCACCTTCAAAGCCTCCTTGACACGCCCCGCATCGGCCGCGGTGGTCTCAAGGAGCTCAAACTTCTTCTTCGCGAGTGGGCTCGGTGTGTCGGACTCCTTGTCTACTTCGGTGGCCGACGTGGCCGCAGAGGGTGCGCTCGGGGCAGCCTTCTCCTTATTCTTCCCCTACTTGCTGACCATTTTCTTCCTCTTGAAGCTTGGCTTCTGCGACTTGGAGGCGAGCTGCTTCTGCACAGCATGTCATGTCCGACGTCGAACCGGTGCAGCGTCTGCGGCCTGGCCGACCTCTTCTGGCACGCTCTCATCCAACCAGATAGAGGAGTCAGACTCCTACTCAAGGCCGGCAGGCGGCTCGTTGGACTCGTCGGTCGGGCGGACCTTTGGTCGCTGTTGCTCGACCCGTCCAGGAAGCGGCACTCGGCAAAAGAATTCAACTTCATCACTCTGGTCAGACAACAAGATTAGTCAGAGACAACACAACAGCAGAATGAAAATGATAAATCACTATAGTTAAGGTTGTT
Source organism: Setaria italica (assembly GCF_000263155.2). Classification (NCBI taxonomy): domain Eukaryota; kingdom Viridiplantae; phylum Streptophyta; class Magnoliopsida; order Poales; family Poaceae; genus Setaria; species Setaria italica. The sequence continues at coordinate 29,226,030 of NC_028452.1, forward strand.
GGAGGTATGCCCTAGAGGCAATCATAGAGATGATGATATTCCATTTGTATCCATGATTTGTATATTGTGTTCATTGAATATCCATTAAAGGCTACTTGAATTGATTTGCAATTATGTGAATTGTATGTGAAACTCTTTACTTGTATGGTTATTCTAAAGTTGTCCCTAGTCGGAGTTCATGTGAGGACACACATGAATATTAGACTAGCATATGTATTAGTTGATGACTATGTTTCACAAGTCATGGACATGGAGATGTTGAACTAATAATGTGGACACATGTGGAGACATGTGCTAGGAATGACCCAACACGAGAAGTAGTTCTCTCTTTAAACAACATATACGCTTTGTCCTTAGACCTGAGATTGTCGCATGTATTCTAGATGTGGATCGACCTACTTAGGGGCTATCAAACGCTACGCCGTAACAGGGTAGTTATAAAGGTAGCTTTCGGGTTTGTCAAGAAGCATGCTGTGAGACATGGTCAATCAAGATGGGATTTGCCCCTCTCTGATTGAGAGTGATATCTCTGGGCCCCTCGAGTGATCGGATCCAAAAATGCATGGCCATGCTACGTACGGTTAAGAGTTAACCTACAAAGGGATTCCGGATCACAGGATCGAGAAAGAGCGGTCGGCTTGAAGCTAGACCAAATATCGTGAGGCAAAGGGAATAGCATGTATATTATGTTGTGATGGTTCGTCTGATATGATCTTCGTGTGCATATAGGAGTTGGCACGTCTTGCTAGAGGCCGCTACCGACTATTGGGCCGAGTAGAAGTACTCGGGCCATGTCTATACGTATCCGAACCCATAGGGTCACACACTTAAGGGGCTGGAAGCCCAATTCGGATCTGATCCGAGTTGGATTAGGTTTAGAAGTACTAATGGGCCTCGGATCCAGAGGCCCGTTAGGAACCTCTATAAATAGAGGGGTGGGGCGCCCTAGGGTTTACACCTTTTTGGCGAAACACACCTGCCGCGCCTCCCACGCCCTTGCCTGTTGCAACTCGCGGATCTAGCAGTCCGGCTTGCGACGCTTCCTCCCTGCACGTGTGGATACCTTGGAGGTTTTGCGCCTGCAGCACTTGGACGAGCCGCCGACGAGCCGCCGACGAGCCACGACGAGCCGACGACGAGCCGAGGCACCGGAGGCGATCTTGCTGCACGTGGACGAGCTGAGCTGCTGAGGAGCTGCTGGACGTGATCGACTACGTACGACTACATTGATCGACTACGTACGACTACGTGATCGTCTTCACTGCATCAACGCATATCTACATCTTCCGCACCAGTAGTGCGTCGAGTGGTAATCCCGTGATCCTTATACGGCAGTTCTTCCTGGTTATACGCGGTAGAAATTTTGATTTGCGCTAGCGTAGCCTACCTCGTATCCCAACAGTGGTATCAGAGCCGTAGCTGCTTAGTTTTGGATTCGGGATGTGTGCATATGGAGATATGCGAGTTTTCCGTTTGATCTATGTCCTGTTTTCGTGCCCTTGCTGCAATGGTAGTGTAACAACATACTCCTACCGGTCGGTTTCCACCATCGGAGTTAAGTGATACACGTAAATCCAGTTGCAGTGAGCGAAGATCAATATGATTGGTCGAATCGAAATCCAGGGTCATACGCCAGGCGCATTAGATGTGCAATGGTAGATGAGATCTACTGCCGGGGTCGGGATTTTTGCCGTATGCGTATGCTTCGGTAAATCAGCCGTAACTTTTCAGTACGATCTCGGATCGGGGCGAATTTTCTATGAAAATTGATCTACAGAAAAAGTTACACATGAAATTCAACCGCTTCGCCGTTTTCGGCGAAATTAGATTTCCCAAATTCGGCTTGGAAGCCTGTGGCGGAACCGTCCAACTTAAACTGGTTTAAACGCGCCTAATCGCTGCCGATGCAGCAATTATCCGAAACGCACTTAAAACAGTATAAGTTCGGTCGTCCGTCGAGTGTCCCTAGGACTCCTCGAAAGATCCACGTCGTGTCTCATAGCCATACATCAGGATTGTATCCGCGATGGGATAGCATCAACAAACATTACATTTGTACATACATACAAGAGGTACGAATTATTATAGAACGTAGTTTGAAGTAAACTTAACAATGCAGGTTAGAGGGATTCTAGGAGTTTTAAACATAAACTGGTCCAGCTGAGAGATGCACATAAGAGTTTTTCCTTCTGAGGGTATTGCGAGACTCATAACAATACCCTAGTTTTCCGGGGCTTCCTCCTCTGCGGGCTCCTGCGGTGCTTCTGAAATAGCCACAAGGGATAACCCTGAGTATGGGGTACTCAGTAAGGCTTACCCGACTAACCAATATAATAGTCTTTCTGGAACTACATGATAGCTGTTTAGTGTACTGGCTGACTCACCTTTTGCCAAAAGAGCTTACTAAAAAGTGGGGCCTTAGCTTTATCTTTTAACTCAATTAAGTTATTACCTAACCAATTTAAATGATGACAAAAAATATGCCTTTGCAAGCAGCAGGAAATTAAGTCATACAGCAAATTAATTTCGGAAAGACCTTGCATTCAAGAGATTTTACTACGATGCTCAACAGTGATCAAGTGCATTCATAACCGAGAATTGCGGCGATCCGGATCAATTTACATCCTGCAGGAGAGCACCCTGATCACCAGCTATGTACGACTGTACGGGTCGTACGTAATGACCTTTCGATTAGCAAACCCAAGGATTGGGAATAAGACTACCCGAACCCAGGGACGCACCCCCACATGGGACCCCACATCTGGCCTGATCTCCATGTGAGTTTCAGGCTACGCCCCTGCCAATCTCCAGCACGTCAAGCACGGGTACGAAATATTCCCGATCAGCGAGTCTACTAACCTACCGGGCTTTACTGGTCCCATACCCAGTAAGCAACCAGGTGACAATCACTTGATCAAAGGTTAAGACAACGATCGGGCCTTAACCGAATTAACCTAGCAGACACAACTAACATCTCTAGCTTCTGTCTGCTTTTCAAACTTCCGAGCTACCTTTCCAGAATTAACATGTATGACCCAACATTTCACCTTAAGGTTCGGTAACCAAGTTACTTTAAGCATCTAAGCATTTCTAACTTGGGTTACTTACTAATTGTTTGAACAAGTGGCAAAGATGTCCTTAAAACAAAGTAAGGTCATGCACAAGAATGGGTTTCATTCAACTCCTAGACTTAATGCAATCATACAGAAAATAACCAATAATTGGACACATGAAATAATAACTTCAAAATAGATAGGTATAAATGCATCGGGGCTTGCCTGGGATCAACAAATGTTAGTTCTTCGGAAAACCCCTTTAGTAAAAGAGGCACTTCAACATTTTGCGGACGCTGCCCATCCTCAGCTGAATTCCACGAATTCCACTTCAGGAGCTTCAACGTCTACGATTTAGTACATGCAGGAGTTAGAGATGCAAACTTTTGAACACATGACTATACAACTTTTCTTCATGATAAAGTTGCAAGCCAACAAGTGACTATACAACCTATCTTCATGATAAAGTTGCAAGCCAACACTAAACTACCCATAAAGATTAACCCAAAATTTTTAATTTCCTTACTAACCTACCTAAGCCTTTTCTTTTATTTAGAAAAGCATTATAAATAAATTCTAATCTCCAAAACCTAATTCCTATGGATTACTAAGAATTTGTGAATAATAAAACATTATTCAATATTTTATCCCTTTTATAAAGACTAAGTATTTATTTAAATACCTTAACCAAAGGTACTAAATAAATACCTAATTTTTATTACCTTTTTCCTAGGGTGTAAGAATTTTTAATGCATAAAGGAAGATAAAACATTCCTAATAAAATTGGTTTCACTATTTTTAGGTCAAATCTATAATTTCTAATGAATTAAATGGTGATAAACGAATTTAAACTATTTATCTGCAAAAGAGAAACCTATGATTATCCAAAAACCCCGGAAAAAACCTTTCTCACTCACCCGCAACCAAAGCATCTTCTAGCACATTGCAAGTATACTGATCAGCAGCTAAACCATCTCCTTCCATCATTTTCTCAGCTTCATCAACCATCCGCTCCCTAAACCATAAATCGACCAGTGCTACATAAGCACGAGTGCTTGGACTCCATCCTAGCTTCTTCATCTTCTGCAGCATACAGAGCCCCTCCTTCCCTCTTCTAGCATCACACAACCCCCTCACCAAGGCCACGTATGTGTGCATGTTTGGCCGCTTCATCTCCCTAAACAACTCCAGTGCCTCATCAATCCTCCCTGTCTCACATAGTCCTTCAACCAGTGCAGCATAAGAGACAACATCTTGCGCGAACCCTCTGAGCGGCATTTTATTGAACAGGTTGTGGACGGGGTGGAAGGCAAAGAAGAGGGGGGAAAATGGGAGTTGTTTCTCTATCTTGCTTCGTAGAAAGGAAATAGACAGGAGCTCAGCATGGTGGTGTGCGTAGCTGGTGGTGCTTGTTCGTGCGAAGCAGGAAACGGAGAAAAGGGGCAGCGTGCTTGAGCTTGAGAGAGAGGGAGAGAGCAAAGTTACTCCTTGCAGCTTGCTTGTTTGCTCAGTGGGGAGAAGAACAGAACAAGGAGGAAAGGGGTGCGGCGGCGATGGGTGCGTAGACGCAGTGGAGGCCAGGAGAAGGGCAAGCACGGGCGGCCAGGCGCTGGTGGATATGGTGCATGTGGGGCGGCAAGCCAAGGCGCGCAGGCGGTGGTGCAGGCCAGCGGATCGAGCGGACCGGAGGCCAGGAGCTGCTCTGTTGCTGTGCTGTTTGCTGTGCTGCTTTGCTTCCTGCGCTGGAGGAAAAAGGAGACAGGGATGGCTCAAGCTTGCGCTGGAAGAAGGAGAGGGCAAAGAGAGCAGGTGCTGCGGTGCAAGAAAGAAAAATCAGAGGGAGCTGGCGCTAGCTGTGTTCTGCTCTTGGCCGGGAGAAGAAAAGAATGGTGACATAAAAAAAAACGGATAAGAGCAAGGGCAGGAGTAGTACTTTTTTGAAGCTTTTCACCACGCATGGCTGCCACCTCAGCTCGCCGGCGTACTGGACGTGGCTCAGCTCATCGTGCTGGCCGGCGCACAGAGGTGCCGCGCGCCTCTATTCTCTCTGCCCCCCATTCTTTTCCTCTTTCTTTCTTTTTTCCAACCGACAATTTCAGGCCCAAAATTCGTCAAATTTTCAATCCAAACTTTCTAATCTCCCTTAGACAAACTTATAGAGAATCCCAAGCACTCCATTTGTTATTTTTGCTTCGCGTTGAGAGGATTGCTCTAAGACCGTGAATTTGAGCTCCAAAGTTTCTGACAAAATCGAGACTGTAACTGAATCAAACGATTCAGTTTCGTCAGACCTCTCGGCAGAGCCATTTGCTCCACTTTGGGTTCGATTTTAACTGCCCAAACTCACTTTATCTTGCCCAACTTCCACTGATATTAGTTCCACATACAACAAAGGTTCCATTTTGCACATAAGAACCCATCTCTTACACACTAGATTTTTTTCAAAAACTTGCACCAAAGATTGCTAAGCAGCACTGTTTTTGAGGACAGCATGAAGTTCTAACTTTGAGCCTCCAAAGAAATTTGAATTCATTGCTTTCTTTGGCCAGCAACACATCCAAAACACCCTTTATGAAAGTTGGAGGAAATCCAAAGTTCTACCTTTCATAGATTTGCACTTTTGGCTGAATCTCGCTCCTTCCTCGTGAAAAATGTCTCTAAACTTTTCTGGACATTGAACTTCAACTTAACTGAATTTTTCTCCTTTTGAACCTTGCTGTCAGAAACTTCAACAGCCAGTTACGACAAAAATCCAAACTGCTCTTTCAAAAGTCCCTTTATAAAAGTTGTAGTAAATTTGCTGAATTTCAATTCATATTATTACACCTCCTTCAGATTCCCAACCAATCGAGGAGAATTTCCTTCTGAACCTGACTGCTACTTTTCCCTTTTTAACAGCTAAGCCTTTTGACAGATTTTCTTGAGGTCGGTTTTCGTGGCTAAAATTCAATAGAGTCTTGCTCAGAGCCCTTAAACAAAGTTGTAGGAAATATTTGTGACTATCTTTGATACATTTGGAGTTTCTGCTGATTTTGACTCTAAGGGTTCGAAATTTTCTTCCAAAACCGACTGTTACTGTTCATTCCTCCAGTATTGACAGAACTGTCAATTTTTCTGAGCTGAAGGTTCAGGTTGTGTTTACTCCATTTTTTTCACTTAAACTCTCAAAACTTCCTTTATAGAAGTTGTAGATAACCTATTTCTCTACATTTATCTTATCATTTCAAAAGTCAAATCCTTCTTTTTCTCTTCCAAATCTAGCTCTGAAGCTAACTGCCATTTCTTGCTTTTCACTAAACTGAATTTGCACTGACTGTCTGTACTTCTTAACAGAATAGCACCCCCTTCTCCAATTAAATCTTGAATTTCCACTTAACACTTCAAATGCCAATTATTTCATGTCAAACTTGGAGATCATGCTAAGCTTGATATGAAAGTTCCATTTTGCCCATAAAATCAAAAGTCCACATAGGATTTCTTCAAAATCTCTTGAATCAAAATTCATTTCATTTAGTACTGTTTTCAAAGGCATTTATGCCTATATCCCAGTTAGTGAACAGTAACATCCTCCATTTCTGATTTTTGGACAATTTAAAGTCCATTTGCTTCTCAAATGGTCTCTTTGAGTTCCAAATGTTCATAAGGTCCAAATTCATGCATTTGTCAACTTTTTCTGAATTTGAAGCTCTTATTTGGCATTTTTGGCTAAAATTTGACCAAAAGTTGACTTTGGCCATAAAAGCTCATTAACCCCCAAATCTTTGTCATATCCTGTTCTTGGCCATTCTTGAGTGTTTTTAACACCCCGGGTGCTCTGCCATACAGTTCTCGACAGATAGCTCGATAATCACTTGTTCCCTCTTTGAGTTCTAATTTGGGAATTTAAATTCGTGTTTCTTGGGCTAAGAACTTCTGCAATGGTTAACCATAGATTAAAGATTCTATTTCTCAAGTTGTCGCCCAACTCTTGGTTGTAGGAGTCCTTTGAATTTTTTTTTTCTTTTTAAATCTTGAATCTTTGGTCAAATTTGACCCAAATTTGACTTTGGTCCATAATACCTCTGTTGCATCCAAATTCATCATTAATCTCTAAATTACCTTCTTAGGCTTTTAATAACACTGGGTGTTACAGCCTCTCCCCCTTAAAAGAATCTCGTTCCGAGATTCCAGATGCTAAACCCCTTGCTGGAGAGTGGAAAGGAAACTGCGTCATACAAGCATCCTTCCCTATTCTTCATAAAGAAATTGGGATGGTTGTTTAGCGACAATTGTTTACTCGATTTCGACTGTCTCAAACAACTCGGGGTACTTGGATTCCAATTTTTTTTTCTCGTTCCCAAGTAGCCTCATCTTGGGTTTTGCTTTTCTACTGTACCTTGTATAACTTGTTACTTTGGATCTCAATTCTTATTTTATCCTTCTTCATAAGTTAATTATGGTTCCATCTCAAGTTCTAGATCTTCTAGAATCTCCATTTCATATGGACCAATCTACTTCAGAACTAGCTTTTCCTTGACTCCATGTCACTTTTCTGCCTTAATTGGGCTATCTCCAAATACTTAGGGGGTGTTTGGGAGGAGGGAGCTAAATTTTAGCCCCCGTCACATCGAATGTTTGGACACTAATTAGGAGTATTAAACCTAGACTAATTACAAAACTAATTACACGACCCCTAGGCTAAATCGCGAGACGAATCTATTAAGCCTAATTAGTCCATGATTTGACAATGTGGTGCTACAGTAACCATTCACTAATGATGGATTAATTAGGCTTAATAGATTCGTCTCGCGATTTAGCCTAGGGGTTCTGCAATTAGTTTTGTAATTAGTTTATCTTTAGTCCTCCTAATTAGTATCCGAACATCCGATGTGACAGGATTAAAGTTTAGCCTCCTCCTTCCAAACACCCCCTTACAAACCTTTGATTCTTTACTTTTACTTTTAATAAGCAATCTGATTCCAAGTCTACTCTTTTGCTTGCTTTTGACCAAGGCACAAGTCTGAAACCTTTGAAAAGTTCAAGGAATTTCAGAATGAAGTTGAAAATCAGCGTGGCAAGAAAATTAAGGCCTTACGATCTGATTGTGGAGGCGAGTATTTGAGCCACGAGTTTAGCAATCATCTAAAGAGTTGCGGAATTGTTCCACAACTTACGCCGCCTGGAACACCTCAGAGAAACGGTGTGTCCGAGCGACGTAATCGAACTTTGTTAGACATGGTTAGATCAATGATGAGCCAGTCGGACCTACCGTTGTCATTTTGGGGATACGCTCTAGAAACAGCAGCTTTCACACTAAATAGGGTACCATCTAAATCCGTAGTTAAGACACCATATGAGATATGGACTGGAAAGGTTCCTAGTTTGTCTTTTCTAAAGATTTGGGGATGTGAAGTGTTTGTCAAGCGACTTCAGTCGGACAAGATCACACCCAAGTCGGATAAGTGCATTTTCGTGGGATATCCAAAGGAAACTTTGGGATATTATTTCTACAACCGATCAGAAGGCAAAGTGTTTGTCACTCGGAACGGGGTTTTCCTAGAGAAAGAGTTTCTCAAAGGAGAAAAGAGTGGAAAGACAGTGCATCTTGAAGAAGTTCAAGATGAGCCGATCGGGCAAGAATCAATGAGTGATGCTAATGTAGCAGAACAAGTTGAGATACCCATGGCAAGAGAAGCACCGCCACAACCACGAAGGTCGGCAAGGCTCCGCGAAATGCGGGAAATATTATTGTTGGACAATGATGAGCCTGCGACATATGCAGAAGCAATGATGGACCCAGACTCCGAAAAATGGCAGAATGCCATGCAATCCGAAATAGAGTCCATGGGAGACAATCAAGTTTGGAACTTGGTTGACCCGCCTGATGGTGTTAAAGCCATAGAGTGCAAGTGGATCTATAAGAAGAAAAAGGACATGGATTGAAATGTTCACATCTATAAAGCACGACTTGTCGCAAAAGGTTTTCGACAAGTTCAAGGAGTTGACTACGACGAGACCTTCTCGCCCGTAGTGATGCTTAAGTCCATTCGGATTATTCTAGCTATAGCTGCATATTTCGATTATGAGATATGGCAGATGGATGTCAAGACAGCTTTCCTGAATGGAAACCTAGCTGAGGACGTGTATATGATACAGCCCGAGGGTTTTGTCGATCCGAAAAATGCTGGAAAGGTATGCAAGCTTCAGAGATCCATTTATGGATTGAAGCAAGCATCTAGGAGTTGGAACATTCGTTTGGATAAAGTGGTCAAAGGGTTTGACTTCACCAAGAACGAAGAAGAGTCTTGTGTTTACAAGAAGGTTAGTGGGAGCTCTGTAGTATTTCTAATCTTATATGTGGATGACATATTACTGATTGGAAACAACATTCCTATGCTTGAGTCCGTAAAGACTTCACTGAAAAATAGTTTTTCGATGAAGGACTTAGGGGAAGCGGCATATATTCTGGGCATTAAGATCTATAGAGATAGATCGAGAAGGCTTATAGGTTTAAGCCAAGATACTTACATTGACAAAGTGTTGAAGCGGTTCAGCATGGAAGAGGCAAAGAAAGGGTTCTTGCCTATGTCACATGGCATACATCTTAGCAAGACTCAGTGTCCTTCGACTGCTGATGAGCGGGATCGCATGAGTAGAGTGCCATATGCCTCGGCTATTGGATCTATCATGTATGCAATGATAAGTACTCGCCCAGATGTTTCATATGCGCTAAGTATGACAAGCAGACACCAATCTGATCCAGGTGAGAGTCACTGGACAGCGGTGAAAAACATTCTTAAGTACTTGCGAAGGACTAAAGATATGTTCCTCGTCTATGGAGGTGAGGAGGAGCTCGTTGTAACAGGTTACACTGATGCTAGTTTCCAAACCGATAGAGATGATTCAAAGTCACAATCAGGATTTGTGTTCACACTGAATGGTGGTGCTGTTAGTTGGAAGAGTTCCAAGCAGGAGACGGTGGCCGATTCTATGACAGAAGCCGAGTACATCGCGGCTTCGGAAGCCGCGAAGGAAGGTGTTTGGATAAGGAATTTCCTCATTGAGCTTGGTGTGTTCCCGAATGCGTCCAGCCCATTGAATCTCTACTGTGATAATAATGGGGCAATTGCGCAAGCAAAGGAGCCAAGGAACCACCAGAAGAACAAACACGTAATGCGGCGATTTCATCTCATTCGAGACTTTATTAACCGGGGTGAGATCAAGATATGCAAAATACACACGGATCTGAACATTTTCTGATCCGTTGACAAAACCACTCCCGCAGGCTAAGCATGATGCGCATGTAAGAGCTATGGGTATTAGGTACCTTCTAGATTGACTCTAGTGCAAGTGGGAGACTGTTGGAGGTATGCCCTAGAGGCAATCATAGAGATGATGATATTCCATTTGTATCCATGATTTTTAAATTGTGTTCATTGAATATCCATTAAAGGCTACTTGAATTGATTTGCAATTATGTGAATTGTATGTGAAACTCTTTACTTGTATGGTTATTCTAAAGTTGTCCCTAGTCGGAGTTCATGTGAGGACACACATGAATATTAGACTAGCACATGTATTAGTTGATGACTATGTTTCACAAGTCATGGACATGGAGATGTTGAACTAATAATGTGGACACATGTGGAGACATGTGCTAGGACTGACCCAACACGAGAAGTAGTTCTCTCTTTAAACAACATATACGCTTTGTCCTTAGCCCTGAGATTGTCGCATGTATTCTAGATGTGGATCGACCTACTTAGGGGCTATCAAACGCTACGCCGTAACAGTGTAGTTATAAAGGTAGCTTTCGGGTTTGTCAAGAAGCATGCTGTGAGACATGGTCAATCAAGATGGGATTTGTCCCTCTCTGATTGAGAGTGATATCTCTGGGCCCCTCGAGTGATCGGATCCGAAAATGCATGGCCATGCTACGTACGGTTAAGAGTTAACCTACAAAGGGATTCCGGATCACAGGATCGAGAAAGAGCGGTCGGCTTGAAGCTAGACCAAATATCGTGAGGCAAAGGGAATAGCATGTATATTATGTTGTGATGGTTCGTCTGATATGATCTTCGTGTGCGTATAGGAGTTGGCACGTCTTGCTAGAGGCCGCTACCGACTATTGGGCCGAGTAGAAGTACTCGGGCCATGTCTATACGTATCCGAACCCATAGGGTCACACACTTAAGGGGCTGGAAGCCCAATTTGGATCTGATCCGAGTTGGATTAGGTTTAGAAGTACTAATGGGCCTCGGATCCAGAGGCCCATCAGGAACCTCTATAAATAGAGGGGTGAGGACGCCCTAGGGTTTACACCTTTTTGGCGAAACACACCTGCCGCGCCTCCCACGCCCTCGCCCGTTGCAACTCGCGGATCTAGCAGTCCGGCTTGCGACGCTTCCTCCCTGCACGTGTGGATACCTTGGAGGTGTTGCGCCTGCAGCACTTGGACGAGCCGCGACGAGCCGACGACGAGCCGCGGCACCGGAGGCGATCTTGCTGCACGTGGACGAGCTGAGCTGCTGAGGAGCTGCTGGACGTGATCGACTACGTACGACTACATTGATCGACTACGTACGACTACGTGATCGTCTTCACTGCATCGACGCATATCTACATCTTCCGCACCAGTAGTGCGTCGAGTGGTAATCCCGTGATCCTTATACGGTAGTTCTTCCTGGTTATACGCGGTAGTAATTTTGATTTGCGCTAGCGTAGCCTACCTCGTATCCCCACAAGATAGATCTTGATCTGCCTGTGTGCGATGCCGGGAGAGTGGAATGAAGGCGGGGGCTCGGAGCGGGGGGTCCATCCCCGCAGGTCTAGGAGAAGGAGTGCCGCGGTGGGACTCCTTCACGGGCGCCTCCTCATTTGACTCCCCCTCTTCGTCTGCCACCTCCTTTGTGTGGTGAGAGGAAGCAGCCGCGCCCCCGGTGTGATCGTGTGATGCCATGCTCATGCCTCGACCGCGGCCCCTATCCCCCTTCGGAGCCTTCTCCAGAGGTGCAGGGCATATTGGAATCGCCACGCCCCTAATGGTGAGGATCCAATTCACCTGTGGGCCCAACACTAGCAAGGCCCAGGTGTTGTGCTACGAAGGTAGGTAGGGGCCCAACAGCTCTATCACCTTCCCCACCTCCTCTAGAGTCAGGTCTGCAGGGATGAGCACTTGGGGGTCAGCGGAGAGCTGCAGCAAGTCCCGGAGCACGAAAGAGTGGCAGTCACCCAGAAGGGTCCACTTAAACCTCTTCCGAAAGTAAGAATTCCCCTGTTGGTCCCAGCCCACTACGGAGGGAGTTTGGCCATTGTCGATCGTTGGAAACTCCCATCCGCCAGCCAAGGGATAAATCCCTACCGCGAGAAATTCTTCGACAAGGTCCTGCATCGCGAAATGTCTTGCAATGCTCCCCACCAACGCGATTTGAGTGCGGAGGCTGTCGTCCACAGTGAAGGAGGGGAGGGACACGAACTTCAGTTTCTAGCAGGTGGACCTCATTCAGGAAGTGGATGAGACCTTCTGGTAGAACCATCAGGATAGCCAAGCGGTCTCCCGGCAATCCTTGAACGCGTTGGTCGGGGCTGCATCTTGGTCTTGGGGTTGGAAGAAGACCTGGCCATAGCACACCTCCTTCTTCACGCCCTCGAAGACGTGGCACTTTTGACGGATGGAGGTGGCATGAAGGTGGGTGAAGGCGGGGCGGAGGGGATAGCGCCTTCCACTCGGAAGGCCCACTCGAAGGTGTTGAGACGCACCAAGGAGTTGGGGGAGATGTGTTGGATCTCGAATTTGTAGTGGGCCAGCATGGAGGAGAGGAAGTCTAAACACGAGAAACGAAGCCCGCACTCATACTACTCGATGAACACCATCACCTCGTTAGGCTTCAGGGTGCGGACCCTCTCCGATCCAAGAGGGTGAACAAACTTTCTTAGATGAACCTCGGTCTACTTGTTGGTTTCAATAGAAAATGCATAGTCGACTTTGACAAAGCTATCCGCGATTTTAATCGCTATTCCTTTTCGATAAGCATTTCTGGTCAAGTCAGTGGCAAGTTTTCTCCTCGCTGCAATGGTATTCATAATCCTACTTTGAGGTTGATGCATAAGTGGCTTGCTTTATCGCTTTTCCCTAGGGAAGATGTTAGGCCTATTCGTAATGATGAGCTGAAAATTCTTTTTGCCATGGTTAAGAAGATTAGAGTTTCTCCTGTTAAGCCTATGATTGCTGAGTGGTTAGAACATTTCAAGATGAATGGTCCTATTGAGTGTGCCTCTTTGATTACTTGCATTGCTTCCAAAGTCGGGGTGTTAGATGAAGTACCTATTCCGTTCATTCAACGTACTATCATTGATGAAGCATATTTTATTCAAGGTCACAGTCTTAAGCATGATGGAAACAAGTCTCTTGTATTCTTCTTCCTTAGTTATACAAATGAAATCCCGTTACCTAACCTGGGACTTTATTTGTATAAGTGTCAGGAGATAACCCTTCCTCTTGCACCACAAGAGGAAGCTCGCAGGAGTAATGTCTCTAGTAGGGTAACTCGGAGCAGGTCTAGGAATGAAGCAGGCAGGGTGTGTTCCAGCCAGGTAGATGCCAGGGTTTGCACCCAGGTATCAACTAGGATAGGACCAACCTCCACGGCCGCATTAAGGTGGAGGGTCAGGCTGGCAAAGCACAAGCGACGTGGAGTGGGAGCAAGGACCATAAGGACATCACACTTCTTCTAGCTCCAGTGGTCCGCCCTCGTTGTTCGATGCACTCCAGTCCTTTTTCAGCAAGGTGGCACCATGACCTCATTGATCTCAGCCACCAGATGAACGATCTCGAAGTCCGGATAGGTGAAATTCAGAACACTCTTAACACTCATGTCCAGGGCTTCGCTATGTGGCAGCAGCAGGTCGACACACAAATCAACGCCATCAACACCACATTGAAACAAAGCCACGACGACCTACTGGCCTACTTCCGCTCCCAAAGGTACAACCCCCATCCAGGCCAGTAAGCAAAGAACAAGCTTGGGGGAGGACACCCCCAAGAGAGGTAACTTGTATCTTATATCTTTTCAATTCCTACATCTGCATTTAAAAAATAAAAAAATATACCTATGACAAAAAGAATAAAAATATTTACTTGCTTTCATATGCGTAGTAAGAATTTTTTAGTTCTTTCTTGTTGAGATGATGAATAGTTGCTCTACCCTATTTCCTTCATGTGCCTAGTTTACAATTTAGTATTCTCCCAAGTCTTGAGTTTGTTGGCTATCATTCATCCTAGAAGCTTGAAACTTGTGGGTTGCGAGTGCATGATCTAAGTCTAAGTTGTTGCATGCTATGATATGGTACAATAGAGTTTGCTTTGATCTTTTTCGAAGTGAAACTTGATATCCGAAGTTTTATTTTTCAAAAAAAATAAAAATAATATAGTTCCTCAATGATGATGATATGTCCTACCAAAGCCATATGATGTTACATTGCACAACCCGTACACATATGCTGCTTGCTTTCACATTGAGCATTGTCAAATTGTTGTGACTCTTGAGAGGTTCTCGTTATGCTTTCATGATCAAGATCACGTACACTCCACATATATTCATGCTGACTTCCACACTGGAAGTTACGCAAAAACACACCTTCGATCCACATAAATATACTCCATCCCTATGACATGACTCCCCTCTATTCATCATGTAAAAAGATATGGGCTATGCAAAAAGAAGAAAAAGAGAAAACAAATAAAATCCATGCTCAAATCGCATGAGAGAAAAAAAAAAGAAGGAGAAGAGAAAAAGAAAAGAAAAAAAGAAAGAAAGATAGCCCTTATCCCAAAAAGAAGTAAAAGAGGGAGTCATGCAAAAAGAAGTTCAAATAAATTCCACCAAAAAAATTCCACACACATGCACTTTTTGATCAGATTGTATGACTTGCACCTTCTCGGATCTGCTCTTTGACTTTGCAAAATTATGTGATACAAGTATGCCTCATTTCATATCCTACCCAAAACCCCACAAAAAGCCTTCTAGTAGTTGGATGAAAACAAGAGGCAATTCATGCCTTAGTGAGGACTATACACATTGAGCAATCTAGAGCAGCATATGAGGAACTTGTTTTTCATTTCAAAACTTATCAAAAACCCTCCGGAAAGATAGTTGAACAAGGAGCAAGAGAATGGTGACTTTATATAACTGTTCTATCTTGCAACCGCCCAAGACAAGGAAAAGGCCAAAGGCCCCATGGGACTAAGGTAAAAAGGGTGGACAATGCCAACTTATCCAATTCAAGGAATAATCCTTTGTTGTACACATGGTACATGAAAGAAAGAAGGCATTGTAGCAACTCCTGGTCAACAACCTAAGTCTTAGCTTTTGCTAAGGACGAGCAAAGGGCAAGTTTGGGGGAGTTTGTTGACGGTCCTTATGACAGATATCCGACCATCACACTACTCAAAGAATAAAGGAAAACTAACATTCCTTACTTGCATATTTGTTATCAATAACCTAGTTCCACATGCATTGGCAAATAAGTGATTTCAGGGATACAAGACTGTACAAGAGAGGAAACGTGCGCAAACACGAACGAAACACACAGAAGAACACTTGACACGTACACGACTGTTAAGAGGGCCCAGATGCAAGAGAAAACTAGCCCAATCCAGCATGGGTCCACGAAGAAAAGGACCAAGGCCCACCAGGCAGCCCACAACGCGAAGGCGGCGGGGAACTGGCTGAGCCCAGGGTCGGCCGAACCCCAGGTTTGGCTGAATCTGGATAGACAGTTCCCCCCTCATCCTCCATGTGGCAGTGCCTGATTGACTAAGGATGACGGTGGGAGAAGATTCCCCGGAGATACCTCCCGAGAACCGCCCTCAACAACCTACAAAAGGAGGAGACCCTCCTCTACACACACACCAAACTTGAAGCCTCTCTCCCTCTCATTCTTGTTACTCTTGTAATCATTAGGCTAGTGGAGCTAGGCTAGAGCTGAAACTCTTGTAGTGGTAAGCTAGTGTTCGGGTCGGTTGGGGATGTAACCTTCGGCTCTTGCTATGGCTTTGTGCTCAAGTTATCGGTATCCTATCAATAAAGAGTATGGTTGTTATACTATTTCGGTAGTAGCTATGCCATGACTTGTGCTTTATTAAGTTATACTCATATGCTTAGGCTGAATCTATGTTACTGCATCGGTTCGTTGTGCCATCGGGCTTGCTCTAGTTCTATGCCTATCGATCATCATGGTCGGGGTTCCGGAGAGGCTAGAGTAGTGATCACGTATACGAGCGTGGTGCTCGGGTGCATTGGGATCCATTGAATATGACTGTGCCCCACGGTTTGAGGGGTAGGTAGCAGGTGGTGATGGCCCTGTTCGTCCCTTGTAGTCCCCCACATTCGAGTATGGTGTAGGAGTTCTGAAAGATACCTTGCCTTGGCACACTAGGGACAGGTATTCTCCCCATAATGTTGTATGCCTAGAGTTAGCTCTAATCATGTGATTGTATGACCCTTCCTAGAATAGATGGATGCCACTAGGACCTCTTGTATGACTTGCTCCCGCTAAACTTAGGTTTATTCTTTTATTCTTTATTCTTGAGTTGGCTTATGTGTGTGTCACATTACCCTCAAATATTTATCATGGCTTACCCCTGTATGAACTTTGGTCTATTACTTAAGTAAGATCCTGGATATGTATCCGATAAATCCTTTTACACCAATGCCATCCTTTGGGAAAATATAAATAATGATACCTTAAATACTCTTTGGGTGAAATGCTACAATGGTATATCCGTGCGCTTGCGGATTTATTTTCAACGTTAAGAAATACCAACACACGCCGTGAGCCAGAGTGTTGCAACTTGGAAGTCGAGCCCCGCTTCTACTTGACTTGCGGAGATGGGTCCACGCAATTGATTAAGGTTGCCATGGTCTGAACCATTGCTCGTAGTCGAGCCAATCCCAAAGTGTTGGGAAGGAGAGTGTTGAGCTTTTCATTGGTGGCAACAAGGTTCTCCTTCAGAGTCATGTAGACTTGTGACCCTCATAGTCCATGGTGAACTCTTTCTTGAGGTTGCGGGGGCAGAGAGTGCGCTGCTTGTTGGAGCACGACCTCCTCCTCCGATCCCGGTGAAATTCAGCATGATCTCCATTGTCGTTGGCATTTTTAGCAACTTTAAGGATCTGCTGTCTCCTAGCAGCTCGGTTGGTGTTCTTCTGCTTAGAAAGTCACTTCATGGTATAAAGCATCTTGGTCGAATGTTGATGAGAACTAGCGTGCCCGATCTTCCATCAGGTAGGATAACTCTCGATTTGGTGGAGTAGCAACAAACTCAATCCAGCTTCTAATCAGCAAGATCTGAACCCCACAATCAAAGCACCACTTCTCCTCTAGTTATCAACCGTGCGCAGCTCGATTGACCTCGCCACAAAGGCTAATCCCTACATGCAAACCTAAGAACACAAGCAAGAACAAGGTAGATGCAATCTGAATATTGCTAATAATATGAAGCACTCAATTTGGGCTCTCACAAACCGATAAATGGTGAAACTATTCAAAGATAGATTAATCTAAGCAAAACCTGGGTGTCTAGGGTGGCGGCTACTGAGTTTTGGACATCCAAGAGGTGGAGGCCTATGGGGAGGATGACCTAGGGCACCCTTGGGGAGTTCTCCTCTTGGTTGGGGCACACAACAACTTGGTCCTAAGTCCCAAGCAAACATACAAGGCCTGAGGCCTGACAAACGGTGATGCAGCACTCTGATAGATTCTGTACGTTCAATTGTTTCAATGCTTCCTGTTGACTTAGATAGAATTTTTACATGAGACTGGTGCCATTGGAAAGTGTATCTTCTCATCTTTCTAAGCATATATAGAACGTCCAAAATGGACTCCGTATGTGATGGGGGTGACAATTCTAAGGTGAACTACTCCTGGACTTCGAGGTGGACTCGAACTCGATATAGTTTGGGCCTCCAACTTGGCTTGGATGTCCCTTGCTAGTCCTCTCCACCTCCATGGATCTCTTCAAGTACTTCATGGTCCTCTCCATGGTTCCTAATTATAATAATATCTTTAGGTAGCAATCTATTCTTAAAATAACTAAAAAGAATACATAGGAACGTGGTCACCTTATCGTTAGCATGAATGGTCATATCTTAGTGTGTGATGTCCTCATCATTCTTTCCTTCTTGAAAGCAAATAGTAATTGATTTGACCATAGTTGTAGAATATGCCTGATGTGCACATGCCAAGCCACAGTAGACATATTGATTTATCTAGCAGCCAAGATATTGATTTACATCCTATTGGAATAACTAACACAATAGAGTCCAGGATGACTACTTTTCAAGACGGGGAGGATGATGAGGACATCCTAGCCATACGTAACCCAGATGCCTTGGTTACACCCAATGCATTGCTGGTTATGCTAAGTCCAACTTCGGTTACGTATCAATAGTCAAGTGAAACACTAGTTACGCAAGAACAAGGATCGGATACACAAGAACATGTGTATGAAGGACCGATTACACGCAGCCGTGCTAGGAAAGTCCAACAAGAGGTGCACACTTTCCTCTCTAGGTTACATGTCGACATTGATGAGAATCATATACTACCTAACTCTTGTACTCTAATACTACTAAGGTTTACATAGGAGGCTTCGTCGTTGGGTTACATGGAGGACGTCGAAGGTTGCACGGAGGACACCAAGACTGTTGTCCAAACTGAGAAGGCTTACACACACAAAACTCAAGGTTACATGACAAAAGCTTCCAATTCACATCCAAGTCTGTACCATCTCACGAAGATACGGGGCCCAAGTCATACATGGTTGGAAGCTCCATCAAGTCTAATTTCCAACACAACAAACAAAGCATCATTTGGACTTCCAAGCTAGGAGTTATGGACATTTTACTAAAAACTGCGCAGAAGCTAAGAAGACGAGCGTGAACCGAAGAAGACTCCATGAATGCTTCCACCAGTTGGCCTTCCACCTCCCAACATGGTCAATTCAGTTCAAAATATCCTGTACCCATCTAGGAGGGTTGTTCCAAGTATAATTACCTTTGTGTCTACTGAAAGCTGAAGCTTTATTCAATATGAATTTTTAGCCTTTATGGTTTTTTGCAGTTGAGCTGCCGAGTGCCTTGCACACCCCTGTTCTTCCCTATTCTTCGAGGACTTGTGAAGAAGATCTCTCTTTGGTCCCCTAGTTCATGCTCTATGGCTTCCAGTTAGGTTGCTCCGTATTGTGTGGATTTGTCCCATATTGTGGTTCTGCAGCCGTTTGGTGATCGAGTTGAAGTCTTCAAGGTTTTAGTGCCTTTCACCCCTTTGCTTGGTCGCATCCAACCTTGGCTGGTATAAAGCTACCCCGGATCGTGGTTTTGTGGTCATTCGGAGATCGAGTCAAAGCTTACTTAGGTGTCTCTCTTTCCATCACTTGGTCACATCCAACCTTTGTCAGGTATAAAGATACTTACTAGCTGCTTGTGGCAAGTTATCCTTGTTACGAAACCTACTGCCGTGAAGATCGGACCATCCAAAGGACCTTTCTTGTAACGGTCCATATCATGTGGTAATCAGAGCTATCATTGTCATGGTAGTTGTTGTTATCACCCACATATTTATCCTTTACCATCTGCTACTGTTATTGTTCATGTCCTACAGACCACTAAAAAGCCACAAAAAAATCCCATAGCCTTTTCATGGTACTGTTGCTTTGTGTGTTGCATTCATCTTGTTGCTAGTCACCGTTGTTGTTCTTCCGCTGTACTTTACTTTTTTTCTGCACCCCTCATATGCTATCTTGTGTTTGGTGTTTCCAAAAAATATTAGAAAAAAAGTGTGAAAGAAAGAGTCAAAAAAAAGAGAAGAAAAAGAAGAGACAAAAAAAGAGAAGAGAAGTTGAAAGGGGCTGTTGCGGATCGTGTTACCAAAAGTTTCATATCTGTAACCTCAAGTTGGTGGTGTTCTGGACAGCAACATTTACATCTTGTTAAACAGGTTACGCACTTTCTTATAGTACCATAGCCTTCCTTGAACAGCCACCTATAGCTCCATAAAAAGCCATAAAGCAGACCTCTCGATTCGTAACCTTTTGACCGCTTAATCACAGCTGGGTTACGCCACATTAGCATACTCACGGTTCTTAAGAACATGTAAGAACTAGGTTAAGCAAAAGGTGAGGTTGTTTGACTCCACAAAATTTACCTATTCCACTCTCTCTTGCATTGTTCTAACATGGCAGGACCTTGTTCAAATGTTCGTGGGGGAAATCATGGGAAAGAACCGCCTATTCCTTGAGTTGAGCTACAACAACTACAAAATTTGGTGTTGCAGGCCATGGAAATGATGTTCAATGAATGTCTTCCCATCTCTAATGGTGGGGTTTGATCTCAACATGTTCCTGCTGCTCCACAAGTCGAGTATGGTGCAAAAACTCCATCAATGGTGCCTCTGCACGTTCTCTGCAGCAAGGAGGAAGTGCTCATAGGCGTGGCCTTGTTCCCCATGTGCGCTTCAATGCTCAACACACACAAGGTGATCACAATAGTCCTTATGGTCAAAGTGATAGAAGAAATTCAGATTGCATCCCTTGGGTTGATTTGAGTATACCCAAATTTGTTGGGAGAGAAGTCCCCAAAGCATATCTTGTTTGGGAAGAAAAGTGTGACTATATTTTTGGTGTGCATCGTGTCTTGGATGCACAATGAGTACACTTAGCTTCAATGGAATTCTATGGTCATGCTCTGACATGGTGGAACGATGTGCAAGAAAATCAGCTTGCGTTGGGGTGGGATCACATCAACACATGACCTGAAATGAAGTAAGTTATGCAAAGGAGATTTGTTCCATCAAATTATCATCATAAGCAGCAGCAAAGATCTCAAGAAATTGATGATCATTCTGTCTAGAACTCACCTAAGGCAGCATCAAGGTATTCTATACAACAGAGTATATTTTAGCATCTTGGTGCAAGACAATGTGTTTTTTTAAGGAGAGCAGGAGTTCTAGGCAGCGAGAGAAGGTACAAGATGCAAAAGTGCAGAAGCAAAATGGAAGGATAATCATGGAGTTCAGAAATTAAGAAATCATTCAGCTAAATCTACACATATGCAACATATCCCACATTTGGAGATTGCGGCTGATGGCTATGATGGCACTGCTGTTCCATTCTTCATGGAAGATAATTTGTTCCAAAACCCATGTGAGAAAGAGAGCCACCGAGCCAAATTAAATGTGAGAGTTGAAAATGAGAAGCTGAGAGATTCCACTATATGTAAGGAGAGCCACAAAATTTTGTGAGAGAGAAACACAAAAATTGAGTGATATAGAAGATAGGCTATGTGAGGAAATATCTTCTACTAACATGACACTGCAGGTTCATGAAGAAAATGATGTGGTGAAGTATGACCAACCCCCAATATTCGACAAAGAAGATGAGGAGATGGCTAATGATACGATGCCTGATGTCACAATGCTCCCAAGAGATGAAGGTGATTGCATATTCCTTGAACCATCCCTTGTTTCCTCTACACCAATTGAGGTCAATGATAATGGTAAAAAATAAGAGATTCAACCATTGTTTCCTTTACAATCACCACAATTGAAAGGTAATGAAAATATTTCAGATCTAAATTTTCAAGACAAAAGCATGAGTACATTTGATGACATATATGCTGCAATTTTAATAGAGCATTCAAAAAATCTTTGTGCTGAATTAACTGAGCCACATGTTCATAGAAGTGCTGAATTTGATCTTGATGATAACCTCTATACTTTGACTGATACGTGCAATATTTTATATGCTGATAAACATCACCATGTTCAGTTGATTACTAGTGCTGAATTCTTTGCAAAAATATCTGGTACCAACTGCTTGTTTGGTACCATGCTTGATATGCCTATTGATGTCAACAAGATGCTTGAGAATATTTTTGTGATAACATCTTCAAGATCTTTGAATACTGCTCATAGCTGCAAGTTTACATTTATTTTCATTGGAGAACATGTTCTAAATAGTTTTTATGTTCATGCCATTTGCATAACAAATGACAAGCTTGCTGATTTGAAGTTAAACATGTTGTGTGATAATTCTTGTGATACGTATTTTCCAAATGATGAGATGAATCAATTGTTTAGTGCTTATTATTCAGAACCTTCAATGTTGTTTCCCTGTTCATATATTCCATCGAATGTAAGAAATCACGTGTGAAGAAGTTCAAATCTGTGCACTCGAAAAACATTTATCCACATCCATGATCATTGAAATTGAAGGGTATACATCTAAATCTGTGAATAAATTGTGCAATAAGAATTTTTGGATTGTTATGACTGTTTCATCACCATGTTTTGAACTGTTTGATCTTGGAATGGTGAAATTGGAGATGCTAAATAGATTGTGTTGTTTGAAAGAAATTTATGTTCTCCCATCACATAAACTATTTGTCGGTACACAAAAGTCAATGATGCTTTTTCATCATGGTAAGATGAATGTTGTTGATACAATGTTTCAAGCTAACAATCTTTTCCAGTCCAACCAAAACTCGAGGTTGAATTTTTTCCGAGGAAGGGAGGATGATGCGAACATCATGATGACAGTGAAATATGGACCAACTCCATGCAGGTTTTCCTTTCTTGAGAATGGTGTTTTGCAAAACACAGATAATGACAAAATGGATAACATATTCATATACCATGCATATACTTTTTTCCTTTTGTATAGTCTTTGTTCAGGTTATAAAAAGCTTGGGATAGTTTCTCCTCAAGAGGGGGAGAATGATGCGGACTATCTAAGTTGAAAGCTATATTAAACTTCAATCCTTCCTATTTCCATATGAGAAAACTAGTACTTGGATTGTATGATTACAGATCAAAACATCATGGAATATTGGAGGAAATACATGCCATGACACCAAAAAATCTTCATTTGGATCATTTCAACCATGAAGGGGTTGTCGAAAGTCTTGGAAAGATACAAAAGATTGATATGCAAAGTAAGTATGATGCAGCTACAATTCTCGTAGTTGGAAACCTATCACCATTCTTTGGATTAGAAGAGTTAAGGACGACTCCTTTTCAAGAGGAGCAGGATGATGTGCACATGCCATGCCACAGTGGACATATTGATTTATCTAGCAGCCAAGATATTGGTTTACATCCTATTGGAATAACTGACACAATAGAGTCGAGGATGACTCCTTTTCAAGAAGGGGATGATGAGGACATCCCAGCCATACTTAACACAGATGCCTTGGTTACACCAGATGCATCGCTGGTTATGCCAAGTCCAACTTCGGTTACGCATCAAGAATCAAGTGAAACATAGGTTACGCAAGAACAAGCATCGGATACACAAGAACATGTATATGAAGGACCGATTACACGCAGCCGTGCAAAGAAACTCCAACAAGAGGTGCACGCTTTCCTCTCTAAGTTACATTTCAATATTGATGAAAATCATATACTACCTAAGTCTTGTACTCTAATCCTACTCAGGTTTACACAAGAGGCTTCATCACTAGGTTACATGGAGGACGTTAAAGGTTACACAGAGGATACCAAGACTGCTGTCCAAATTGAGATGGGTTACACACACAAGGCTCAAGGTTACATGACAAAAGCTTCAAATTCACATCCAAGTCTGTACGATCTTAGGAAGAGACAGGGTCCAAGTGATACATGGTTGGAAGCTGCATCAAGTCTAGTTTCCAACGCAAAGATTGCGTAGACGCTGAGAAGACGTGTGTGAGCCAAAGAAGACTCCGTGAATGCTTCTACCAGTTGGCATTCCACCTCCCAACATAATAACTTGAGTTCAGACTTATCCTACACCCATCTAGGAGGCTTGTTCGTAGTATTAATACCTCTATGTACTATTGACAACTGAATCTTTGATCAATATGAATTGTTAGCCTATATGGTTTTTCGCAGCCGAGCTGCTGAGTGCCTTGCACACCCTTGTTCTTCCTTGTTCTTCGAGGACTTGTGGAGATCTCTCTGAGGTCTCCTAGTTCGTGATCTACAGCTTCCAGTTAGGTTGCACTGTATTGTGTGGATTAGTCCTGGATTGTGGTTTTACGGTCATTCGGTGATCGAGTCGAAGTCTTGAAGGTTTTGGTGCCTCTCACCCTATCGCTTGGTCGCATCCAACCTTATCTGGTATAAAGCTACCCCGGATTGTGGGTCTGTGATCATTCGGAGATCGAGTCGAGGCTTACTTAGGTGCCTCTCTCCCCATCACTTGGTCGCATTCAACCTTTGTCAGGTATAAAGATACTTACCCGCTGCTTGCGGTAAGTTATCCTTGTTACGAAACCTACTGCCATGAAGATTGGGCCATCTAAAGGACGTTTGTTGTAATGGTCCATATCAATGTCCTAGGTAACAACCAATAATTCTTCCCTTCTTGTAATTGGATCTGTTTCTTCAAAAGAAAACTAGAGGAACTTGACGTGACATGATCGGTGTTATTGCAGCCCTCTAGATGATCGCATTGTTGCACAACCAAAGACGATTTAAGATTTTAATAAATATAAACTCGATGTACCATATATGCTCCTTGACAATTATACTTGCCAATAAAGTGATATGTATGATTAGCCAAGCATGTCAATTGAGAAGATGCAAAAAGTCTCTCCTCCAAACAATTTAGATTACACAGAATATCAAATTCAATATAACCCAAAGTATTTAAAGAAGACAACAATTTCAGCTCATCATGTGCACTAGTTATGGGGACAAAAACTTTATTTTCAGCACGAGTATATAGATCCAAAGCAATGATATCATGTGGAGGGACTAGTTGTGACACAGGAATAAATGAATCATTATCACACAACTCTTCTTTATCACAAGAATCAGCAAGAAATTCATTGTGTAACAAAGATCAATCATGAAAAGGTTCCACTAAATGTTGCTCTATGCTAGCATGATTTGTGGACAAATTTAACACATCAAAAGAATTCTCACCTTCAGTGAGTGTAGCACCATGGGCATTACCTATGATATCATTTTCAGCAGAAGTAATAGGTGCATTGTGAAATGATGGCTGTGACTTTGCGCATGAAGTTGTGAGCTCCTCATTTTCTGTCGCGTCCTCCTTGTTTTCTTGCTTTTGTTCATTGTCCTCCAAAATGTTAGGCATAGCAAGAGATACAACAAAAGATTGATCCTCTAATTGATGCACCTCATCATATGGATTAATTATATGAGATGGATTAGCAAAAGTTTCCCTCATAAGAAATTTCATATCATCCCAAGTTTGAGGTTTATCTGATGGACTTAAAGTCTCCCACCAAGTTAAAGCAGAATGTTGCAAGACACTAGTTGCATTCTTAACCTTTCTCCTTGCACACATAACACGATTAGCAAATATTTTATCTATTTCTATTTCCCACTCAATATACTGATCAGCACCTATACTGTCATAAGTTGGTGGATATGAACAACCTCTCATTGTTAGAAGATAGCAAAAGACAACACCAAAATATTAGCAAAGGTGGAACTGCACAATATCTCAAGTGTCTTACCACACTCTTACAAGTGTTCTTATCAAAGCAAAAAGGATGGTACAAACGGTGGTTGATTCTCACCTTGAGGTAGTGAAAGAGGTGATTGCAAGGTAGAACCTGAGCTGATTGGAAGTATGTATGTGGAGCTTGGGAGGGCAAAAATATGTAGCAAAGAATAGCAATAAATCAATTTAGAAATTGCAAAACTTAAAATTAGTCTCAAGCTAGTCTATGTCGCTGGCCTAAACTTGTCTCAGACCCAGTTCAAGTAAGAAACAATACAACTCAGAAAAAGAACTCAAAATGATACAAGCACTTCTGATTTTTTCTTCTTCTTTTCTTGTTCTTTCTTTCGTTTTCTTTTATTTTGGTGCGGCTTTTGCTTTGTGTTTTTCAGGACCTCTTTGCCTTTTCCTCTTTTAACCTTTCTGATACTAGAAAGTACTGCAAAAGATTACAAGTCAAAACTAGATGCTTGCTCCACAAACAAATATGAAAGCAATATATACGGCCAACAATAAACTGAGAAAGACTTAAATAAAACTTGGCCCGTATGGTAACTAACAAATCTTTTTACCTCTTATCCTCATGTCAAAACAGTAAGCTATCACATTAAATTACACTGTCCTTATTGATGCTTGTGCGAAGATCAAGCTAGAAATAGACGCCCATGGAGATGGAAAAAAACTAAATTTTCAGCACACCCAAGCCTGCACAAAGTTCTTCCCTCCTCAATGCACTTAGGGATTAAGCTCAACAAAAAGAAACACATTATGGGATAAAATAGCAATTTGGTAGGCGTGTGCAAGCAATTTTGTTTTTTCGCCAACTAGTAAAAAGGGAAAGAATCAGATACGATCATCTTAGGGACAGCTAAGGAATAAAATAGCACTTTAACTGTTAGTCCCGATCAACTACAGGAACAAGGCCAATCCTTTAATTTCCTCTTCCTAGTGCGAGGCCACATTTCCTTAATTTTTTTAAATTGTAGCCGGCAATGCTCTGATACCACTTGATGGGAACTAGGGTGCCCGATCTTCCATCAGGTAAGGATAACTCTCGACTTGGTGGACTAGAAACACACTTACACCAATCATTCTATAGCAACAATACATGTTGCTTTGTAGAATGATAAGCCACATACTAAGGCTATGTGGTGGTTGTTGTTCTACTAATCACCAACCATATTATCTATGAAGATAATATCCCTTTGTGTTGTTTAGATGGATGCAAGTTATGAGAGGAATAATGTTACTACACATTTAGCCCTAAGAAATGTTTTATCCCAATCATTGGGAAATAAACATTTTGGAAACTAAGTATTGTGATAATCCTATAGATTATTTACATAGTCTCTACCTTATTCCCCATTTTCAAATGTGTTTGAGAGATTGGTATGAGATGACTTAGTGATTTGCAAGTATTAGGGGGAGTTTCGTCTTTGATCCATAACTTGTTTCTACATCATGTTGTGCTCTTTTCTTTGTATGAGGTTTTTCGCTTTCTGGGTTTCTCATTCAAAGTTGTTAATGAGGTACTTCGACACAAGGACTTATGTCTTATCATCTATTTTCCCCCACCGGGGTTTTTGAGGCTGATACTTTATTATATAATTGTTGTTCTTTTGAACTAGACTATGAGTTTAACTCACAAGAGTACAAATGGAGCAACATTATATCATGGCTCTTCTCCTTAGTTTTCCCATTGGGTTTTTAGGGAGTTTACCTGATATATCTATATATTTCTCAGATTTTCTGACAAGATTATTTGGAGAAATATCAATCTAAACTATTGTTGGAGGTATGCCCCAGAGGCAATCATAGAGATGATGATATTCCATTTGTATCCATGTTTTATACTGTGTTCCTTGAATATCCATTAAATGCTACTTGAATTGATTTGCAATTATGTGAATTGTATGTGAAACTCTTTACTTGTATGGTTATTCTAAAGTTGTCCCTAGTCGGAGTTCATGTGAGGACACACATGAATATTAGACTAGTACATGTATTAGTTGATGACTATGTTTCACAAGTTATTGACATGGAGATGTCAAACTAATAATGTAGGCGTATGTAGAGACATATGGTAGGACTGACCCAACACGAGAAGTAGTTCTCTCTTTACACAACATGTACGCTTTGTCCTTGGACCTGAAATTGTCGCATGGACTCAAGATGTTGATCAACTTACTTAGGGGCTATCAAACGCTACACCGTAATAGGGTAGAAAAAAGGTAGCTTTCGGGTTTGTCAAGAAGCATGCTGTGAGGCATGGTCAATCAAGATGGGATTTGCCCCTCTCTAGTTGAGAGAGATATCTCTGGGCCCCTCGAGTGATCGGATCCGGAAATGCATGGCCATGCTACGTGAGGTTAAGAGTTAACCTACAAAAAAATTCCGAATCACAGCATCGAGAGAGAGTGGTTAGCTTGGAGCTGGACCAAATATCGTGAGGCAAAAGGAATAGCATGTACGTGATGTTGTGACGGTTAGTCTGATATGATCTTCATGTGCGTATAGGAGTTGGCACATCTTGCTAGAGGTTGCTACTGACTATTGGGCTGAGTAGGAGTACTTGGGCCATGTCTATACGTATACGAACCTATAGGGTCACACACTTAAGGGGGTTGGAAGCCCAATTTGGATGTGATCCGAATTGGATCAGGTTTAGGAGTACTAATGGGTCTCGAACCCAGAGGCCTGTCAGGAACCTCTATAAATAGATTGGTGGGGGCGCCCTAGGGTTTTATCCCTTTTGGTCGAACCAATAGCCATCGCGCCTCCCACGCTCTCGCCCTGTTGTAACTCGCGGACCTAGTAGTCCAGCTTGCGATGCTTCCTCCCTACACGTGTGGATACCTTGGAGGTGTTGCACCTGCAGCACTTGGACGAGCCGCTGATGAGCCACGATGAGCCGCCGACGAGCCACGACGAGCTGACGACGAGCCGTGGCACGAGGACGACCTCGCTGTACGTGGAGGAGCTGTTGAGGAGCTGCTCGACGTTGATGTGATCAACTATGCTGATCAACTTCACTGCCCCGACGTGATTCTACATCTTCCGCACCAGTGCGTCGAGTGATAATCCCGTGATCCATATACGGCAGTTTTCCTGGTTTACGCGGTAGAAAAATTTTATTTTGCGCTAGCGTAGCCTACCTTGTATCCCAACAACTATATGTCTCATCATTTAATTTTCCCCCACCAGGATTTTTAGAGATGATAGATACAAACTATTGAGGAATTGGCTCAAGACCACGGGCCGAAGGGATCGTTTTCCGCCGGAACCCTTCCTGAGGCTCGAGGTTCCTCTTCCCCACCCCTCCCCCATAGGGAGATCGTCCCGTCTTCCTCGTCCTCCCTGGCTGTGGAGGTTCAGAGGGCGGGTAGCCATGGAAGTGAGAGATGGAGGGGGTTTCGGAGCCTTAGGGAGTCCTTTGAACCTTTGAGGCGAGCACTGGCTGTCGACTCTCGAAGTCCCTACTGGAACGCGATGGGAGCAGGATGGCCAACAGAACTGCAAGAGGGGCAGATGCCCCTACCAAGTCATTTGGGACCCTTCCAGAGGCCTCCGGTTCCCTCAGAAGCGTTGTCCTTCCGGGAGGGGTGGGCGAAAGGGGCCCCTAGCTCGGCCCCCAAACAAGACCCCCGGATAAATAACTTTAAGTTTATGCGCCATCTAAAGAGAAAAGACGATCCCGATGTCACCCATAGACATAGGGGGAGCCAGGCCCACCCTCAAGGTGTAAAGTCCTCGCACTGGGCCACCATGTTAGCCCTAGGTATGGCAGACCTCCATACACAGAAAGGGGGTAGGAGGGTTTGACCCCTTTTCCCCTTGGGTCGCACCCCGACTGGTCCGGCTGCGTGGGTGATGTACTAGGGGCATAAGGGTCCATTCCCCAAAAAGGCCGCGTCCTTTGAGGCTATAAATATGGGGACTATAGGTTCAATTAGGACACAACATTCTAGCCACTCAGTCCCCTAGAAGCTCTTCTAGACAGGAGTCTTTTCCAAGAGCCACCCTCTACTAGTTGGGCACTTTGTAACCACCAATTGTTGGCACTGTCCGTGGGGACAGGAGTGACTGAGAAGCCACATGGCACCGCAACGATGGAAGGGGAAGGGCACCATGGACCTTCCGGTGGATCCCCTTCCCACGATGACAAATTACCCTCTGTACAGCTCTGGCGGCGAGCTGATCCAGAGAGGGTCGACCTTGGAGGCGAGGAGGAGTTGGTGGGCATCAGTGACGATGACCCGAAAACTAGGGAAGACCTTTGGCTCTGGAAGAGGAGATGGGAGATGTCTCTGACCTTGAAGTCGCTGGCTCCTTGGAGGAGTGGCTGACTCGGGAAGAAGAAGCTGAGGCGGATGACCTGTAGGTCCAACTTGAGCAAGCCCGAAGGGAGAGCGACCAAAGGGAGATGGCCAGCTGGGAAGCCATTGACAAGGAGGCTCGAGCCAAGGAGGAGGAGTACATGCACTGGAGAACCAACACCATGCGATGGGCTAGGGAGCTCCGGAAAGAGCTGAAAACTCTCCAATCAGCCAAGACTCATCAATATGCGTTGGGAAATGGAAGCGTGGGCGAGCCAGAGCTTTCTCCAAGCCGGGTCATGTCCAACGATCATGCCTGTAGGAACACCCTCTACGACCCCAAGTCCCCCCATATCTTGGCCTCCAGTCCATCAGCTGGCCATGGGGATCCAAAATGCCGCAGATCAACCCCTACGATGGAAAGACTAACCCAAGGCCTTCGTCATCAGTTTTGAAGCCGCCATCCAGTATGTCAGAGGCGATGAGGCCATCATGGCAAAGAGCTTTGTGATGGCTGTGACGGGCATCGCCCGCACTAGGTATACCACCCTTGAAGCCGGTAAGTCATCTCCTAGGAGCAGCTGCAGGAGGCGATGCTAGAAAACTTCCAGGGAAACTACGACGACCCCATCACCTTAGGGCATCTCTTTACCGTCAAACAAGGAAGGAGCTTCATCAAGCGCTTCATCAACAAGAAATGCCAGGCCAGTGGCCTAAGCAAAAGGACCATCATCAACACTGCCCAGCAGGGGCTACACCATAGCTCCATCCGGTCGTGCCTCTCTCGACGCTTTCCTCAAACCGTGTTGGAGCTGATGCGCAAGATGGAGGAGTACGCGTGCGCGGAGGACAACAAACTCAACGAGGCACAATGGAAGCTCCCTAGAGAGGCCCATCCCAAGAGGCAATAGAGAAGGCATCACGACTCCCTTCCAAAGCATTCCCAACAGAAGGACGACAAACACAAGTGGCGGGACCATGCTAGCCGGCCTATTGGGAAGTCCAAATGGTGCAGGCTTTCAGAGGAAGGGAAGAATCTAGAGGGAATTCGAAAAGGGAGAGGACCTCCGGCACCTAGAAGCCCTCCTCCGTCCCCCGAAATGCTAAGCCACGGTCAGAGTTGAGCCAGGTCCGTTACGGGGTGTCGGTGTTTTATACCCAGCAACCTACCGAGGGGTATCCTGAGGTAGTAGATTTGTTTGTGGGGGATCGCTGGACCTGTAACTCGAAGCTAAAAGCAAGGACACAAGATACAGATTTATACAAGCTCGGGCTGCCAGAGTAGTGTAATACCCTACGTGTGTTGTATATTGCGCCCTGCATTTGGGTGTTGTTTGGTATTGAGGATTTGGTCCTTTGTTGTGGTTCTATAAGGTCTTGGCCTACCGATCTAGGGACCCCTACCCTCCTTTATATACTCTAGGGGGCAGGATTACTAGTTAGTTACAAGTAGGAGTTCTAGTAGGATTATATTGTGTGAGTCCTAGTAGGATTATAGAGAAATCCTAGTAGGAGTCTGCCTTCTTCCTTCATTGCGAGTACTAGGGATGTATCCTCGACAAGCCCCCAAGCACTTCATATTCAAATGTAGCAGTCTTTGAGTACTTTTCAGATCCTTGACGAGTAGTTTTTGTGCTCCTCGAGTACTTTATCTTGCTAAATCTTCAAAGTTCCTCATACTTGCCATGAGGCTATGGTGTGCTCAAGCCCTTGATCGTCTTGATTTTGTAATCTTCATATTTGGAATGTGATATGGTGGATGGCCAAAGTCACACTCCATATGGAGTAGCTCCTGAGCCGTAGGTTGAATTGAAGAATCAGGCTCAGGGTCAATAAAATCTTGAATCTTCTTTCTTCGTCTTGAAAAAAATCAACTGTTGGGTGTAGCTTATCAGCCCTCAAGCCTTGGAATGACTAAATAATCAATTCAAGGGTCTAACGAGCTTTAGTCTTCACGCCAGTCGTCGTTTGAGTAGTTTTGTGGCATTCAGCCCCCCAAGCTTATGCGCCAGGTGAGCCGTAGGAGCCACGTCGAGTAGTTATTTGGTGCTTATCCCCTGAACTTGGAAGCTAGCTGAGCCATTGTAGGTATTTCGAGTAGTGATTGGTGCTTAGCCCTTGAGCCTAGAAGCTAGCAGAGCCATTGGAGGTACGCTGAGCGTCCTAGAGAGTCGTCGCTGAAGCTTGACCTGAAAAAAGAGATGCATACATGATGTAGCATATTTGTAGATTATTGGAACTACTGAAATTTGTTTAGTGGTGAATGTAAATGTTTTGTGTCATGCACTTATTTCAGCCATATTTCTCCCGAGTAGTTAGCCTGTTACGTTTAGGCTCCTAGTCTCTATTTAGCTATTGCCACTATGTGTGAGATCTTTGTCTCATATACGCGTACTAGCACTGCTGCTACGCGTCTGAGATCTTTGTCTCATGTACGTGTCCTAGCGTTTAGGCATGATAGAAGATCTGAGGCTTTCACGGATTAAGGCATCTTCTACTTGAGTAGATTAACAACCGGTAAGAGGAAACATTGAAAATAAGTAGTTGACATTGCGATAAAAAACTGCGCTAAAGTAGTCATTTAGACTTTTCTGCCTTTTGACGAGGAGAGCACGTGTTGCTGTGCACAGGATTTGTGCCTCCTTAGCATATAGCTACTGTGAGCTGCCAGCACTCAGTGCACGAAACTTCATGGCATAGCCTCCAAATTCAGTGTACCAAGCCTGTGGCGGACCTTTCGGAACTCAATGCACGAAACCCATGGTGATAGCCTACCAAATTCGGTGTACCAAGCCCATGGTTGTTGGTTAACATGCCCCAGGAATGGTTGGCAAAGTGTAGCTCTAGAGGGTAATTTCTGTCGAGAGGCCTACACAAAAAAGTACATGGTATGTTGCCCTACATGCAGAAAACAAGCGAGAAAAATTATATAAAGTAATTAAAAAGTGACTTAGATTGATTCATGGACGATTGTCGACGAAACCGTGTCAATTGTAGATGAAGCCAACTAGTCGGAGTCAATTTTGGCTAGCTATCAATGGTGTGAGGCCCGTCCTTGACTAGTTTTCTAGTCGAGACGAGTAGTCGAAGTAGGTTGTCCTCGACTAGTTTTCTTGTTGAGACAAGTAGTCAAAGTAGTCATCGGCAACTTGATGCAGCTGGACGTCGGGGTAGCAGTGCTCGTGTACATCTTCTATGTATGTTAGGCTATGATTTTGAGGTCTTGTGGTAGCCTTCCATGTGCGTGTAGCACAAATCCCTCAAAATTGCTCTACACGAAGAGTAGTCGGAGCTGATTATTTGCCTCAATTCGTGCGTGACTGTAATAGATCTTTGTCATCTTGGGAATTATGGCGTGGGTCCCTCGGTCTACCTGATCTCCAAACTCAAAATCGAATTTGCCTCTACCTTGATCGACGAGACACATGCACCAGCTTGCGGTGGAAAACTGACTTGGTCTTCGACTGGAATGTGGAGCACGTCGATTCTATCTTGGCGTAGATTTGTCTACTTGGAACTCCGACTCAGCAACTTGCTTCATGTCGAGTAGATTGATCTTGATGATGAGGTCCTTCAAGCTTGCCCAACGATCTCAATGATAACCCCTACCTAGTGTGCTAGATGCGGTGTTTTATACCCCGTAACCTACCGAGGGGTATCCCAAGATAGTAGATTGGTTAGCGGGGGATCGCTGGACCTGTAACTTGAAGGTAAAAGCGAGGACACAAGATACTGATTTATACAGGTTTGGGCCGCTAGAGTAGCGTAATACCATACATGTGTTGTTAGTGCGCCCTGCACTTGGGTGTTGTTTGGTATTGAGGATTTGGTGTGCTCTTTTGTGGTTCTATGTGGTCTTGACCTACCGATCTATGGACCCTTGCCCTCCTTTATATACTCCAGGGGGTGGGATTACTAGTCAGTTATAAGGAGTCCCAGTAGGATTACATGGTTTGAGTCCTAGTAGAATTATAGAGGAATACTAGTAGGAGTCCGCCTTCTTCCTTCCTTGTGGGTACTTTAGATCTATCCCTGACGCGAGGACTCATCAATGCCATACTGCATCATCCACGAGCATTGGGAAGGGTACCCTACTCTAGAGTGCCCTTCCATCGAAGCTCGAAAGGTAGAGGCGGCCACCTTCACCCGGAAGGCCTCTGCCTCTGGGAGACCAATCATGCACAATGCCCAACCCCTGCTCGTGGGCTGGGTCGGTGCGCCTCCGATGTCGATGCCACATGGCACCTACCCTTGGCCGCGTACGGCCGCGTAAGGGATGCTGCTGCCACCACAACCACTGGGACAACCCCTAATCCCTCAGCCGGCTCTGAAGCAAGAGGTGCCAACCCAGGACGTGCAACACATGGTGGGATCTCACCGCGTTGTCCTCCCCATCTCCAGGGGATCCATACAACCTCTGGAGTCCAAGCGTCAATGGTGCGCGTACGTGTAGAAGGTCCAGCATGTGACCTTGCGGTCGCAGGTTCCGCTCCCCCACTACGCCACCATCCCAATTACTTTCAGAGTAGAGGGCTGCAACACATCTTTTTACCCGCACGCTGATGCCTTCATCATTTCGGTCAACGTCGTTGTGGTGGATGTCCAGCGCATTCTCATCAATGGGAGGAGCTCTGCGAACCTCCTCTTCGCCTCGGCCTTCGATCAAATGGGGCTCTCCTGCACCCAACTCACTCATGCTGGAATCCCTCTGCGCGGCTTCGGCGAGCAAGCAATTTAGGCCCTTGGCAAAATCTAGCTGCTAGTGTCCTTCGGCCTCAATGAGTACGTCCGCGCAGACAATATCATCTTTGATTTGGTGGATGTGCCTTACCAGTACAATGCCATATTTGAGACACCTCCTCAATGCCTTCTACGTTGTCCCTCATCACGGTTTATTGTGCTTGAATATGTTGGGGCAGAAGGGGACCATGAAGGTGCTGGGGGATTAGAAACTGGTCAGGCTCATCGAGATGGGCACACCTCGGGGCAGCAGGAAGTCAACGAGCTGGCCCCAGTGCCATCGAAAGAAAGCGAGGGGCCCTCGTCCACCCTCTATGACCCAAGGGCCCGCCCTGAAGGGGCAATCAAAACCATGGTGCTCCAACCAGAGCAGCCCAAGAGGATGATACAGCTGGCGGCTGAACTCCCAGATGAAATGGAGGTGGCCCTCCTCGACTTCCTCCGGGAAAATGAGGATGTTTTTTCTTGGACCTCCTCCTATCTCCAAGGGATCGACCGGGACCTGATCTAGCACCACCTGAACGTCAACCCCAAGAAGAAGCCCTGCAAGTAGAAAGTGTGGAAGATGTCGACGGAAAGGAAGGAGGCGGCTTGCGTAGAAGTATGCAAGCTGCTTGATGCAAACATGATGTGGAAAGTCATCCACACGGATTGGCTCACCAACCCGGTCTTGGTGAAGAAGAGCAATGGCAAGTAGCGAATGTGCATAGACTTCACCGACCTCAACAAGGCCTGCTCGAAGGATGATTCCCCCCTCTCCCGCATTGATCAGATTGTGGACTCCACTTCTAAGAGCGAGCGGCTCAACTTCCTGGACACCTCCTCCGGGTATCATCAAGTATGGACGGTGGAAGATGATGAGCCCCGAACCAGCTTCATCACCCTGTTCAAGAAATACTACTTCGTGCGGATGCCCTTCGGCTTGAGGAACGCAGGGTTGACTTTCATGCAGCTAGTCCAGCTAGTCTTCGATGCCCAGGTTGGATGGAACCTAGAGGCTTACGTCAACAACATCATCGTCAAGAGCAAGGATGAGCAGGACGACCACTCCGACCCGCGGGAGATTTTCACAAACTTGCGAAGGACCAAACTACGCCTCAACCCTGAAAAGTGCACATTTGGGTATGCTCCAGGAAGCTGTTGGGATACATTTTCTCCTAGAGGGGGATCAAAGCAAACCCCAACAAGATCAATGCCATTCTGGAGATGGAGCCCCCGAACAACGTGTGTGAAGTGAAGCGCCTGACAGGACGGCTCGTGGCACTAAGCCGTTTCATTGCTAGATCGGCGGAGAGGAGCCTACCATTCTTCAAGGTGCTGAGGGGTTCCGATCCCTTCCAGTGGACAAAGGAGCAACAATAGGCCTTCCACAAGCTCAAACAATACCTAGAGCACCCAAAAGTGCTGACAAGCCCCACCCCTGGCGCCCCTCTCCTGCTCTACATCGCAGCAATGGAGGGGGCCGTGAACGCGGTCCTAGTGGAGGAACGCTCCTAGGATGGGGGTGGGAAAGAATACTCCTTGGTGTACTACATCTCTGAAGCACTGGCAGAGGCCAAGCTGCGTTACACCGAATTGGAGAAAATGGCGTATGCCGTCGTCATGGCCTCCCACAAGCTGAAGCACCACTACGCGACGTCTTTGAAAATCGAGAGGCCATCAGGCGCATAAGCAAGTAGGCGGCGGAGCTTTCTCCATTCGCACTTTCCTTCATCTCCCGAAGCGACATCAAGTCACAGGCTCTCACCGACTTCATCACTGATTAGACATCGGCAACGTTCGCCGGTGGCCCTTGTAACACCCTAGTTTAAAATTTGCTAGGATGTTGAACTTTTTATTAAATTTGTTAGAATTAAATAGAGAGCGTGTGGAATTATTTTTTAAAAAATTATTTTCTAAATATAAATTAAATATTCATAGGTTATAAAAATGTGTTTGTTGCATTCATGCCGATTGCATGGTGTTTCTGAGTGTAAAACAGTATCCAAAAATGTTTTGAAACACACCTAAGTGTAACGACCTTGGTCAAATCTTTCAAGTTAATCTTAATCCGAGTCCTTAATTCCGCTGACTCAGCTCCCCCGAGCTTAAGTGCTCAGTTCCCAAAAACGTGCTACAAACTGAACTCCTCGATCAGAGATGATCGTCCTAGGCACACCGTGCAGGGAAACAATGCGGTCAAGATACAACTCCGCATACTTTTTGGCCGTGTAGGTGGTGTAGACAGGAAGGAAGTGGGCAGACTTGGTCAGGCAGTCCACTATAACCCAAATGGAATCATGTCGCTGTGATGTAAGGGTAGTCCAACAATGAAATCCATGCTGATGTCTTCCCATTTCCAGGAGGGGATAGGTAGGGGCTGCAGGGTTCACGTTGAACCCGACCTGACCTATGCTGAGTACCCGGCAAAAGTTCTTGACCATAAGGAGAGGCGCACCTGACGCCAAGTGGTGAAAATGTACAAAATCCTATGGAATAACCACACAGAGGATGAAGCAACATGGGAGATAGAAGAGTATTTGAACAAGCATTTCCAAGGTTTTTGGGAACAGCTCCAAGCATCAATGGGCACCAAGCTCATTCGTAGCTCAACTTACCACCCTCAAACCGATGGTCAGACTGAAAGAGTAAATCAAATCCTTGAGGATATGTTGAGAGCTTGTGTCATCCATTATGACAAAAATTGGGATAAGTGCTTACCATTGGCAGAGTTCTCCTATAACAATAGCTACCACACTAGCTTGAAGATGGCACCATTTGAATCCTTTTCCTTGACCCGAGGGTATATGTGTAAACATCGGGGACTTCTCTGCGTTAAGTCTGAGGACCCCCAGCGGAGTAGTTTTACCACCGGTCGGTTAAGTCTTGTTGAGCTTAGTAGCTCAGCCTTGTTTGTGGCTTTCTTTTCAGGTGAAGTCACAGCTCCTGAGTTTGCTCTTGTTGGCACTTGGCCGCCCCAACTCCCTCCGGGTTGGACGGTCGAGTGGGATCCCTCCTCGGACGGCGGGGAATGGGAACACTGATGTCCCGGCTGGCTTCCCAGGGACGTCCGACCCCAACGAGTAGCTTCCGCTTGTGTTTACCTTCTGTCATTTTCTTCAAGACTTGTAAAACTTTGATTTCCAACCAGATGAGTAACACCTTGCAATCTACTGTTGGACCTGTGGTATTCTCTGGAACCACTCACCTTCGTGTGGGTTATGCTAAACTCGGTCCTGTCAAGTGGTTAATCGGATGAAATCCGACGGCACCTCGAGTTAGCACGATTACGGCATGAGTATCGCATCTTAAGCGACTTAACCGTGCTTTAGTTGAGTTAATCCGAGGTGGTTCCGCCACACTAAGTCTCAACACAATCTCGATGTCTAGGACTCTAAACTACTCTATTGAATCTTCATCAAAACCCTAATCAACCATAGCAAGCCTACCTTCTCTTTCCTTTCTCATGTCAAGCTTATCTCACTCTCATCTCGCATCAAAATTCTCTTGAATTCCTTGCTCAAATCAATCTCAAATCCAGTCTTTAGAATAATCAAAAGTTGATTCTAGATGGGGGCTAAATGTCTTCCCAATCGTAACATGAGTCGCGTTATCTTTTCTGATTTTTCTGTCACTTTAAATCCTACCCGACATCGCTTGATTTGTATTCCTCCTTCTCGCGGACTCAAACATCTGACTTGGGCCAAGCCCATAAATCCATCTCCCGCATCCTCTCCTACCCCTCTCTCTCTCTCTGGTGCCTCACCTTCCTCATGCCGAAACCTTCTACTTCGTGATCCTCCTAGTCACCAATCACCTTCTCCCTTCCATCTCTAATGTGCAGGTGCACGTGGACTCTAGCCCTGTCCTCCTTCACAGAGAAAATAGAAATAGCACTCCTTGGTCCCCCTCCGCTAACACTAGTACATAACTAATCTTCCATCCAACCCTTTTTGTCCCGGATGACTTTTGACCTGGGACTAAAGTCCCTTTAGTTTTGGGTAAAAAATGAGGCACCGAAAGGACACCGACAGGAGGGGCTTCAGTCCCAGTTGAAGATATCTGACAGCGACGTCCCCCCTTTCATCCCGGTTAGTAATTCCAACCGGGACAAAAGATTTATTCCAGGTTGGAATTACCAACCGGGACAAAAGGGGCCACCGGGCCCTCGAGGCAGCGCTTCCACCTCCTTAGCCTTCCTCCCAGCACTCTCCTCTCCATGTACTTGTCTTCTTTATCCATCCACTCCCTCTCCTCTTCTCTCCACCACCACCCCCTCCCTCTCTACTCTCCTTCCCATCTTCTTCAATGTCTTTGCGAATAGTACATTGAGACCGCTACCGCCATCGATGAGTACATTGGTGAGTCTGGAGCCAGAGACTACTGGGTCCAGGACGAGAGGATATCATCCTGGGTCTAAGAAACTAGTCCATTGGTCCTTCCTAGAGAAAGTAAGTTGCACCTCGGACTATTTGAGGAACGTTGGTGTTGCTGGTTTAATGGACATGATGTCTCGAAGGGTGAGCTTCTAGGACCGCTTAGTAGCAGTACCTGGTGTGCTGCCAAAGATGACGTTGATGGTGTTGGATGGGTTCTGGAATTTGCCATTATCACCATCATCTTCGTCTTACTTGACCTTGCCCTTGTCTTTAGTACCAGATGGCTCCAGCAAGTCTTTCATGACTTCTCGTAGACTGAAATAATCTATCGCAGCGTGCTTGTGATATGGGTGCCATAGGCACTGTTTGCTCAGGAGCTCATTGAATGAGGGCCTGTACGATTCCTACCGCCGCCTTTCTTGGATGACTGTGACATTGCCGCGACTGTATTGTCTGGCTTTCACTTGCGGTTGTGACCTCCTGAGTAGTTATTTCGGTTGTAATTATTGGGGCGATCGTTACAATTGGACTCGAACCTCTCGATCTCCCTATTTTCTTCACCTGCGCATGTTTGTACCATGATCTTAAGAGATTTGACATCACCAGGGTGTCTTCTTCCAAGGTCCTTGAACATCTGATGGTTGTAGAGGCTATTCTCGAAGCAGTCTATGATGTCACGCTTTGTGATGTCCACAATTGTTCATTTTTTGTCGAAGAAGCGATGTAAGTGACTCCGTAGGGTCTCGCCTTCTTGTTGTTTAACTTGAGACAAATCGATCCTATTACCAGGACGCTGCATTTCCCCTGCGTAGTTGTTGGTGAACCCTACCTTCAGGTCCTTCCACGTGTTGATGGATTTCTTATCCAATGAATTGAGCCATGTGTGTGGCGCCGCCTCCATGCAGATAGGGATGTAGATGACCTTGGTGTCATCGTTTACTCTAGCTGCTTGCACTGACAGTGAGTAGCATAGGAGCCATTGGACAGGGTCCTGCTTGCCATCGTATTTGGTGATACCCAGGGGTTTTAATTTTTCAGGTAGAATTATCCTCCTCACACGTCTAGAGAAGGCAGGGAACCCGTTGGAATCATCCCCTGGGTGTTCGACTTCTTGCTCGCGCTCGCGGTGCTGTCCATCAATGATGGTACGGTTGTCATGGCCGGCGTTGATCTTGTTGCGAAGATCTGCTACTAGGCATTCAAGCACTAGGTTGGCCCCATGGTGGCCATGGTCTCCCGAGGGTCCCGCTCGATTATCCTCTGCTCTAGCTTGGCTTGGTTTGACTCCTCCAATTTGACTTGGTCTAGATAGAGTGCGTCTATGGCTACTGCCATGTTGATTGCACTAGCATAGGGTGCGTTGAACTAAATGTATCAGGTTTTGCTGATCGAGTTTTTCGTACGCTCGCTCTACCTGTTCAACCAATTGTCTACTGTACTTCTCCTATGGCATTGCGTGGGTAATGAGATCAATGGACGCGATGGTGGCAAGGGGAGTACGATGTTGACGCGATTGAACTGCTTCAAACGCTTTATCCAGGTTCATGTTTGGTAGGTTTGCTGCAAGGCAGTGGTGGTGCTCTACTCTTGCATTGTTTTTTGCTCACCGTCGAGTTCTTTGGTCTTTGGTCTCCTCTCCGGCAACGTTGGCGGTGAGCTCATCCTGCGAGACATCATCCGGGTGACGTTCATGTCGCAAATTGCTATCTGGTTGCTCCTCTTCTTCACCCTCTTGTCCAACGACAAGAGCGAAGAGTTCTCATTTCGAAGAGTAGCTTCTCGAGCTTGAAGTGATGACCTCTGTGGACCTACCTTCTTCATAGATGGGTGATAGAGGAGCTCCTTCCTGCTACGAGAGGGTGTCGAGGTAGGCGATAAAGTGTGAATCATCGTCCTTGGCAAGAGCAGGTGGCTTCATGTTGGGCTAGTAGATGAATCTATCTTGTGGAGTCGATGTGATTATTAGGCCCTGTTGTGGACCTGATAAAGGGGTCTCCTCGTCCGGGTCCGAGTAGTAGTCAAGGTCCTCGAATGTATCTATTTCAGATTGTGATCTGGACAGGACTGTCTCATCAGCAGTGGTCGTGTTGTGGAGTCCGAACAGGAATTGACTCGAGTAGTAGTCCTACTTGCAAGATGGTTTATGCCCCGGCTTGTGAAAGTCAATCCTACTAGAGGGAGAAGTCGAGTTGTACTCGAATTTGTCCCCCCAACCTCTAACTAAGTTAGAAAGTGAAAATTCATCGAATTTCTCGATGAGATCCTCCAGAGCTTGATGCTGGAGTTTCATGGCTTGTTGCTTCTTCTACGAGGCCGGCACAATGTGGTGGTGGAAGTTTCCAGTGCCAAATGCGATGCAAATGTAGGAGCCAAATATGAACATCGCTCCCACTTCGAACGTGATAATTGGCTTGATGATGACTTGGGCCATCGAGTTCTCTAGTGGATTCTCAGCGAGGAGCCCTACCTGGCATGCCAGTTGTCGGTGTTTAGACCCAGCAACCTACCGAGGGGGTTGCCCGAGGTAGTGTTTAGTTTGTGGGGCTCGCCGAGATCAGGAACTAGAAGGTGAACACAGACACACGATTTAGACAGCTTCGGGTTGCTAGATCACCTTATATTACCAGGGATAGGGTTACAAGTCAGTTAATTTAAAACAATACTAGTCGAATTCGACTAGGCGAGTCCTACTCTGATAGCAACGAGTACTTTTCCTAATCCTCGACTAGTTCCTATCTTGCCACATAGACTACGCTATCCTGCACCATAGCCTCCATGTCAGATACGTCTTGGTGTCCAGCCTTGTATTTATGACTGTCCAAACCTTCTGATGGTCCCATAGATGTATGTATGACACTCACCAGCAGAAGCTCCAGGATGGGGAGAAGGCGGCGTAGTAGGGAGCTCCACGGGTAGCGGACGAAGGTGGATGTGGCGGAACACCTCGGATTAACTTAACTAAAGAACGGTTACGTCGCTTAACACGCGAATCTCATGCCTTAATCAAGCTAACTCGCGATCCATCGGATTTCATCCGATTTAACCACTTAACAGGACCGAGTTAGCATAGCTCACACGAAGGTGAGTGGTTCCAGAGAATACATTAGGTCCCCAATTAGTTTAACAATTCATTACACACTGGTTGAAATCAGAGTTTTACAAGGTTCGAAAGACACAACGGAAGACAAACAGGGCGGAAGCTAGCGTCGGGGTCGGATGTCCCTGGTGAGGCCAAACAGGGCATCAGCGATCCCATTCCCCGCCATCCGAGGAAGGATCCCACTCGACCATCCACCTAGGAGGAAGCTGGGGCGGCCAAGTGCCAACACCATCAAGCTCGGAAGTTTCAAATTCACCTGAAAAGAGATGCCACAAACAAGGCTGAGCTTCTAAGCTCAACAAGACTTAACCGACCAGTGGAAAACTACTCCACCACTTCTAGACATGCAAGGCTCTTTGGCTAAGGGGTTTGGTTTGCCAAAAGCACTGTGTTAGGTCCTTACTTTCAATGTTTTAGCTCAGATTCTAAGTTCATTAACCAGTCTACATTGGCAACTTACACTAAGCAAGGATAGATCCAACATTATGTATATAAGCTCAACATCAAGACCATGTCATCATCAGACTCCTTCTTTACTCAGTGTAGCATAGCGATCAAGCAGTCTCAAACTGTGAGAGGCAGACGAATCGATTCGAGTTTTTTAACCATGCATGCTGAACCTAACCTCACGACATCCGCGCACCACCGAGGGTCGCTTCCTATGTCAGCCTTCCCCATCAATTCCCTAACCCGTGTCGGGCCCACTTCCCTTGGTGCAAGGTTCCACAGACCCGGCCTCTGCCGTTCTGTGACCACACTTGCCACAACATGCGGCCGCAGGGGAACTCCGTTCCAGAGATAGTGGATCGAACTGCT
Source organism: Setaria italica (assembly GCF_000263155.2). Classification (NCBI taxonomy): domain Eukaryota; kingdom Viridiplantae; phylum Streptophyta; class Magnoliopsida; order Poales; family Poaceae; genus Setaria; species Setaria italica. Next base: position 29,268,905 of record NC_028452.1, read on the forward strand.
CACGTCTAAGTTCAATCAGGTACTAGGATTCCCATCCCATAATGGGTATGAGATTAGTACTTTCAAACACTTGATCACGAACACCACCACTGTCGGGCCTTAACAGATTCAATAAACAGACGGGGCGATTAGCCGACCACCAAAGAGTTCACCAAAACCCTGCCCCGTCCATTGTCCTTATGGTTGTAAACAAAAAGAGAACAACCAACTCCTATAACTCGCGAGTGATAGGAAATCACTCGACTTTTACCGAGTCCTATTTAAGCATTGCAACTACTCGACCCAACAGACTAGTGTTCAGATCAAAGGAACTAAGTCATGCATCTACGGTTGCAAACAACTCCTATACGTAAATGCAAAGTCATAAGAAGGAAGGCATGTGCAAGTTTAGAAAGTTGGGTTCATGCTCCGGGGCTTGCCTTCAAGTGGGGTGGAGGTGAACTAGTCCTCAAGTGCTAGCAGAGTATGGGGCGGCGAAACAGCGATAGCGAAGGAACTCCGGTGGGGGTTCTGGTACTCCTTTTTATTGTTGCGCGGAAGAGAGAGTTTGAGCAGCACGAAGACCGGGAAGAAAAGGATGGAGTGCGCTGCCCTGGCAGCGATTGAGCGCTGGTGGGTGGCGGAATAGAGCTTCATAGATAGGGTCTTTGGCCATTGGCCACTGGAGACAAGGCCGGCGCAGGCGCGGCTTTGTCGGGATTTAGATTTGGCGAAGGCGAGCATGGTCTGGTCGCGTCAAGCGGTGGATTGTGGTGGCATACTTGACTGGCATGACAGGAAGAAAAGGCGCGGCAAACAAAGTCGCAGCAAGTGAGGTGATAGGGCGAGTGGTGGCGCGAGCGAGCGCAAAACAGCGGCTTGCCGGGGCACGAAGCGGAAAAAGGAGCTGTCTCTGCCGGAGCCATGGTTGGCGGGAGCGGTATCGTCGTGGAGCAAGCTCGTGGGCGGTGCGACTGTGGAGAAGCAGAAAAACCGAAAGGCATCGGGGCTTGCAGCCGAGGATCCGGGCGAGGTGATGGGTGCGGGGTGCGAGGCGATCTGACGCAGCAGCGGCAAAAAATCTACCACGGCAGCGACGGGGCTCCTTGGCGCGGCCGGCGAGGGCGCGAGTGAGACGAGGCGAGGCAGAAAGGGTTGCAGGGGCTTCCACTGCGATTGGGGAGGAGGGCGCGCTAATCCATCCTGTCGCGACCGGCGACTGGGTGAGGCGGCGCGCGTTGGAGAAGTTGAGCCACGTGGCGGGGGAGCTCTGAAATGGGCGCATGCTGCTCTGGCACGTTTGTCTTGAGAGAACCGGGGAACTGATCGTGGGTCCACCAGTCAGTCTCTGGTTCTCTTTCAGCTCCAAGATTGGAAGGAACACTGTCTTTGGGACTTAGAGAAGTACCGGCGGTTTTGGTTGGGTTTGTAGGGGTTGGGGCTGAGAACCGGACCTTAAGCGCTCATGCTCAGGAAAAGCTAAGTCAGCTGGATTAGGGACTCGTGTTAAGATTAACTCGGCTGATTAACCAAGGTCGTTACAGCCTACCCCCCTTAAAAAGAATCTCGTCCCGAGATTCGGGTGTAAGGGCAACTAATGGGGGTGTGCGGTCCTTACCTTCTTGGTTGGAAAGAAAACCTCAGAAGTGTTTGTTTAGATACTCCTCTGTTTCCCAGGTTGCTTCTTCCTCCGTGTGGTTGCTCCAGAGTATCTTGTACATTTTCACAGTTTGCAGTCGGGTGTGTCTTTCTTTATGGTCGAGGACCTTAGCCGGATACTCGGTGTAAGTCAGGTCGGGCTCGATTCGAAGTTGCTTTGGTTCCAAGACCTCAGTTGGGACTTGGACACACTTCTTCAGTTGGGATACATGGAAAACATCATGAATGGCCGAAAGCTGTTCTGGTAGTTGGATTCGGTAAGCAACGGGTCCACAAATTTCCACAATCTCATAAGGACCAATGTAACGGGGAGCCAATTTTCCCTTTACTCCAAACCGTTGCACTCCTTTGGTAAGGGAGACTCGAAGATATACGTGATCACCAATGTCAAACCGGAGGGGCTCGTTCTCCTGTCGGAGTAACTCTTTTGTCAAGATTGGGCTACCTTGAGATTTGCTTGAATTATCTTCACTTGCTCTTTTGCTTCTACTACTAAATCAGGACCATAGGTCTGCCTCTCTCCAACTTGTGGCCAATTCAACGGTGTCCGACATCTCCGACCATATAGGGCTTCAAACGGCGCCATCTTCAAGCTAATCTGGTAGCTATTGTTATAGGAAAACTCTGCCAATGGTAAGCACTTATCCCAATTCTTATCATAATGGATGACACAAGCTCTTAACATATCTTCAAGGATCTGATTTACTCTTTCGATCTGACCATCGGTTTGAGGATGATAGGTAGAGCTATGAATGAGCTTGGTGCCAAGTGATGCTTGTAGCTGTTCCCAGAAACGCGCTACAAACTAAACTCCTTGATCAGATATGATCGTCCTAGGCACACCATGCAGAGAAACAATGTGGTCAAGATACAGCTCTGCATATTTCTTGGCCGGGTAGGTGGTGTGAACAGGAAGAAAGGGGGCAGACTTGGTAAGGCGATCCACAATAACCCAAATGGAGTCATGTCGCTGCGATGTAGGGGGCAGTCCAACAATGAAGTCCATGCTGATGTCTTCCCATTTCCAGGATGGAATAGGTAGTGGTTGCCGGGTACCTGCTACCTTCAAATGGCTGGCCTTGACACGTTGGCAGGTGTCACATTCCGAAACATAGCGTGCAATTTCTGACTTCATTCCATTCCACCAGAAAGTTTGACGGAGATCATGATACATCTTATTGCTGCCAGGATGGATTGAGAACCTGGAGAGATAGGCTTCATCTAGGATTTGCTTCTTAAGAGTGGGGTTGAATGGTACAACAAGTCGGTTTCCATAATACACTCTCCCATTCTCATCCTATCGGAATTGCTTGTACCCTTCATCCTTCCATGAAATCTTCCTTTTGATTTGCCTTATTTCCTCATCCTCTGACTGTGCTGACCCAATTTGGTCCTCCAAAACAGACTCAAGGGATATATGGCCGAGGGTTCCATGGGAAACAATCTCCAAACTAAGCTTTTCCATCTCCTTACACAGGGTCTCGGTGAAGTTGGTTGTCGTCAAGCAATTGCAATGGGTCTTGCGGCTAAGAGCATCGGCCACCACGTTGGCTTTGCCGGGGTGATAATGTACTTCCAAATCATAATCCTTTATCAACTCCAACCATCTTCTTTGGCACATGTTGAGGTTGGCTTGAGTGAAGATGTACTTGAGGCTCTTGTGATCGGTGTAGATGTTGTAGTGGGTGCCCATCAGATAGAGCCTCCATATCTTCAAGGCATGAATCACTGCTGCCAACTCAAGATCATGGGTCGGGTAATTCAGCTCATGAGGTCGCAACGCCCGTGAGGCATAGGCAATGACATTGTCTTGCATAAGAACACACCAAGTCCAGTGCCAGAGGCGTTGCTGTATACGTCAAACAGCCTGGAAGGGTCGGGTTGAGCTAAAACCGGGGCTGAAGTCAGCAGGTGTTTCAAGGTGTGGAAAGCTTCTTCACATTTGTTGCTCCACACAAACTTGACTTCCTTCTTCAGAAGCTCAGTCATCGGCTTAGCTATCTTGGAGAAATCCGGGATGAAATGCCGATAGTAGCCTGCTAGTCCAAGAAAACTTCGGATCTGGTGAACTGAAGTGGGTGGCTTCCAGTCCATGACTTCCTGTACATTGCTGGGGTCAACTGCTATGCCGTTCCGAAAGATGGTGTGTCCCAAGAACTTGACACTCTCCAACCAGAATTCACACTTGGAGAACTTGGCATAAAGCTGATGATCTCTCAACCGTTGAAGAACTACATGAAGATGTTCGGTGTGTTCTTCTTCGCTCTTTGAGTACACCAGGATATCATCAATGAACACCACCACGAACTTGTCCAATTCGGGCATGAACACCGAATTCATGAGATACATGAAATAAGCGGGTGCATTGGTGAGTCCAAAAGACATAACCAGGTACTCGTAGAGTCCATATCTTGTGGAAAAAGCAGTTTTGGGAATGTCACATGGTTTGATCTTGATTTGGTGACAACCAGAACGAAGATCAATCTTGGAGAACACTTTGGCTCCAGCTAATTGGTCAAACAGAACATCAATGCGGGGAAGTGGATACTTGTTTTTGATAGTCACCGCATTGAGGGGTCTGTAGTCCACACACATGCGTAGACTTTCATCCTTCTTCTTCACAAATAGGGCTGGGCAAGCCCAGGGTGAAGTATTGGGTCGGATAAAGCCTTTCTTCAACAGATCATGTAGTTGGGTCTTCAACTCGGCCAGCTCGGCGGGTGGCATCCGATAGGGTCTCTTCGATATCGGGGTGGTGCCTGGCTGCAGTTCAACGGTGAACTCGATATCTCTATCTGGAGGCATGCCGGGCAAGTCATCCGGAAACACATTCGGGTACTCGTGGACAATAGGAAGGTTTTCTATCCGGGCTTCCGTTACAGGGTTTAGGGTTTAGGGTTTAGGGTTTACGCACAAGGAGCTGCGTAAGTAGGGTGGGTCAAGTGCAGAGTAGAGTTGCCATGCAAGGGTGAGTTGATGTGGAGAGCTCGGGCAGCTACGTCTAGAACCACCTGGTGGCGGGTCATCCAATCCATCCCCAAGATGATATCTATTCCTTCTAGGTCGAGGATGATGAGATTCTCTCTAAAAAGAGTCTGGCCTAACTTGATAGGAACAAGGTTAACTATCTTGTCTGAGGCTATTTTCCCTCCTGGGGTGGAGATCACATATGACCCTTTGGTGCGACCAACGCTCAGCTTACATCTCTCACCAGTCTTATTCCCGATGAAGCTATGGGATGCTCCCGAGTCAAACAAAATAACAACAGTTTGATTATGGACAAGGAAGGTACCCGTCATTACTGGCGCACCTTCGGAGAGCTCGGTTAGGCTAGTGTAGTTGAGCCGACCTTGGCGAACCTGCACCTTGGGCCTTCTTCCCCTATTGGCCATGGTATTTTGGCAAGGCCGCTGATTCTTGTTTTTGGGGCAGTCCTTGGCAAAGTGCCCTTCCGTACCATAGGTGAAACAGAAGTTACCATTCACAGAGCGCGGTGGCGGCAATAAGGTCGGCCAGGGCGCCTGCGGTTGGAAACCGCGGAAACAAGGTGCCACTGCTGGTGGAGGGCGAGCGATCCATCGTCCCGATTGCTGTGGCCTGTGGGGCACCTGAGGGGGAACCATTCTAAATCTTTGAGCGGGCGGGCTCGGTAATGCCACTGAGGCCTTCCGCTTCTGGTCAGCCTTGAGGGCCTGCATGCAGTCTTCTTGGGAAATGGCCAAATTCACCAACTCATTATAGGTATCCACCTTGATAGGATTCAACCTCTCCTTGAGATCTAGGCTCAACCCTCGGCGGAACATATCCCTCTTCTTCTCGTCGGTATCCGCGTGATAGCCTACGTAGTGGCACAGGTCATTGAAGGCTTGTGCGTAGTGTAGAACGTCGCGGCTTCCCTGGGTAAGGGCTAGGAACTCGTTGAGTTTACGTTCCAGAAGACCTTGTAGAATGTGGTGCCCTCTGAAAGCGATCTTGAACTCATTCTAGCTGACAGCATGGTTGGCCAGGAACATGTCATGGTAGTGGTCCCACCAAAGCGGGCAGAACCACGTAGTTGTTGAGCCGCGAACTGGGCTTTGTTCTAGTCGGGGCACGGGGCGGTGAGGAGATCGAATTTGGATTCGATCGTACGAACCCATGCATCGGCGTTGAGAGGGTCCTGTGTTGGGGCACGGGGCGGTGAGGAGGTCGGGGGCTGCATGCTCAAAAAGTCTTCATAACGAGCAACCGGAGGTTGCTGATGAGCCCTCCTTCCATAGGGCTGCTGCTGTTGCCCTTGGACAATGTGCCTCAGCAGCTCAGTTTGAGCCGCCAAGATGGCTTCCAGCGAAGGTGGGGGTGGAGGCGAAGGAAGGTCCTGCCTCTGCTCACTGCCACTAGGCACAGAGCCGGATCGGGTGCGGTGCGCCATCTGCAAGAGTCAATGTTCCATTAATTCCATAATCTCAGAAGTACTCCAATCATGCGGGAATGTATATGTTAAATCCTCAAATGCAACTCTTGCCGATAGTGCAACACAACAACATTTCTCATTAAGGAGATATACACTTCTTCTTTCCATCTTAGTTAGCAACTAGCTCGGTTCTACACACAACCTCGGGCGAGCCAAAACCGTAACCTATGGGTTCCACTATATCCGACCTTAGGTGCTCGGGTTGGGCGAAGCGGAGACCTGCCGCAAGGGGTCGGGCGCATCCGACCTTGCGACTCGGGGTCAGCCAAGCCTTGGACCGATCCACAGAATGTAAACCTGTGTGTGGTCACAGCACAACAACTCACACAACTTGGCATCCAAGACGTGTCACCAGGGGTCAAAAGTCGAGTCAAGAGTGAGAGGGAAAAACAAGAACTGCTTTCACCAAGATCATCTCATTGCTGTTCTCATAACACAGGAGGAACACTCAACTCAAGGCTAACCTATTACATTGCTATCCAAAACTTAGGTTGCCGAGGAGTACAACAAAAGATTAGCTTCCTACCGTCTTCAACCTAAAAGTTATCTAGGTTGCCTACTGAGGGAACACTATGAGTCGGAGAAGGGGCGTCTCCATCTTCAATGTCCATACTGGACGCTCCCACTACCTCCTCAGGATCCTCTTGCTCGTCCAGCTGCATTTCAAGGGCATGAATGGCATCGAGCTCAGCATGGTGCTCGTCCAAATGTGCATTAGCAACTGCGATCTCCATCTCAACTTCCATCTTTTCTTCGACAAGCTAGATCATGTCATGCTCCATGTCTGTCACTTCTTCTTCAAGCTTAGAAATCCTAGCTTGCATGTCATGGATCTGTATGCTTCTCTGGATGAGTTGATATGACCGCTCCACCAAGTCTCTCTTGGCGACGTTGAAATGCCCCTGGGTGTCTACGGCTATCTGAGCCAAGACAGCCATAGCCCGACCTTGAAGCTCAATCAGCCGGTACAAGGCTGACATGCACCTGGTTGTGGTAAAGAGGGTGACCAACGAGTGGGAGGTTGCCAACACCTCCATGTTGTTGATGCAGTCCAGCCAAGCTGGGTCCAGCCGATCCCTGGCAGGAAACAAGCCGATCGGGTCCAAAAGGACCTCAAGCGGGTGTAACCGACAAAACTGAGTGTGAGCCTGCAGGGCAGCCGACTACTAGGTGTCCTCAAGGGTGTGACCATAGGTCGAGACCTCGAGCTGGGGCCACTCGGGCTGTACAGGGGGTGGAGGTACAACCACCTGCATGTTGCATCTCTGCACTCCGTGCTCCTGGTACTCCCGTCCCACGTACAGAGCGCGGGGACTGGTACCCAAACCACCTCAAGGTGTCCCACAAAATAGCAGGAAAACCCTCGAAGTGTAGGCACATAGAGTGGGAAGTGCCATCAGCGCCGTAAAACACGTGTCCGGGAGCAGCCATCTGGAACCAAGAACCAAAACAAGCGTGAGATAGAAACCCCAAGGAGAACAGATCGGGCAGGAAATGCACTCGGAGTTTGACCAGAGCGCAAGCTGGAAAGGTAGATAGAAATCCTTAAGGCGAAGAAAAGCTTTTACCAAGGCAAGGTTATTTTAGGGAGGTGATTTCATAGATTTTTGTTCATGCTGCATGCACGACCTACCCCATCCTCTCAACCAAAACAACTGCCAAAAACTTTGGTCTTACGCGGTTAGTGCCGGTGGCAAGGCAACAAGTACGTCGCTCCCTAAAGTAGCTAGTCGACTTCTAGCAGCGTTTCCCTAGCGGACGCAGTTAGTGTACTTGCAGAAAACACGACCACATGAACCTTTCGTGCCAGCACCCACGAAAGCGTCCCCAAACATTACCGTTCACTATAGAAATGGTACCCATGCGTTTAACGCTGCATGGACAGCACAACAACCGTGGAAATAGGTCCCCTTTGAATAGAACCATATAACCCTTCGCATACTCGAGATGCGGAATCAGCGCACGTATAATAGACGTGGGTGAACAACCGTGATGATAGGCTCATTGGAATCGAACCATACCACCCTTCGCATGAATTAACATACAGGACCTGCGCACGTACGATAGACGTGGGCGAAACAACCGTGATGATAGGGTCCTTTGAATAGAACTCCCTATCAACCCTCGCATACTCGGGATGCGGAACTCGGCACACGTATGATATACGTGGCGAAGTGCTGGGGGTTAGCAAAATAAACAATAAGTAATAGCCATCTAAAATAACCCTAAAATCCCCTAGGGCCTCTCGTACTAAAGTCATCCTTAGCGATTGTATGAGATTTTTCAAAAATTTTCTTGCAAATTTTATTCAAAACGAACGTGTTTTAGGACCCATTGTGTTCTCTGTCCTGCTAAACCAGCTCTGATACCAGCTGTGGCGGAACACCTCGGATTAACTTAACTAAAGCACGGTTACGTCGCTTAACACGCGAATCTCATGCCTTAATCAAGCTAACTCGACGATCCATCGGATTTCATCCGATTTAACCACTTAACAGGACCGAGTTAGCATAGCTCACACGAAGGTGAGTGGTTCCAGAGAATACATTAGGTCCCCAATTAGTTTAACAATTCATTACACACTGGTTGAAATCAGAGTTTTACAAGGTTCGAAAGACACAACGGAAGACAAACAGGGCAGAAGCTAGTGTCGGGGTCGGATGTCCCTGGTGAGGCCAAACAGGGCATCAGCGATCCCATTCCCCGCCATCCGAGGAAGGATCCCACTTGACCGTCCACCTAGGAGGAAGCTGGGGCGGCCAAGTGCCAACAGCATCAAGCTCGGAAGTTTCAACTTCACCTGAAAAGAGATGCCACAAACAAGGCTGAGCTTCTAAGCTCAACAAGACTTAACCGACCAGTGGAAAACTACTCCACCACTTCTAGACATGCAAGGCTCTTTGGCTGAGGGGTTTGGTTTGCCAAAAGCACTGTGTTAGGTCCTTACTTTCAATGTTTTAGCTCAGATTCTAAATTCATTAACCAATCTACATTGGCAACTTACACTAAGCAAGCATAGATCCAACATTATGTATATAAGCTCAACATCAAGACCATGTCATCATCAGACTCCTTCTTTACTCAGTGTAGCATAGCGATCAAGCAGTCTCAAACTGTGAGAGGCAGATGAATCGATTCGAGTTTTTTAACCATGCATGCTGAACCTAACCTCACGACATCCGCACACCACCGAGGGTCGCTTCCTATGTCGGCCTTCCCCGTAAATTCCCTAACCCGTGTCGGGCCCACTTCCCTTGGTGCAAGGTTCCACAGACCCGGCCTCTGCCGTTCTGTGACCACACTTGCCACCACATGTGGCCGCAGGGGAACTCCACTCCAGAGACAGTGGGTCGAACCGCTCACGTCTAGGTTCAATCAGGTACTAGGCTTCCCCATCCCATAATGGGTATGAGTTTAGTACTTTCAAACACTTGATCATGAACACCACCATTGTCGGGCCTTAACAGATTCAATAAACAGACGGGGCGATCAGCTGACCACCAAGGAGTTCACCAAAACCCTGCCCCGTCCATCGTCCTTATAGTTGTAAACAAAAAGAGAACAACCAACTCCTATAACTCGCGAGTGACAGGAAATCACTCGACTTTTACCGAGTCCTATTTAAGCATTGCAACTACTCGACCCAATAGACTAGTGTTCAGATCAAAGGAACTAAGTCATGCATCTACGGTTGCAAACAACTCCTATACGTAAATACATAGTCATAAGAAGGAAGGCATGTGCAAGTTTAGAAAGTTGGGTTCATGCTCCGGGGCTTGCCTTCAAGCGGGGTGGAGGTGAACTGGTCCTTAGCGGGTTCTGCTTTGACTTCTGTGATCGGCGGCTCTGCTACTGCTCCGTCTTCAGGCACCGGATGTAGCTCGTAGGTGCCGTCGGTGAGATGTAGCTCTACATGAATGCAATGCAGGAGTTAACACTTAGACGGTTATTTCAACAACACTTGCAAGTTTAAGCTCAGAAACTTGTAGCAAAGCTATAGGAAGGTGGGGGAGTTCAACTTTAGTTGGTGGAGAACAGGATAAAAGGGTCGGATGGTGTCGTTGTCAAGATCGGCGGATCAAGACTTAGACTAGTAAATTTCTTTTATGCGCGTAAAGCCTCAGGTGGTTGCGTGGGAGACACGGGTTTAGACTGGTTCGGGCAAGGGAAGCCCTACGTCCAGTATCGGAGGTGTTCGCATTGCCCACGTGGGGTTCTGTAGTAGGGGGTTACAGATCGACGAGAGAGGGACTGGTCCCAAGTCTCTTTAGTGTTTTTGCTTCTCAGGAAGAGTCGTTGTGTGCTATGGCTTGCGGGAGAAGAAGCCGATCCCCCCTCCGGCCCTGGGTTCCGCCTTTTATATCGCAAGGGGGGTGGCCAGAGTTACAGTTGGGATCGGGTAGAGTGGACTGTAAAGAGTAAAGCGTAGAATGGTAAAAAATACGGCAGGAAGGAGGAGCAAGATCCTAGGCGTCCGACGCCTCTGCCGGCCCTGGGCGAACACCGGCGCGCATGCCGGAGGGGGAGGCCGCCATATGCCAAGTGTTGTTGCACCCTACAGGTAGCTCCTTCGATACCCGTAGGCGTCGGGTGTTACAGTTGGGATCGGGTAGAGAGGACTTTAAAGAGTAAAGCGTAGAATGGTAAAAAATACGGCAGGAAGGAGGAGCCAGATCCTAGGCGTCCGACGCCTCTGCCGGCCCTGGGCGAACGCCGGCACGCATGCCGGAGGGGGAGGCCGCCGTATGCCAAGTGTTGTTCACCCTACAGGTAGCTCCTTCGATACCCGTAGGCGTCGGGTCATGATGAGGGCGTTCCGTCGTTATCCTGGTGTCTGTAGGGGAGGACGGTGGATGCTGTTGTTCAGATGATGGCTCCTGGAGAGAGGGTGTCACATCCTTGCAGTGCAGGACCCGAGGGCGCGCGGGGCCTGAGGACAGGCCGGTCTCTCCTTCGCTCCAGCCAGCGCAGGCCATGAGTACCCTGCGGCGAATGGGAGTCAGCCGCAGGCACTGTAGCTTGTACTGTGTGGTTGTGCACGGGTACTTGTGACGGGTTGCGTGAGGAGCGCGGTCGTCCTTCCCTCCGCCAGGCCTGCGGCGCATTTATGGCGAGGCCGACGGGGGGACCCACAGGATCTTGTCTATCTCACCCATCTGGACCGTATTCGAGGGGAATGCCTGCTCCGGGGGCCCCAGCGCGCCCGACCCCTTTGCTTGGGGTCGGACGAGGCGGAACTTCGTGACGGGGGGTCGGGCGCCCCCGACCCCGGGGCCGCAGTCGGGCGAGACGGAAACTTTGGAGAGGGGGGTCGGCCGTTCCCGATCCCCGTGCCGTGGTCGGGCGAGGTGGAGCTTTGATCATGTCTAGGTGGGCTCGGGCCTTCGTATCTGTTTCCTTAAGTGGCATATTTAGGGGATCGTTAATATTTCCCCCCAACAGTAGCCCTCAAGCCTGTGGTGGAGCAGAAGTGCTCCTCCGGAGGCTTCTTTCGTTGTTTCGCCGCGGGCTCTGTGTTATGGCGCGCTTGTTTTATTTCAGCCTGGCTGGGGAACCTGCAAATTGTGACCACACGCGTGGTAGTTGGTTGCGAAACTGGCCCCCGAGCTCCTGCTCGTCGCAGGAAACCGATCGGGAGGCTAGGTCGACTTTTTGATCATTGTCCCTCAAGCGTCCGTTCGCTAGGACGGAGGGTTTGAGCCGGGCCACGTTATCCGCGTTGGACGAACCGTGGTGCTTGTTTGAGCTGCAAACGGGTAGGTTCGAGTGGAGTCCCGGTCCCCGTTCGGGGGGGTCCGGCTCGGGCCAAGTTGGTGGCGCACTCCAATTTCCCGCCGGCCAGTTCATATAGTTCCCGGATCCGTTCGACCAGATCTGGGGGCTCGTTACCTTTCCCCGTGGAAAAACCATGAATTTTATACCGGGCGGGACTCGAACGTGAGGTTGGGGCGCCCTTGGCTTTCGCTTGCCTGGGTATTGGCCGCTAGCGGACCCATCCCTTCTCACCCCTCGCTCGGGGGACGTCCTGAGGCAGCTGTCGAACCCGTGTTCGGCCAGCTTTCGAACCTCTGGACCGTAATGGGCCGTAGGGGCGTTTTCAGCCCCGTATCCCTTTCTTACCTCCCTGCGGGCCTTGGGCCGGAGTGGAGCGGTCGTTGCGCCTGGGCCGAAGTGGGGGGCGTCGTGGGTGCGCTACCCGGGAAGTGGAGTTATGGGGAGCGCTGTCTCGCGAATCGAGGAGGATAGGATGTTTTCGCGGCCGATCGTGCGCGCGGTTTTCGAAAAGGAAACGGGTGTGGCAGGGGCGTACCTGGCGCTACATTTATGGCGGCCGGGGCGTCGATTTGGCTTCCCCGGTACCTTTCTTATAAAAGCAGGAGCTCACCGCGCCGGTTCCGCTTTCCTTCCGTATTTGAGCCTTCTTGCCTTCCAGCCTCACGCTCAGTTCATCCGCGCTCGCCTCGTTTCCTTCGCTCCAAGCCGCGCGCTCTTCTTCCCGTCACCGTCGATCTCCTCCCTCCTCCGGTGATGGGTTCCTGGGGGGTTTCTCATTTCACCTCCTCGCGCGCCGAGGGCCTGGTGCGGAAGGGTCTCCTCTGCGAGAGGACGGCGGCGGGTGAGTGGGAGCTGCCGGGGACGGAGCAAGTTCCGTCGCCTCCCCCCGGCTACGTCGTCTCCTTCGCTCACTTCCATGAGCGGGGGTTCGCTTCCCCCCCGAGCCGCTTCTTCCGCGGGCTCCTCCACCATTATGGGCTCGAGCTCCAGCACCTCAACCCCAACGGGATCCAGCACATTGCGGCGTTCGTCGCGTTGTGCGAAGGATTCCTGGGCATCGAGCCCCACTTCTCGCTGTGGAAATATTTTTTCACAGTGAGCTTGCACCAGAAGTCAGGAAAAGCCGGGAGCCAGCAGCGGTCGCCTCCGGTGCCGATTGGGTGCGTCGGGATCCATCTCCGTCATACTCGCTCCAAGGAGTACATGACGGTGAAGACCTCGGCGTCCCACAAGGGGTGGCACAACCAGTGGTTCTACATGAAGAGCTACCCGGACTCCCCTTTGCCGGCTTTCACCGGCCGCACCATCGACGCGGCACCAGAGGTATGGGCGTACGGGCCGGTGAAGAAGGAGAAGAAGCGGTTCTCCGACCTGCTGCAGGCCATCGAGCAGCTGAAGAGGAATGGGCTCACCGGCGCAGGGGTCATCGGAGCGTACCACGCCCAGCGGGTGGTGCCGCTGATGCTCCGGGTCCGGCCGCTTGGCGCCATGACCCCTGACACGCCGACCGAGGGCACCGCCTTGGCGACGGGCGTGCTTGCCGCCTCCGAGATCCGGCAATGGCTTCGGGAGGCGCTGGAGGACAGGGACGTCGAGTACCCGGTTCCCGGGCACCCACCGATGCGCCCGAAGGCGGGCTTCATAGACCTGGTAATGAATTGGGGCGTCGTCTTCCTTTCTCTGTGCCCCGCTATTTGTTGCCCTGACGCGGAGCTGCTTTGCGTTTGCAGGGCTCACTAACCCGGGTCGCGGACTCCCTTCCGCCGGTGCCGGAAGATGCTGAACGGAGAGCTCGCAATCGTCTCCAAGCCGAGGCGCAGAAGCGCCGCAAGGACAAGGAGACAGCGAGGAAGCGGAAGAAGGCCGCCAAGGAGCTCCAGTGGCGGCGGAGGGGGTCGGTCGTGTTTGACGACGACGACGACGACAACGATGAAGATGAAGAGGATGAAGATGAGGAAGATGATGAGGAGGAAGAGCTGGTTCCCCTCGATCGGGGGCCTTGGTGATTCGTGAGGCACCCCCGCAGACGGCCGCGGGAGGTGAAGCGGGGGAGGCGTCCACCCGGGCTTCGGCTCCTCCAGGCCCTAGGGCTGTGCCTCAGGGGCCAGCACAGCGCGCGCCCCAAGAGCTGGCGCGGGCCACCCCCCCAGGGGTCGGCGCAGGACGTCCCCCAGGAGCAGGTGCAGGACGCCTCCCAGGGGTCGGCGCAAGGGGTCCCCCAGGATCAGGCGCGGGACGCTGCCCCGGGGTCGGCAAGGGGTGCCCCCCTGGTGTTGACACGGGGCGCCCCTCAGGGGTCTTCGGAGCCTGCCCCCGCCGCGGCTTTGGGTCCGGCGCGGGGCGCTCCCCAGGAGTCTGTTCGGGGCGCTCCTCGGGGGTCCGTGGAGCCCGCCTCCACCGCCGTGCCCGCTATCGGAGAGCAGCGAAGCGGCAACAAGCGGCCATTGCCGGGTGCCCCGGGGTCGGCGTCCGGCTCCGAGTCGAAGCGTGCGCGCCGCCCTTGCACTTCAAGGACGTAAGTTGGCCTTCCCTGCGTGTCGTTCCTCTCCTCTTTTTTCGTTCGTTTCAGCTAACGTCTGGCCGTCGATGTGCAGCACTACTCCCCGTGGCCTCAGCCTGCAGCTGGCGCCCAAGAAGGCGCTGCGGTTGTCGGCCTCCTCCGGGGAGCGGGCCGCGGCCCCGCCCGCGGCGAGCGGCGGGGTTCCTGGTGCGGCCGCGGATCCCCCCGCGGAGGTGGCCCCTGTGGCGGCGGCTGGCGGAGCGACGGCGGTGTCAGCCGCGGGAGGGGGAGCGGACTCTACTCCGCCTTCGGTTCCTCCAATCGCCCCTTCAGCTCAGGGCGCGATCCTCTCGGGCTCTCAGGCCGGGGAGGTGATCGACCTCGACGCAGATGAGGCAGAGGAGGCGGCGGCGACGGGAGGTAGGGTGGATGCCCCCGCAGCCGTGGCGGGATCAGAGGCGGAGGGAGCACCTGCTCCCGGAGGCACGGCGGTGGCTGAGGCAGTGGTGACAGAGGCAGGGGCCTCCACCCCGATCACCCCCGCGGGAGTGGCTCCGGCGACTGAGGTGGAGGTGCCCACCGGGATACCGTTGGTGGCCTTGGCGGCGACGAGCGTGCAGGTGCCGGGGCCGTCGGTAGATCCGGCGGCCTCTAGTGCCATGGTGCCGACCTCGACGGCAGCATCAGGGTCAGCCCCTGTCTCAGCCTCGGCTTCCTCCGTTCCTAGGGCGTGGAGAGGGTCCGTCCTCTGCTGGTCATCCCGCGATGACCCGCCGAGGCATCTCTTTGCGCTGGACGACGCCGCCGAGTGGCACAAGTGGCAGGCGGTGCAGGGCGGCATTGCCCAGGTCCAGGCGGCTCTGTCCTCGGCGCTGGGAGTTCTGGGCAACACCGTCCTCCCCGACAGCCAGGCATGTTGCTCCTACTGTTGGTGATGAGTACCTCCCTTCTGCCTTTTGCCTTAACGGCGTGTTGCTTTGCAGGCTCTCCAAGAGGGCAGTCGGGGGAAATCTGATTTCCTCCGGCGGCAGCAGGGTCTCTGGGATCGCTTCAATACCGAAAGGGAGCGCACCAGGGACCTGTCCTTGCAACTCGGTGCCGCCTAGGGGGTCATTCGCGACCTGCAAGGGCGTGAGCGGGCGGCGTCGGAGGAGGCGCGGCGTGCGGGGGCCAGGCTCCAAGCCGTCACCGAGAAGGCACGCCTCGACCTCGAGGAGTTCCAGGTCGTCGCCGAAAGGGCCCGCCGTGATGCCGAGGGGCTTCAAGATGCTGCTGAGAGGGCCCGCCGCGACGCCGAGGAGCTTGCGCAGCTGAGGGGGGAGCGTGACGCCCTCCGCACGGAGACCGGCCAACTTCGCTCGCAGGTGCAGGGACTTCAATCCGCCGTGTCCCGAGGGACGGAACGGGAGTGTGAGTTGAAGACCCAGGCCGACGGTGAGGTTTCTTCCGTTCCCGCGTTCCCGTGTTGTTTATGTTCTGTTCTTTGACTTGGTGGGATTTTCTGGGTGGTTTCTGCAGGTGAAATCGCCAAGTTGCGGGGTCTGCTCGACGAGGAGCGTGGTGAGCACAGCGCCCTGCGAGATGCGGCCCGCGTCGTCTGCGATGACTTTGGCGTAGCTCCGGAGGAGGGGTCGAGCTCTCTGCCGGCTCGTGTCCTCGGGGTACGCCGTCGCCGTCGCGAGATCGCCGTGGACGCGCTTCACCTTGGCGTGCGGCGAGCCTTCGGGGTCTTCGGCTCTCACTATTCTGGCATCAACTTTGCCGGGATGAGTGAAGGGTACGCCGCGGGCTACACCGAAGCTGAGCTGGACGAGGTCGATGCCGCGGTGACCGCGCCGGCGGAGGCCCTCGCGAAGCTCGTGGAGGATGAGGCCGCCCCTCCTGCCGACCCCTCGTCAAGTTAGCTGTGCCGGGCTTGCGCCCCAACAAAGTTTGTAATTATGTCAGTCTTTGAACTCGTTTTGCGTTGGCCATACGGGCCTGTTCTATGACTTTTGTTGCGTGAAAAAACCCGATTCCCTTTGTTGTTTCTTTGGGCTCGAAAGCTTAGAATGCGTTGCCGGGTGCGTCAGTAAGTTTTGATGAGCGAAGGTGCCGTAGCCGCTGGGGCGTAGGTTTTTTCGCGGTCCGATCAAAACTTGCTTGAGCACCGTTCGCGCATCCTTCTCTTTTTGCGTCCAAAGGTCTAGAAAGGGAATGTTCGGTTTGAAAAAGAAAAAACATTTTCTTTTCAGATGGCGCCAGGCGGCTGGGGTCGGGACCCCTGATAGCCCCCGAGGGGTATGCGGTCCTGGAGCAAGGCCAGGGTCGGATACCCCTGAGCTTAAAGGAAAAGGCCTGAGCCGAGGTGGCTCGAGGTTTCTTTTTTTTGCAGAAGAACAAAATTGGTAGCCCCCGAGGGGTATGCGGCCCTGGAACGAGGCCAGGGTCAGATGCCCCTGAGCTTAAATGAAAGAATGAAAATGACGACAAGTTTATGCGGAACTTGGAAATAAGAGCTATGGGTAAAAGCGCCTTAGCTGTTCTATGTTCCAGGCATTGCTGAAGATCTGCCCGTCGGGAGTTGCCAGCTTGTAGGTGCCTAGTCGTAGTACTTGTACGACGATGAACGGGCCCTCCCATGGGGGAGTCAACTTGTGCCGACCCCTGTTGTCCTGGACGAGGCGGAGCACTAAATCACCGACGTTGAAGGCGCGGCCTTGTATCTTGCGGCTATGGTAACGCCGTAGGGCCTACTGGTATTTAGCCGAGTGTAGTAGGGCTACATCTCGCGCCTCGTCAAGTTGATCTTGTGCGTCCTCGAGTGATGCCTGGTTTCCCTGTTCGTCGTATGCCTTGACCCTCGGCGACCCGTACTCTAGGTCGGTGGGTAAAATGGCCTCTGACCCATAGATCATGAAGAACGGGGTGAACCCTGTCGCCCGGCTGGGGGTCATCCTCAAGCTCCAGAGGACTGCTGGAAGCTCCGCAACCCACCGTCTGCCGAACTTTTTAAGGCGGTCGAAGATCCGTGGCTTGAGACCCTGGAGTATCATGCCGTTGGCTCGCTCGACTTGCCCGTTCATGCGGGGGTGCGCCACTGCCGCCCAATCCACTTGAATGTGGTGGTCGTCGCAAAACTGGAGAAATCTCTTCCCGGTGAACTGCGTGCCATTGTCGGTGATGATGGAATTTGGGATCCCGAAGCGGTGGATGATGTCGGTGAAGAACTGTACCGCCTGCTCGGACCTGATTTGCGCCACTGGTCTTGCTTCGATCCATTTGGAGAACTTGTCCACAGCGACGAGCAGATGGGTGAAGCCCCCGGGCGCCCTTTTGAAGGGTCCGACGAGATCCAGCCCCCAGACCGCAAATGGCCATGTGATGGGGATGGTTTGCAACGCCTGCGCGGGCAGGTGAGTTTGGCGGGCAAAGAACTGGCATCCTTCACAGGTGCGGACTACCTGGGTAGCATCCGCGACCGCGGTTGGCCAGTAAAAACCTTGTCGGAAGGCGTTGCCAACAAGTGTCCTTGGCGCGGCGTGGTGACCACAAGCCCCGGCATGGATATCCTGGATCAGTGCCTTTCCCTGCTCGATCGGGATGCAGCGCTGGAGGATCCTAGTGTGACTTCTCTTGTAGAGCTCCTGGTCGATGATGGTGAAGGATTTTGCACGGCGCGCGATCCTGCGGGCTTCTGTTTTGTCTGCCGGGAGCGTGCCGCGGACAAGGTAGTCGAGGTACGTGGCTCTCCAGTCGATTGGGGGGTCGGCCCCCGCCGCGGGGTCTGCCGTGATTTCCATGACCACGGGGTCGGATGGCTTGGCTTCCAGGGCCGAGTTGGGTAAGGCAGCGTTGATTCCCTCGGGACTGGTGCTCGGGTCCGGGACAGGTGGCGCGTTGCCGACCTCCCCTGGCTCGGGTCCCGACCCCAGGGCTGGGAATGCTTCGCCGACCCCTGCCGGCTCCAGATAACGAATTGAAGGCTTCAACTGGTCGCCAACGAAAACGCCGTCGGGGACGGGCATCCGGCCGGACGCCGCCTTCGCCAGCTCGTCAGCGACTTCGTTGAAGCGCCTTGCGACGTGGTTGAGCTCCAACCCGTCAAACTTGTCCTTGAGCTTACGGACCTCGTTGCAATAGGCTGCCATTTTGGGGTCGTGGCAGCTCCACTCCTTCATGACTTGTTCGACGACCAACTGAGAATCGCCCCGGACGTCTAGCCGACGGATACCCAGCTCGATGGCGATGCGGAGCCCGTTGAGTAGGGCTTCGTACTCGGCGACATTATTGGATGCAGGGAAATGGAGGCGGATCATGTACCTGATGCGCACGCCCAATGGAGAGACGAAGACGAGGCCTGCTCCGGCGCGGGCCCTCATCAGTGACCCGTCGAAGTACATCGTTCAGTACTCCTGCTCCTCTGGCACCGACGGTGCTTGTACCTCCGTCCACTCGGCCATGAAGTCGGCAAGTACCTGGGACTTGATGGCGGTGCGGGGGACGTAGGTGATACCCTGGTCCATAAGCTCAAGCGCCCACTTCGTGATCCTTCCTGTAGCATTTGGGTTCCGGATTACTTCACCAAGCGGGAATGATGAAACAACTGTTACCGGGTGGGAGGTGAAGTAGTGACGCAGCTTCCTCTTCATGATAAGGATGGCGAGACGAGCTTCTGGATCTATGGATATCGTGTCTTGGACTCGGACAAGACTTCGCTGATGAAGTACACCGGGCGTTGTACCTTAAGAGCGTGCCCCTCCTCCTCCCGCTCCACCACTAGGGCCGTGCTGACCACCTGGGTGGTCGCCGCGACGTAGAGCAGGAGGGACTCGCCGTCGGCGGGCGGGACTAGAATTGGGGCCTTCGTTAGGAGGTCCTTGAGTCGGTCAAGTGCCTCCTGGGCCTCGCTGGTCCATTCGAAGCGGTCAGACTTCTTCAGGAGCTGATAGAGAGGAAGGCCTCGCTCGCCGAGGCGCGAAATGAAGCGGCTTAGACCTGCTAAGCATCCCATAACGCGCTGCGCCCCCTTTATGTTCCGGATTGGCCCTATGTCGCTGATGGCCGCTATATTCTCCGGATTTGCCTCGATGCCGCGCATAGAGATGACGAAGCCTAACAGCATGCCCCTTGGGACACCGAACACACATTTCTCGGGATTGAGCTTAATACGCTTATCCCTCAGCCTTTCGAAGGCTAGCTCCAGGTCGGGAACGAGCTGGTCACCCTTCCTGGATTTAACCACGATGTCGTCGATGTAGGCCTCAACGGTCCGCCCGATGAGATCTCCGAAGCACTTCAGCATGCATCGCTGGATGGTAGCCCCCGCGTTTTTGAGGCCGAACGGCATCTTAACGTAGTAGTAGGGACCAAAGGGGGTGATGAAGGAGGTAGCGAGTTGGTCGGCGTCTTTCATCGCGATCTGGTGGTAGCCGGAATATGCGTCGAGGAAGCTGAGGGTCTCGCACCCGGCGGTCGAGTCGACTATTTGATCTATGCGTGGCAAAGGAAACGGATCCTTTGGACACGCTTTGTTGAGACCGGTATAATCGACACACATCCTCCATTTCCCGTTCT
Source organism: Setaria italica (assembly GCF_000263155.2). NCBI lineage: Eukaryota > Viridiplantae > Streptophyta > Magnoliopsida > Poales > Poaceae > Setaria > Setaria italica. The sequence continues at coordinate 29,288,827 of NC_028452.1, forward strand.
TTTTTGGTACAAGGACGGGATTGGCCAGCCATTTGGGGTGGCGCACTTCCTTGATGAACCCGGCCGCCAGGAGCTTCTGGAGTTCTTCACCAATGGCCCTGCGCCTTTCCTCGTCGAAACGGCGCAAGCCTTGCTTCACTGGTTTGGAGCCGGCCCTGATGTTCAAGGAATGCTCGGCGACTTCTCTCGGGATGCCAGGCATGTCCGAGGGCTTCCACGCGAAGACGTCGCTGTTCGCGCGGAGGAAGTCGACGAGCGCGCTTTCCAATTTGGGGGATAGAGCCGCGCTGATCCGCACAACCCCACCATCGGAACAACCGGGATCGAGAGGGACTTCTTTGATACCTTCGGTGGGCTCAAAGGAGGTATTCGACTGCTTGGCGTCGGGTTGATCTTCGGTCACCTCCGCAAGCTGGACCGCCATGCCGCTCGTGACGGTGATGGCCGCGGCGTACTCGCAACACTCTACGTCGCACTAATATGCCTTTTGGAAGGTCGTGCCGACGGTGATGACCCCGTTGGGTCCTGGCAGCTTGAGCTTGAGGTAGGTGTAGTTGGGGATTGCCATGAACTTCGCGTAGCACGGCCGTCCTAGGATGACGTGGTAGGTTCCGCGAAACCCTACCACCTCGAAGGTGAGGACCTCCTTCCTATAGTTGGAAGGGGTCCCAAATGTAACGGGCAGGTCGATTTGCCCGAGGGGCGTCGCCTGCTTCCCTGGCACGACGCCATGGAAGGGTGCCTTGCTGGGATGGAGGCGGGAGCGATCGATCCCCATAGCGTCGAGAGTCTCGGCGTAGAGGAGGTTGAGGCCACTACCCCCATCCATGAGTACCTTGGTGAGGCGCGTCGTGCCGACGATGGGGTCGACGACGAGAGGGTAACGCCTCGGATGTCGGACGCGTCCAGGGTGGTCGGACCTATCGAAGGTGATGGCCGGCCCGGACCAGTCGAGGAAGGCCGGAGTCGCAGGCTCGGCCGCGCAGACCTCCTGGCGCTCCAGCTTTTGCTGGCGCTTGGTGTCGTACGCTGCGGAGCCGCCGAAGATCATGAAGCAGCCGTCGACTTTAGGGAAGCCGTCTTCCTTCTCTTCGTCGCCCTTCTTTTCCTCATCGGGCTTCCGCTTCCGGTCGCCTTTCACCGGATTGCCTACGAAGTACCTCTTCATGAGGTTACAGTCTTTGTAGGCGTGCTTGACGGGGAACTCGTGGTTCGGGCACGGTCCCTCGAGCAACTTGTCGAAGAAGCCGGGAGCGCCTTCGGGGGGCGGCTGCCCCCGCTTGCGCTCGACCGCGGCCACGAGGGGGGCCTCGCGCCGCTGCTTGCCCTTCTTCTTCTGCTGGCGGTTGGAAGTGCCTTCGTCGGCGTCCTCCTCTCGTTTCGCCTTGCCTTTGGAACGATCGAAGATCGCTCCGACAGCCTCTTTGCCAGAGGCGTAGCTAGTGGCGATATTGAGGAGCTCTTCCATGGTTCGCGGGCCTCGGCACCCCAGCTCGTGGACGAGGAGCCGGCAAGAGGTCCCTGCTAGGAAAGCTCCTATGACGTCGGCGTCCGCGACGTTGGAGAGCTCGGTGCGCTTTCTGGAGAAGCGCTGGATGTAATCCCGGAGGGACTCGTCCGCCCCCTGACGACAGCTCCGGAGATCCCAGGAGTTGCCGGGGCGTGTGTACGTCCCTTGGACGTTTCCTATGAAAACCTCTTTCAGGTCGTTCCAGTTGCGAACGCGTCCCGAAGGGATATGTTCCAGCCAAGCTCACGTGGAGTCTGCCAGGAAAAGGGGTAGGTTGCGGATGATAAACAGGTCATCATCCGCCCCGCCGGCTTGACATGCAAGCCGGTAATCGCTGAGCCATACTCCAGGATTTGTCTCCCCTGAGTATTTGGCTACACTCGTGGGTTGCCTGAAGCGCGGCGGAAAGGGCGCACTTAGGATGCGCGCAGAGAAGGCCCGAGGCCCAGCCGTTCCTGGGCTCGGGCTGCGGTCTTCCCCGCTGTCGTAGCGCCCGCCACGATGGACGTGGTAGCCTTGATCTGCCCCGTCCTCCCTGTCCGCGCGGGAGCGTCTCCGCGCATTCAGGGTGTCGCGGGCGTCACGGGCAAGACCGACGCGCTGGTGGACGGATCGAGCCTCGCCTCCCACGGGTGGCGGGGTCCGTCGGGCGGACGCGACCTGATTTGCCCCCGGAGGGGGTTGATGGACAGATTCCCCCCGCCGTTCTGGGGGCGCGTTAGGTGTCACCCGGCTGGCGTTCTGCCCGCGTCGCCGGGACGCCGAACTTTCCGCCTGCTGGACGGCAGCGCACTCGAGCAGGTTGCGCATCTCTTGGCGTGCCCGTCACTCCTCGGGCATCGCTGGTTCGGGTAGCTGTCGGAGCAATACCGCCGCGGCTGCGACATTTTGGCTAGCACGGGCAAAGAGCGGCGGACGCTCTCCGTCCGCGCAGATGCGTTGCTGGACGTCGCGCGCCCGTTGTCGCGCTCTACTTCTTGGCGGGTGCCCACGCGCGCTTCTGGTTGCCGAGAGCCCTCCGGGGCCCTTGGTAAGGCTCCAGTTGTAGCTGCGGCGCGCGAGGGGGGAACCCGTTGTCTCCCCTCGGCACCATCGCCGTTGGACCCCTCGGAGTGCACGTCGACCACAAGGCACTTGCGCGAGGGGTGGAGACTCCCGCTGCTGGAGCCAGCGTCAGAGATTGTCCTCGTCGTGCCTACGAGCTTGTCGCTCGCGGGCGACGCTGTCATGGGCCGCGCTAGGAGGCGTCCGTAAGCCCCCATGGCGTTACGTAGCCCGAAGGGCTGTCCTCTCGGTGAGGTCCTTCCAGTGGGCGAGCGACCGCTCGCCGCCGTCCCGGCGGCAGGGCCGGGGGTAGCTGGGCAAACCGGTAGGACGAGGACAGGGATCAGCTCGATCCCTTCCCCGGTGGCGAGGAAGTCCAGGCTCCCGAATCGGATCAGGGAGCCCGGAGCAAAGCTACCGTCGTAATTGGCCATCTGAGGCTGGGAATGTACGCGCAAAGGTCCCCTACCTGGTGCGCCAACTGTCGTTGTCAAGATCGGCGGATCAAGACTTAGACTAGTAAATTTTTTTTATGCGCGTAAAGCCTCAGGTGGTTGCGTGGGAGACACAGGTTTAGACTGGTTCGGGCAAGGGAAGCCCTACGTCCAGTATCGGAGGTGTTCGCGTTGCCCACGCGGGGTTCTGTAGTAGGGGGTTACAGATCGACGAGAGAGGGACTGGTCCCAAGTCTCTTTAGTGTTTTTGCTTCTCAGGAAGAGTCGTTGTGTGCTATGGCTTGCGGGAGAAGAAGCCGATCCCCCCTCCGGCCCTGGGTTCCGCCTTTTATATCGCAAGGGGGGTGGCCGGAGTTACAGTTGGGATCGGGTAGAGAGGACTGTAAAGAGTAAAGCGTAGAATGGTAAAAAATACGGCAGGAAGGAGGAGCAAGATCCTAGGCGTCCGACGCCTCTGCCGGCCCTGGGCGAACGCCGGCGCGCATGCCGGAGGGGGAGGCCGCCGTATGCCAAGTGTTGTTGCACCCTACAGGTAGCTCCTTCGATACCCGTAGGCGTCGGGTCATGATGAGGGCGTTCCGTCGTTATCCTGGTGTCTGTAGGGGAGGATGGTGGATGCTGTTGTTCAGATGATGGCTCCTGGAGAGAGGGTGTCACATCCTTGCAGTGCGGGACCCGAGGGCACGCGGGGCCCGAGGACAGGCCGGTCTCTCCTTCGCTCTGGCCGGCGCAGGCCATGAGTACCCTGCGGCGAATGGGAGTCAGCTGCAGGCACTGTAGCTTGTACTGTGTGGTTGTGCACGGGTACTTGTGACGGGTTGCGTGAGGAGCGCGGTCGTCCTTCCCTCCGCCAGGCCTGCGGCGCATTTATGGCGAAGCCGACGGGGGGACCCACAGGATCTTGTCTGTCTCACCCATCTGGACCGTATCCGAGGGGGATGCCTGCTCCGGGGGCCCCAGCGCGCCCGACCCCTTTGCTTGGGGTCGGACGAGGCGGAACTTCGTGACGGGGGGTCGGGCGCCCCCGACCCCGGGGCCGCAGTCGGGCGAGGCGGAAACTTTGGAGAGGGGGGTCGGCCGTTCCCGATCCCCGCGCCGTGGTCGGGCGAGGTGGAGCTTTGATCATGTCTAGGTGGGCCCGGGCCTTTGTATCTGTTTCCTTAAGTGGCATATTTAGGGGATCGTTAATATTTCCCCCCAACAGATGGGGATAAACTTATGATCTGACCCTTAAACTTAAGGAATAATCGTGCCGGGGTCCTTAGACTTAACACACAGAAGGCCCCGATATTTTACACAGGTACCCTCGGGTCAAGGAAAAGATACAGCCGAGCCCTCGGGTGAGGTGGATAAGGGTCGGCGAAACAGACAGGGTCGGGCGAGACAGAAAAGGGGTCGGGCGAGCCGGAAAGGGGTCAGCAGCTTACCTTCAGATCTACTGGTGAAGTTTTAGGGTCGGGAAGGAACAGATTTGGGCGGAAAGACTAAAGCACTAAGGCTTGGGCGGCGGCGATGTTCAACGGTGCTCCGGCGGCGGCGGTGCTTCTTGTGGACAACAAGAAGGCTCTGGCACAGCGCGGAGGAACAGGCGGCTGGTGGGTTGGGGAGAAGCGGGTTCGAGCGGAGAGGGGAACTTCTCAAGAGCTCAAGTAGCAGTGCTCAAGTGCTAGCAGAGTATGGGGCAGCAAAACAACAATAGCGAAGGAACTCCGGTGGAGGTTCTCGTACTCCTTCTTATAGCTGCATGGAAGAGAGAGTTTGAGCAGCATGAAGACCTGGAAGAAAAGTATGGAGTGCGCTGCCCTGGTGGCGATTGAGCGGCGATGGGCGGCGGAACAGAGCTTCGGAGACAGGGTCTTTGGCCATTGGGCATTGGAGATAAGGCCGGCGCAGGTGCGGCTTTGCCGGAATTTAGATTTGGCGAAGGCGAGCATGGTCTGGTCGCGTCAAGCGGTGGATTGTGGCGGCGGACTTGACATGCGTGACAGGAAGAAAAGGCGCGGCAAATGAGGTCGCAGCAAGCAAGGTGACAAGGCGAGTGGCGGCGCGAGCGAGCGCAAAATAGTGGCTTGCCAGGGCACGAAGCGGAAAAAGGAGTTGTCTCTGCCGGAGCCATGGTTGGTGGGGGCGGTATCGTCATGGAGCGAGCTCGTGGGTGGCGCGACTGTGGAGAGGCGGAAAAATCGGAAGGAATCAGGGCTTGCAGCCGGGGATCCGGGCGAGGTGATGGGTGCGGGGTGCGAGGCGGTCTGACGCAACAGCGGCAAAAACTCTACCACGGTGGCGACGAGGTTCCTTGGCGCGGCCGGTGAGGGCACGAGCGAGACGAGGCGAGGAAGAAAGGGTTGCAGGGGCTTCCGCTGCGATTGGGGAGGAGGGCGCGCTGATCCATCCTGTCGCGGCTGGCGACTAGGCGAGGCGGCGCGCATCGGAGAAGTTGAGCCATGCAGCGGGGGAGCTCTGAAACGGGCGCATGCTGCTCTGGCGTGTTTGTCTTGAGAGAACCGGGGAACTAATTGTGGGTCCACCAGTCAGTCTCTGGTTTTCTTTCAGCTCCAAGATTGGAAGGAACACTGTCTTTGGGACTTAGAGAAGAACCGGCGGTTTTGGTTGGGTTTGCAGGGGCCAGGGCTGAGAACCGGACCTTAAGCGCTCATGCTCAGGAAAAGCTGAGTCAGCTAGATTAGGGACTCGTCTTAAGATTAACTCGGCTGATTAACCAAGGTCGTTACAGCGGAGGGGCTTGCCGGCGGGGGTGCCTACACAAGGGGCGACGTCGGCTACGTGGGAGAAGGTGGCGCGGTAGCAATGGAGGAGGAGGGGATTAGGGTTCGGGGGAGGCCAGCTGGGTGCTTAAAAAGGCGAGGAACGTGAGGGCAGGGGAGGCATTTCGCGTGGGTGTAGCCACGGTGGCCAGTCTGGCACTTGTCAACCTACGAGTAGTGCCGGCGCTGCCCAACCAGCGAACTAGGAGGCACGGGAGAGGAGGAAGGAGCCGCTGACGCGTGGGCCCGATGAATTCAAAATGCTCAACATTCCCAACCTCAAATGACCCAGCTACAGGCACCCAAAAATTCCCAAAAAATACTCATTTCAAAGCTAAAATCACAAATATGACAATGTCAAAAGAATCACCTCCACAACTGCTCAGGTTTTTACACAATTGACAAAGGAAAATAGCTAAAACTGAAACGTAAGTTAATTTTTAACACAAGCAAATATCACTAAAAAATTAGATAAAAATACTATAAATTCGTCATATTGCACATAGTATTTAAATAAAATAATAGGGTGCATAGTTGCGTAGCAGAAATCTGAGTTGCTTCACAAACGTAGATTTAAACAATAAACAACAATTATATGAACTTAAACAAATGCATGCCTATGATGCTAAATTATTCCCAAATGATGCTCATGATGCTTGTCATTACATGTTAATGATGTTTTGCACATTTTGGTCATGACAAGTATTGCTTCGCATCTTCTTATTAGAAAGATGAAAAAGAGAAACGTAAAATAGGGCTCGATAAAAATTCTAGGAATCTTGGGGTGGACAGAGAAACTCGAACGCAATTGGCAATTAGCAAAGCCGTAGTAGAAATCTAATATCATGGTGCCTACAGTATGCAAACACAAATATACGAGGGTCATTGGATGGAAAATGGACAGTGGTAACGCAAATACACATTTTGCGAACATGATTTAGGCAGTGGAGGTGATGTTACTCTATTATCCATCTGGTTTCTCACTTCTATCTCGTTCTCCATCAGCTGGTCACACGATGCCACCGCCTCACCGTCGTGTGCCACCATTGGAAGTGGCAGTCGCCATAGAGGTTGAGTCCCCACAACGCAGCGAGTTTGGCCGTCAGGCAGGGGCCGATCTAGCATCGAGGCGGATGTGGCCCCTTCTAGAAATTTACATTCATTGAAGCTTGAAAGAAGAGGCTAGAGGTAGGAGATCAAAGGGAAGAGCCCCACCTAACAAGTTTTTCTTGATATGCCACCGCACCAAACAGTAGGCCATGAACTCTAAATTGCCATGCGCGTCTTGCTGCTGCAGCCTGCACTCGTAGGTTAGCAGCGGTGCGCGGATGAGAGGGCAGCGGCCAGTCGCGTCACGCGTCCTGCTATCCCACGTAGGCTCTACGTCCACACATGCTTCAGTGAGTGAGTGTTGGCCACATGCACGCCACGTAAAACTAGGGTAGTGCAGCATAGCTTCGGCGGCTAAGTTGCAGGGAGGAAATTGTGGACTGCGAGCTTGGCCTTGCAAGCTGGGGCCTCCATGCACTAAGCCAGAAAAACATTGTGCAGGTGGCTAGGATAGGTTTATGCTGGTGGGTATCGTACCCACAAGCAACCTTGAGCCAGCACAAATGACAATGTCATTTGTGCTGATGGGTGCTTGCCCGCCAGTACAGACCGCTCTCTGTTGGCGAGCGACGTTAGCCACCCGCCAGCACATATGGTTTTTGTGTTGGCGGGTGCTTATGCTGCCCACCAGGAATATGTATTTTCCCATTAAATATATTATTTCTTGTGAATTATTTATTATTTCTATTTCCCACAAGTTTTTAGCCATCAAATTGAAATATGTATCTCCAACCACATAACAACAAACTTGAATAATAAATAATTCACATTATTAAAAACTGCATCGTACATAATATATAATTCACATTATTAAAAATCCAACATTTGGAATAGAGCTGTTCTTTGCCACGCTAATATTAAAACTACTACGCCCATCTACGAAAATTTGTGCACTTGTCCGCCATCAACATGCCATCTTTATCAAAAAATGCTCCATCCTCGTGACAAATCTCTCGTAGGATGAAGCTCACCATGTCAGTACAAATGTTGTTGATTTGTTTGTCTTCGATCTTGCTATAGTTACTATCGATGGTAGGCATTTGCAGGTATACAGTAAATGAAGATTATGATGTATTAGCATTAGGAAGTTCTTACGTGACAGTGTATTAGAGACTTACATCATCAAGGTTCATCCGGTACCTCCCATTGTTTCTAATGAACTCGCACACATAATATCCGCATAGCACAGGGTCGGGAGGTTGCTTGTGGCACTGCAAACAAATAGAAACATGATGAGTTGTTATTAATGACAAGTCTACATTATATGAAAAAAATCAAGTTTTTATATTGTTATAAATCTATGATATATCATTTTCATAGCTTTCGTCCTTTTTGGATTGTGGACTCTGCCTTTTAGTATGTAAAGCTTGTACACACTTTGAGGATATAAAGACAAGAGTTAGTAATACAACTTAGGCACATAGTATGTCAACATGCATTTAAGTATTGCCAAGGAATGTCTTACTTTTGTATAATGCCTATGAAATCCATGTACCTATCTCTATGATAGCTGGCTGAGTCGAGGACCACTACTTCTCCTAGCTTGGGTAAAATAATGATGCAAATCCAGTGGTCTCTGCATTATATTAAAATAATTTATATTATAGACGGCATTAAATAGCACCTAGTATATATATAGTAATTAAAACTAGCTTACTCAAAACCGTAAGGAGCCATGATATAATCCTTGTCAGCCTTTTTCTTCATTACTTTTGCAATGTATACATACACTTTGTGCATTTCTTCTCCGTGGGCTTTTTTCTTATAACATCTTTCTCCGCTTGTGCCTCTGTTACTTCTATTTGTGCTTTAATCGTTTTCATTATTTTGTGCTTGTGCTCTGGCTCGCTTATTTGTCCTGGGTCAAGGTATACTACCTTGAACCTATCGTGTGTCAATTCTTCCTCCCTCCATTGCATCCTGCAGAATAGGTTGCTTAGGTATTTCACATAAAATACGTATGTATTTAAAACTCGTGTATGAGGTAAATGTGGACTTAAAAGCACCATACAGAAATGAGATTCACATTGAGGTGTTGTCGATGGTAAAGTCTGTGCAAATCCTCGAAATCGATTACAATTTGGATGGGAGAACGCCAAAGAAAATCATAGTTGGCACATGCGCGGTGATTGCTCGAATGCCTTGCTTCATTGCATTCATGATCCATCCATGCAGCTTATTTAGTTCCCATGGGCCCTCCAGCAGATCCCACCGATACAAGAATGGATTGCCATGCTCATAATCCATTGGGACATCATCTGATGCAAAGAAATTAAGGTTTTGACCCATTTCCTTTTGCCAAGAGGCACTGCGAGTTACAGATTTTTCACCGGAAGATGAAGCCTTCTTCTTCAATACGCTTAAAAACTTGTCGACATCTGCTAATGAAACCATTTCATATGTGCTGACCATACGAGGTACCGCTAGCCTCTTGGGAGCTGGAGATGCCATTGAAGGGGATGTTGGATCATTAACTTCTGAATCATCTACCCGTTCATCGCCTTCTGGTGCTGATGTCCCATCGTCCTCATTGAGAGCTTCTAGGATAGGTGATAGCAATAGCTGTTCATCCTCATTGTTAGCTCCCTGCACATGTGACAACGTCGGCGGCTGCTCCGTGTCGACATTTGAATCTAGAAGGGGTAGTTCTTGGCTCGGCCGTGAGGTTTTTGGCGATGCATTCAGAACGATATCTCGGTGATGCCACAATACATATTGGTTCATCGCATCACCGAGAACCTCAATCCCCTCATTAGTAGGTATGTCTATCTCGCATGACTCATCCAACACCATAACAACTTGCACCTAGACGTATTCTAGTGGGGGTGCCTTTGGGAACACATGACCCATTACTGCCATGCTGGTTGCGACCTCTCAAAACTTATTTTGTTTCCTTCCATTAGGTATAACCAACCTGCATGGTGTATCCACTTGTATGTCCTCAATGGGATACCTCACATTTGCAATGGAGTCAGCACTACTTGGAGCAACGAATCCTTTCTAGGCAAGTAGCATGGTTGGTTATGCGCATCGTTGACCATCGAATACTATTGGGTCAGCCATCGTTTGGCTCATCGCATGGTTGTCCAAGAACTCTAAGAACTCCTGCTTGGCAATTTCTCTCATCTTTTCTTCAAGGTTTTTCTTATAACGGTCATGCTTCCTATAGCTTGCTTGGTCGTTGGGGAATGCTTTACCTTAGGGCAATGTTGATGACATCCCTCGAACACGCCCAAAGTGCTCCGCGGTTCCTATTGCGGCGGTTAGCTGATCTTTCTCCCTGGTGGGACTAAAAAGACCCTTCTTTTGTGCCTCAACGAGCTATTCCAACCTCTCATAAATTAGCTCTATTGAGGGGTGTTTGAATTTAACCTTGCCGTTAGGTGTTACAGTCAGAATTTGAGCTAGTACCCAATTCCTGATGCGCTCATCCAAGAATGCAAACATATCCAATAAACCAACTCTCCGTTCTTCTTCATCTCTCCTTCATTTAGTGATCTTGGCAGCGTACCCTCCCGCACCCAAGTGATGGGGGTTCTCGGTGGCTTTCATAGCCTTCCCGGTATTTTTTATGCTCAGGGCTTTTGCTTCCGGTGTGTTCTTCTATTGTTTGAACTCTTCCTACATTTCTAGAGGAATCTTACCGAAGCCATCCAGAGCATTCTTGCCTTTCTATACATATTCTGTATTAAGAGTAGACATCCAATTTCTGAAACATCTCCCAAGGAGGCCCTTGGCAAAGTTTCTTGCAAATTTCTCTTGACCTTTAGGAAAAGTGAACCTTTCTTTCACTGTGGCCCACAATACATCCTTTGTAGTGGTAGGCACCTTCTTCCAATTACTAGTTGTGATCCAGGTTTGCAATTTATCCATGACAATAGCTCCACATATGTTCCGAAACCTAGTAGAATACAATCCAGAATCGTTGTCAGAATCTGAATCCTCCTCGAGGGATTCAACATTGTTCTCATTGTTGTCCATCGCTCTTAATATGCAAAATTATTTATGGATTTATACATGTCAATATCATCAATTTAAACATATATATTATTCATGAATTTATACATATCAAAAAACATTAGTACACCAAACTTTTCCTATCACAATTTATACATATTTACTATTCATGAATTTATACATATTAATAAATATTTGTACACCAAACTTTTCCTATCACAATTTATACATATTTATTATTCATGAATTTATGCATATCAATAAATATTTGTACACCAAACTTTTCCTATCACAATTTATACATATTTATTATTCATGAATTTATGCATATCAATAAATATTTGTACACTAAACTTTTCCTTTCACAATTTATACATATTTATTATTCATGAAAATTGCAATCCATAAATATTTATACACAAAATTTATTATTACATTTTCTTTTCTACAATAATTTGCAATCCAGTAATTATATTTGCATGAAAAAAATAAAAAAAACAACCGCTCGGGCTCGGGGAGAGGAAGAGGCGCTTTGGTTCGAGGGAGAGGAAGCGGTGTGGCGGCCTTGAGGAGGACCGACGGCGGCGTGGCGGCCTCAGGGAGGACTGGTGGTGGCGCGGGTTTAGGGACGAGCGGCACCTTGGGGACGAGGGGTGGCGGCGCCGTGCCCGTGGTCGGGTAGGAGGCGGCGGTCAGGGAGGAGCGGCGGCGCGGCCTCGGGAAGGAGTTGCGGTGCAAGGGAGGTGGGGCGGCGGTGCATGGGGAAGCGCGGTGGCATTGGGGACAAGGCTGCGGTGGTGCTCGTAGAGGAGTGCCGCGGCGACACACGAGAGGAGGGCGGCGGTGCATGGTGAGGGGGTCGCGACAGCACTTCGGGAGGCGCGGCAGCGAGGAGGATGGCGGTTCTGGCGCGAAAATTTGGCAACCTCACGGCATAGTGAAACTTTCGCACCGGGACATAGAAAATTTGGTGCTCCAGTCGCGCATTATGTAGGAGAGATTTGTGCTGGCGGGCTCGCAAGCACAGAGCCTTTGCGCTGGTGGGCGGCATTAGCGCCGCCAGCTTAGTTCTTCTATGCTGGCGGGTGTTATTAAGCACCCGCCAGCAAAGAGTTTTCAGCAAATTTCAAACATTTTGAATACTTGATTGAGGGATGTGGGTACCCCACGGGTCCCCACCGAAGAGGATACTGGCCGGTCCTAACAAGTGGGCTCGCTCGACTAGATCATGTAGGCCAAGGATATCAAGATACTTGGACCACAAGTCAAGGAGGCTGGACAATTCAAATCAGTCCGGATATTGCAGGATACGTATTGTAATCCGACTCAGATTGCTTTCCATGTAACAACCAAGTAGATTAGATTCAAACCGACTTGTAACCCTAGGTTCTCAGCCTATATAAGGCGGCCAAGGGCGCCTCCTGAGGGCATCCCATCTCATCCAATCCAATCTGTAAACCACGCACCAGCGCAAAAGCAATACAAATCACAAGCATATAGGACATAGGGTATTACTCTCCGGAGCCCCGAACCTGTCTAAACCCTTGTGTTCTCGTGATCACCTTCGAGTTCTTGGTATCACAATCCTCTCAGCCTACAAATCAACCACTTGGGTAACCCCCTGGTGGACTGTCGGGCTACTAAATCTGACAGTTGGCATGCCAGGTAGGGGTGATTGTGAGATCCTCCTTAGCGAACTCGATGGCATCCCACCCCAGCATCGTCTTCCCTGAGAGCATCAAGGACTTCCTCAGCAACCCGATCCAGCTCTGCTTCGGGAGCATGCCGGTGAACTTTGACTCCACTGCCTCCTCCACTGACTTGGTGTTTGTTGCGAGCTCAGCATCCACCGTATCTACTTCAGCGAAGTAAGGTCTTCACCCGAGGATCATCACACCGCTTGGCCAGCAGGTCGGTGATCTCTCTCTCTCTCTCTCTCTCTCTCTCTCTGAGAGGATTCCCAACATCCTTGTGGTAACCCACCCACCCACGCCCTTTGATCTGATCGCGGGGCTAGATCGCATCAGCAACACTATTGCTGAGTGTCTCAATCTCTCTGAGGCGGCACTACACCCAACAAGGTCAAAGTAGGGTCCTTCCCTCGCCCCCTTCGGTGTGAGGAACTCAGTTGCCGCATTTTCCATGAACCTCGTGCAGTCCCTTCAGACCCAATCTGGAAACCCACCCGCACTCGCCCAGTTTCTGGACTGTGGCAAGTTCCGAGTTCCCCGTATCGTCCTAAGTCCAAACCCCTATGGAAGCGATGATGAGAGTAGCTCCACCACCCCAAATCATGAAGCCTTCGTGGTCTCCGCTGACGATCCACCCAGAGATGGTGAAACCTCTTCTCAAGAAGTAGGCCACAATGCCAAGAACTAGGAACATGCAGTACAGTGCCAGCAGGAGCAAGCCGACACCCAACAACGCCAACAACCTATTGCTCACGCGGGAGCCGAGGCGGCAGACGACCCACTGTGAGCCAACGATGGTAACAACGCCGACCAAGATGGTGCCCAGGGCAGAAGCAGGTGCCCTGTACGCACCTGCAATCTACAAGCTGACCTCAAGGAGGCCGGCCACAACATGTTCACCACACCCCAGGCTAATCTGGAGGCTGCCTTCGCTGACCTGGAAAACCTTCCAGACTCAGAGCCACTTCGACGGATCCGGGTACATATCTGCATCACGAACACTGAGATTGAAGAGCGGGCCCACAGTCGGTCAGCATACTCCCAGTACACAGCTACCCGGCACTCTCTAATCCAATCTATTCATAGCAGATCTGGCCACCACTGAGGTGACCACAGTAACCACGCATGAGGTTGGCTGGAGCCTGTTTATGAAGAGAAAGTGGAATAACCCGCCAACCCACTTGCCAACATTGACAACCACAACAACTGTCGCTGTTGCAGGAGAGGCGATGGCAAGGACCGTGGCAAACAAGGTTGGCAACGTGACCTTCATGAAAAGCTATGTGACTGCCTCAACCTCCACGCCAACCTCAACAACTGTCACCAAGAGCGGGAAGAGGCCGAGATCCGCCGCTACGCCGAGTACGACCGCGACTACGGCACTCCTGGACACAACCGCGACATGGAATGGGAGGATTGCCGACGACAAGAAGATGAGATGCGTCGCCACGCCGACTACGACCACATGTATGGCGCCCCTGAAGATGCCTACGTCTTGCCCAGGTGAAACAACAGTGGATGCCCCAGGGCACCACCCATCGTGTACAACCTCAAAGATGATGATGACACGGTGATCAACGGCTTCGCCGCCTTCACTCCCCGCATCAGGGTTGTTGAGTGGCCAGCCTCGTTCAAGCCGGCCATCAACAAAAGGTACGATGGCCACTCCGACCCCAACATATGGCTCAAGACAAAGAGCACCGCAGTGAAAGTTGCCAACGGCACGTACGACCAGATGGCTGCCTACTTCCTGGTGGTGATGGGTCCCGTCCCTCTCATGTGGCTGGAGAACCTCCCACTAAGCAGCATCGACTTCGGGGGTCAGCTCGCTAGGGCTTTCACCCAGAACTACCAAGCTACCTACAGACGACTTGGTAACACAAAGAATCTTGGCCAGGTCCACCAACAGAAGAATGAATCTCTCCGAGAGTACGTTAGGTACTTCTTCAAGAACCACAACAGGCTGGCCGGCATCGAGGACTGCAACATCATCTGGTACTTCCGCTCCAGCCTGATGAACCGCAAGATGTTCTACAAGCTGTATGAGGCTGCCTCCAAGAAAGTCAAGCAGATGATGCAGCTCGTTAACACCCAACGCAACAAGGAGGAGGTGGCGCAAGTACAATTCTAGGGTGGCAAACATTGCCAGAACGACGACAATGAAACGCCGACCTTTGAGGAGCACCAAGCACGACCAGAGTCTTTCCAGCTTCGAAAAAGAGCCCCCAAGGTCCTCACTGCAAAAGCCGACCCCGCCAGGCCAACCACCATCATCCGGTAAGAGTTTGACGACAGCCTCAATGCTCCGTGCCTCTTCCATAAGGACGCACATAATCTTTGGGATTGCACAGTTCTCAAGAAAGAGCTCAGCGCCCTGGTGGAGTACAAGTGACCCCGCCGCAACAACTACCATAGGGATGACTACTGTCGCAACTATCACCGCCGCGATGACCGTGACGACCGCGGCGACCATCGCTGTGATGACCGCTACCGTGACGACCGTGACCACCGCCGTAAGATCACGATGACCACCACCGCGATGACCGCGACAACCGCTGAAGCGACGACCAGCACAGAGAGGAGTGTCATGATCAGCCATACCCAGACGCCCACCAGGCCGGCACCAACCAGAACAGGGAGTTCCAGTGAACGGACCATGAGGTCAACATCATCGTGGGTGGCACCAAGGCATTTTGCAGCAACCGCAAACACAAGTTGCACCAGCGAGAGCTGCACTTCGTCTCCATATGGCCAGTCCAATATCTGCGCTGGTCAGAGCAAGCCATAACCTTCTCCGGGGAAGATCATTGGGTACACATTCCAGATCTCAGGTCCTACCCACTAGTGATCTGCCGACCATAGATCGAGCTCTCCTCCCCAAGGTGTTGATTGACGACGGCAGCGGGCTCATCATCATCTTAACAGAAACCCTAAAGGGCATGGTCTTCAACTTCGAACAACTCCAACCCTATAAAGACCCCTTCTACAGCATCGTGCCCGGCAAAGGATCCTATCCTATTGGCCAAGTCATTTTGCCCGTCACCTTTGGCACACCCAACAACTACTGCACGGAGTGCCTCACCTTCAAGGTGGCCAACTTCAAGACATCGTACCATGCCATCTTTGGCAAGCCCATGCTAGTGAGGTTTATTGTGATCCTGCATTACACCTACCTCATCCTCAAGATGCCGGCTCCAACCGGTGTCCTCTCCATCTACGGCGATGTCGACACATCGTACAAGTGCGACATGGAGGCAGTACAGCTCACTGAAGCCCTGGAGTACTTGGGCAAGGCCACCACCATGGTTGTTGAGGCCCAGATGGTGAATCAGATCCAGCTCACGATCCTAGAGATGAAGCCAACGCCCACAGCGCTGCAGCACGATCTGAAGGTCAACCTCGGCCTTGAAGACCCGACCAAGACGGCCCTCATAGGGTCCGACCTCTCCGCCAAATAGGAACTTGAGCTCCCTAGTTTCCTCTAGGAAAACTCACACATATTCACATGGAAGCCATCCGATATGCCCGGTGTACCGTAGGAGCTGGCTGAGCACTCCTTGGACTTGAGCAAGACAGCAAGACTGGAAAGCAAAAGCTTCACGCTTGCCCCAAGATGGCAAGGAGGCCATTAGGGTAGAACTCAATAAGCTCTTAGCTGTCGGATTCATCCATGAATGGAGAATGTGTATCTATTACACCAACCTCAACAAGCAATGCCCTAAGGATTCCTTCCTTCTTCCACGCATCGACCAGGTCATAGACTCTACGGCTGGGAGCACCCTGCTAGGCTTCCTTTATTGCTACTTGGGCTATCACCAAATCTCCCTCAATCCTACCGACCAAGACAAGACGGCGTTCATAACACCCTTCAGCATCTACTGCTACAGCACCATGACCTTTGGGTTGAAAAATGCCTATGCCACTTACCAGAAGGCAATCCAGGGATGCCTCGTGACACAGCTACACAAGAACGTTGAGGCCTACATTAATGATGTGGTCGTCAAGACAAAGGACAAGCAGAGCTTCATAGTTGACCTCGCAAAAACCTTGAACAGCCTTTTGGCCTACCGCTAGAAACTTAATCTAGGCAAATGTGTCTTCGGTGTCCCATCTAGAAAGCTCCTAGGCTTCGTGGTCAGCCAGCACGACATCGAAGCCAATCCCATCAAGGTTGACAAATCTGAAACATGGCAAAACCAGCTAACAAGAAAGATGTCATGAAGCTTACTGGCATGATGGTGGCCCTTAGCCACTTCATCAACAAACTCGACGAAAAGGGTCTGCCCTTCTTCAAGATGCTCAAAAATGTGAACAAGTTCAAGTAGGATGATGAGGCCAGCAAGGCACTCGAAGAACTCAAAGCTTTCATTACCACTCCTCCCGTCATGACGGCCCCGGCCAACAAAGAAACGCTATGCCTCTACATCCCTGCAACGACGCATGTTGTCAGCACCGTGCTAGTTGTGGAACGTGAAGAGCCTAGCCATGCTTAGATGGTGCAACGACCGGTGTACTATGTTAGTGAGGTCCTCAATGACTCCAAGATTCGCTACACACAGGTTCATAAATTGCTCTACGTAGTTCTGATCTCATCTAGAAAGCTGCACCATTACTTCATGGTGCACAAGATCCGGGTAGTATCCTCATACCCAATCGGTGAAATCCTCCACAACAGGGATGTCAACTGCTAAGTTGTCAAGTGGTCCGTAGAGCTCAGCGAGTTTGACCTCGAGTTTTGCCCACGTCATGCAACCAAGTCATAGATCTTGGCCGACTTCATGGCCGAGTGGACAGAGATTCAGAAGCCGCCCTCCCTAGAGAGGGCAGAACACTGGACTATGTACTTTGATGGCTCCCTCAACCTCGAAGGAGCCGGCGTGGGGGTCCTCTTCATATCCCCCAAAGGCGAGCAGCTTAAGTACGTCCTCTAGATCCACTACAAGGCCACCAACAACGGTACCGAGTACAAAGCTCTTATCCACAGCCTCCACATTGCCGTTTCCCTTGGGATCAAGCGCATCCTTGCGTACGACGACTCCAGGGTCATCATTGAGCAACTCAACAAGAACTGGGACTGCACCATGGAGACCATGGACGCTTACTACATGGAAATTTAAAAACTTGAGGCCAACTTCGATGGTATTGAGTTCCACCATGTCCCAGGGAACACAACATCGCCGTTGATGTCCTATCCAAGCTCGGTTCCAAGCGTGCTCAAGTCCCGATCGGCGTCTTCATGCAAGATCTCCGAAAACTTTCCATTAAGATTCTGGACCTAGACCAAGTCAATGACAGCGCTGAGGCTCTGGCCAACCCAACTCCTACTGATGTCATGATGATTGAGGCAGAAGAAGACTGGCGCGCCCCATTTATAGCCTTGATCACTGACTAGATGGTGCCAGAGGACAAGATAGAACACAAAAAACTAGCTCGGTGGAGTGCAAACTACGTCGTCATTGGGAAGAAACTCTAAAGAAAGGCCGCATCCACAAGCATCTTGATGAAGTGCATTCTGCACAATGAGGGCATTGACCTCCTTCATGAGATCCACTCGGGTACATGCGGGAACCATGCCGCTTTGGGCACTTTGGTCAGCAAGGTGTTTCACTTTGGCTTCTATTGGCTAACAGTGGTAGCCGATGCAAAGGAGCTCGTCCAAAGGTGCAAAGGGTGTCAGTTCTTCTCCAAGCAGCAGCACCTACCAGCCTAAGCCCTACCACCATCCCACCATCCTGGCCCTTCGCATGCTGGGGGTTGGATATGGTCGAACCCTTCAAGACCACTACGGGCGGCTACACCCACATCTTCGTGGTAGTTGACAAATTCACCAAGTGTGAGGTCAAGGCTGCATCGAGTCGGCTAAAGCGAGCTACCCTATGTCATCTGGAGCCTATGGACCTAGAAAAGTCGAGCTACCAGTTACACCCCTTTCTTCATGGTGTACGGCTCAGAAGCCGTCCTGCCATCCGACGTGGCCTTTGGCACCCCATGCATCCAGTACTACGAGGAAGGTGAGGCAAAAAAAAGTTGGTGGGTCAACATCGACAGCCTCAAGGAGCATCGAGTGGCGGCTCTCATCCAGCATGCATGCCACGAGCAGCAGATATGGCGCTACCACGATCGGAATGTTAGAGAACGCTCCTTAACTGTCTACAATTTGGTGCTTCCAGATCCACTCCACCAAGGACATGCACAAGCTGGCCGTCCCCTTGGAGGGCCCCTTCATCATCAAAGAAGACATCCAGCCAGGCACCTATCGACTCCAATGGGCGGACGGCTCAGGCGTCCCCAATCCATGGAACATTGAGCACCTACGGCGCTTCCACCCTTAGGATTTAAAAGCTATATATTCTATGTTTCCCTTTTTTATTGAATAAATAAAACCTCTAAGGTTCTTTGCATACCTATTGCCTTATTGTTCCTTTTCCTGAGCTATTCTTGATGCTCGGTGGCTGTTCAACCTGATCGACAGACCACTCGCTTTCAAGCTCAGGGGCTTCCCCCAGGCGCTGACCTGTGGGTCTTGCATCCTTCTCCTCCCCATATCAAGGCAATACGACTAACTCGTGTGGTCGGCGTTCTAGCTCGCGAAACCTAGACAACCTTGCATTCACCTCTCCAACAAGCTTGAGATCCGCTCTCAGCAGGACGCTGGTCAGGCAAGTCTAGGCGCTTAGCGGCTATAGGTCTTAGCTACACGCTGTCCTGTCGTATACACCAAGGGAGGGATGGAACCCTTTTCTTCTCACATAAGTCAAGTCAATTACATCACATGTCTTATCATACAGTTTGATACACCACAAATTTTCATTTTACAGGTCTAGATCATTAACAATGTTTTCTGCTACATCATTAAACTGGTCGATCAGTTCTGGAAGATCCTCCACATTGAAGTCGGCCACGACCCCTACTCTAGCACGCTCCAAGGGGATCCACGGGAAGTGTGTCTTCAACACTGCCAAGACATTCTTGATGCACTCCACCGTGGTGTCCTTCAGTAGCTCATTCAGCCGACCAAGCGCGGCCTTGAGACGATCGAGCAATGGTGTCGGCGCAGTCGGGTCGATCTTTGGGTGGACCATGTCCATCACATAGTTGGCCTGTGACAGCCCGAGTAATTAAGAACCTAAATCAAATAATCAATAGGGTGATTAAGAAGCAAATCAAAGCTAACTCCAATTTCTGAGAGTTAAGGTCCAAAAATACCTCAGATTTTGAAGCGAGTGTTAAGACTCCCTCCTGTTGAGAATCACCTGCGAAGCAAATAAAAACAAATTTTATATAAGAACTTAAATCTTGACCAATATACTAGGGTAGCCCTTTTCAAGTTGAACACCTTCCACTCACAGCACTTCTTCTAATTTTGAGCAGAGGATGTTCCAAAATCAAGTAGACGATCGGTCAAATTTCAAATCCGATTCCAAAATAGCTTTAACCGACATTCCACCAAAGATCCTACTATCCTATCTCCAACTTCATTGAGCTTTCCTCATCGACCCTTATAAAATTCATAGCACATACCTTATCCCCGAACTTTCACTTTTGGAAATTATAATGCGTAGTTTGAAATTGGTGTGAGAATACGCGTTAAACCCGACACCTTCGTCACGACACGCATCACGAGCATCATCATGCATAATTAAGCATCATGAACATCTTTTTGTGCATAGTTGACCGTCATGAGCATCATTTGTGCATAAATGAATTTTTCAGCCCTGCATTGTTAAGTGCCCAGAATTTTGTTATTTATTGGTGAAAAATCAAATTTGTGAAGGAAGCCCAATTTCTTCCATACAACTATGCCCCCAAATATTTTATTCAAATACTAGACACCATTTAGTAATTTTAAAATGTTTTTACAAAATTTTTCAGAGATGTTTGATTAGGTTAAAAATTCATTTAAAGTTCAATTTTAGCTGTTTTGTTTTCTCAATTGCGTGCAAACCATAACAGTTTTTGAGTTGATTCCTGTTGCTTGTCTTCTTGGTGATTTTATCTTTCCAATGAGTATTTTTGGAGAATTTTTGGACACGGATAGCTAGGTCGTTTAAGGGGTCAAAGTTGGTACGTTTTATTTCTCCGCGAGCCCACGCATCAGCACTTCTCCTTCCTCACGTCACCAGAAGCATGTCGTTGGCCTGCAGGGGCCAACGACACCTGGCCGGCGCCTATGGGAGCTCTCCTCCCCTCCAATCCTTGCACTCGGGGGTGAGTCACCGCGCCATCCTTATCCTCGCCCTCCCCCTCCTATATAAAGCCCCTAACCCTCCCCTTCCTCTTCCACCATTAACAGGAACCTGAGCGCCACTTTCCCCATTTCACCGGCAAAATCCACCATGGTTGGTGAATCTCCGGCCAATTCCTTGCAACTAGAGCCTCTCCATGTCATCCCGCTTCCGTTTTGCTACTTCTCGGCCGTCCTCCCTCGCCGGACGACCCTCCCCATAGCGAGCTCCCCTACCCCTATCGGCTACCTCCTGGAGGTTCCTATTGTTCTGCTCCTCCTCATCGCCAAGCCCTTCTGGTGAGCTTCCTTGGCCCCGTGCGCCGCCCCTCTCCCTCCCCAAGCCACCCCTTCTCTTTCCCCACCTTCGGCCCAAGGCCATGGCCGGCCTAGATGTTTCTGTACCGTGCGTGTGATTTGTTGTACATGAGGCCGGAGAAGAAAACGGAAGTGTAGGGGGTTATGGGTGAAATTCAGGGACCTTGGCGCAATTAACCCATAGACCTGGGGGCTAGATTGAAAGTTTGCCTCGGTTTTCTTTATTTCCTAGATCTAAAAAGGCTGAAACTTTGGAAATTCGTAGTAAATTGTAGAAAAAGCATAAAATAGCAAATGAATATGTTTTGGAATCCTTGTGAGAAGATCTATGCATTAGAGTCATAATATGATATGTGTTAGTAGAAAGTTTTTGATGTTTTTATTTATCCTTGCAAAGTGCTTTTAGAAATCCTTTTAAGTTGGTTGGGTGCATATTTTGAGTTATAGAAGTCCAAAGGTTGTGATTCCAGTTGTTTTAGTCTTGTGACGACACTCTGGAGCTAAGAAAAATATTGAACATGCTAGTTGTGTAATGTTTTTATCATGTTTTGATTTAATCTTGATAAATAGGCAATTTTTTAGTTTCTTTGGCTTGTCATTTTCATATCTAAAGTTGTAGTGCTCCAATTTCTGTGAAATTTTTATGGTAGGCTATAAATGATGCTCTTGCACTGTGGTAAACATTTCATATTTATTGGTGCATGTAGGACTAAGTTATTGATTTAAATTTTTTAATGCTTTTTATGTGATTTATAAACATTACGAGTGTCTAAAAATAGAAAGTATAGTTCCACTACCTTTGTATGATATTTTTCTACCATAATAACATATAATATGGCTATGTGTTTATAGAAAATGATGATCTTTAGAATTATCTTGCTTTTACATGCTTTCTTGCAAGAGCAATTTGTCTTTTTCATAGCAATTAAATTATAAAACCTAAGCATGTGAAATTTGTATAGTAGCCATGTTTTGATAACATCTATCATACATAAAAATCTCAGCTCCAAATGAGATGTTTGCCACATCACCTATAATTAATATATATGTTTACTATATAATTGGATAATAAAAGTTTGCTAGTACATGCATATACTTAAGTCATGTGAAGCTTTTAATAGTTGTTTTTGAGGGGTACGTATGATGCTAAGTTATGATAAGTAGTGGTTAAGCTTGGAATATAACTCATATGTATGCTCTCATGTTAATATAACAACTGCTTATATAAGTTCTTCACCTTTGCTTTAATTCTTGCTTAGGTATTTAGGGTGTTCCATGTTACCTAAAACTAATGCTATTTAACTATGTCCATAGTAGTTGTGAGCTATGTGTTTAACTTATGCATGTGTTACCTTGTTAAAAAAAACTAAATGAAGAACCTTGTTGTATGTGTGCTGAAATGGCTGCTAGAGTAGTTTCTGTTGTGGCAATATTTTCGAGATGATAATGATGTTTTCTGTAAATATGGTGAATACAAAAGTTGTAGGTAACTTCATAGTATAGCTTGTGTTAAATTTGGATGACCATAAGTCTGATGATTTAGGAGCTATAGATTTTACAAGTTCATCATCAGGTTTTGCGTGCTCTATGTATAGGTCTGAATGATTGTGTTGTTTGACTTAGCTAAGCTTTGAATCATATCTTGGAGATAATAGAAGAAGTGTAGTGTTTTTCATGAGCCTTCCAAATTGTTAAATATCACCCCTTTTGGTGGTCAAAGTATCCAATTATGAGCTTGTGAAGTGGAATGACAGAATTTGTCCTAATCTGGACAGAGATATCTTCGTTGTGATGTTTGACTTGGTTAACTTTGGAATTAGCTCATGGTTTTTATAGAAAAGTTGTACATGGTTTGCTTCTTTGTGTTGTGTAGTCTTGTTAGCTGTTGAATCATCTTGAGATGACAATAATAAAGTTATAGATAACTTAATAAGGTTTCTACCAAGTTTAGAATCATGGTTGTCGGAGGTCTAGAACTCCAGATATGCACCTATGAAGTTCATATCAGTTTTCTATCCTTATTTGTACAGATCTTCTTATTTGTGTGTTTTTTCACCTTGTTAATTGTTGAATTAGCTTTTGGAATGAATAACAAAGTTTTAGATAATTTTGTTAACTTTACAGAAAGTCTAGGGTCACCTTTGTTGGATGCTTATATCTCTAGTTATAACTAAAACAAGTGACTACTGTGCTGCTATCAAGATTCTATGAATGTGCTTAAGTTATTAGCTTTAACTTGACGTTGCCTTATGTGTTTGTTAGTTAGCTCATATCACTATTATAGTTAACTTGATCTACCTGAGAATCTTATAAATTTTTTATGTAATGTTGATTAAGCACTTAACTAATAAATGTTCATGTATACATGTTGCTACGAAATAACCTTGCTGCATAGCTTGCTAGAACCTTAGTGATGTTGGTGTGTGACTTGCTTGTGTATGAGTGGTTTAAAAACAAATGTAATATACTTTGATCACCTTCAACTTGTTGGTTGTGTGATACACTTATGTATGCCATGTTGATAAGCACCATCACCCTAGTTCTTGTTTGATGCTATACTTAATTAGCTCTTGATTGTTAAACTGTTTGCAATAGCTTGACTTAAGTTCACTTGTGTGCCATGCTTAGTGTACTTTCTATCCCTCTATAATAGGTTGTGTGATGTATAGTTAAATAACTGTAGGTGCCTATGTCTTGCATGATCTTATGTTTTCCTTGAATGCTTTTGTGTGATGCATCTCTTTTTACCGTTCTTCGTATTCATGCTCTTGCATCTTGCATCTGATCTAGATATGCTAGATAAACCACGTGAAGGACGTGATGATGGAACCAAACCTAAAGACGGTGTATGGTGGAGCTATCCTGAAGATGGAAGGACTAAGCAAGTGCCGAGATGGGAGATGCTCGCCAAGCAAGTGTCGTCTAACAAACACTAACCTAGTGTGGTTTCCAGGAAAGCCCCGGTGCATGCTTCCCTATTTTAAAGTTATGCAATATGTTAATAATTATGATTGTGCATTTATGTTGTAGGAGTTGATTGAAACCGTAGATGCATGAACTTAGTACCTTGTTTGATCACTGGTGGCTAAGGTCGAGTAGCTTTTGTGCTTAATAGGACACGGTAAAAGTCGAGTGATTCCTTGTCAGTCGTGAGTTATAGGAGTTGTTTGTTTACTTATGTTACAACCATAAGGACGATGGGCGGGGCAGGGCTTTGTGAACTATTTTGGTGGTCGGTGGATTGCCTCGTCTGTCTAAATGAAATTGGACTAAGGTCGAAATGTGTCGACGTTCATGATCAAGTGTTTGAAAGTACTAATCTCATACCTAGTATGGGATAGGGAAGCCTAGTACCTGACTGAACTAGGGCGTGTCATACCCTCCCCCGGCTGTCCTTGGAATGTCGTTCCCATGGTGCATCATGTGGTTGCAAGTGCGGTCACAGTACGGCAAGATGCCGGGACTATGAAGCATTGCACGCCAAAGGAAGTTGGTCCTGACACGTGCCTAAGGGATCGATGGGGACGGCTGACAAATGAAGCGACCCTTTGTGGTGCATGGATGTCGTGAGATTAGGTTCACCATGCATGGTTAACAAATTTGAATCGATTCATCTACCTCTCACAGTTTGGGACTACTTGATCGCTATTCTGCACTGAGTAAAGATGGAACATGATGATATTAATCTTGATGCGTGTTCTTTAATTGTTCGGAAACTATGTTTGCTTAGTATAAGTTGCTAATTTAGACTGGTTAATGAACTTAGAACCTGAGCTAAAATATTGAAAGTAAGGACCAACTTTAGTCGCTTTTGGCAAAAATAAACCCACCGCCAAAAATCCTTGCATGTCTAGGAGTCGGTGGAGTAGTTACCACCTGATGGGTAAGCCTTGTTGAGTATTAGTATACTCAGCCTTGCTTGTGGCTATCTTTTTCAGGGTTGCTGTTGTTTTGGGTGCTAGTCGTACTTGGCCTACCCAGCTCCCTCCGGGTTGGATGGCCAAGTGGGATCCCTCCTCGGACGGCGAGGACAGGAGTCATTGATATCATGGTCATCTTCGCCATGGTATTGTGTATCGATGTGTAGCTTCTGCTTGTTTTACTTCTTGTTGTTTACAACCTTGCAAACTCTGTTTAAATTTCGTATACTCTGATGTAATAAATTGTTGAACTATGTTAATATGATGGTAATGTTGTAATCTCTGTGCCAACTCACCTTCGTGTGAGCAATGCTTCTCGATCCTCAGTAAGTGGTTTATCGGATGAAATCCGATGGACGACCAAGTTGACTTGGTTAAAGTACATGATCATGTGTCAGGCGACTTAAGTGCATTTTAGTTAGGTTAATTTGGGCGGTTCCGCCACATGGCCGCCTTACGAAGATCCTCCAGCTCCACCTCCAACCCTGCAATCACCGATTGGTCATGCTAAAGACTTTGCATCGCGGCTTCTAAGCAGCGTTCAGTTTCTTTGCGCAAGCTGGCCTCATAAAGCAGCTTTTGCAACACAGCATACTCACGGTGAACTGCCACATCATGTTCTTGCTGGAGATGAGCATTCGAATCCTCGCACTTTTTGAGGTGCCGCTTGAGCCTTTGCTCCCTCACCTCGACATCTGCTCACTCGAACAAATATACATCAACACCAAGACTTCAAGAACAGACCGAGTCAACAGGTCAGCACAACATTCCTCTCAAGTGCACAACAAGATCTGTTGCTGCAAGGCATGATCTAGGTCTTTCTGCACGGCGTCCTCTCTAGCCTTCTTGAGATCAGCCTCATGTCACTCTAACCTATGGCGATATTGCTTGGCTCGTTGGATCATGTCCGTCCTCCTATGAGCAAGCTCGACCTGACCCTGCTTACATTCTAACAATCTGAGCTCTGCAAAGAAACTAGATTTCAGATATAAGTTCTCCGGGTTGGTCGGCATACTTACACATAGCAACTTAGAAATTTCAAATGATGACTGCATCTTTCTCTTCCAACACCACATCCCTAGCAAAGTCCAACCCAGAGAAGTCCAAGGTATCAAAATCATCTCCTCCATCCCCGGCAGACCTTTTCACAGTGGATCATCGCTAGGCAACTCTTCCAGGTGAGGCTCAGCTCTGGCTTCCTCACCATGGTGAAGCCTACAATTATATCCATCACCACAATCCTCGCTGGCCGAGGACCGTCCATCCGGGAGGGATCTGGGACGGTCAAGTCACACTGGCAACCAAGTCATTCACATCCATATTACCTAAAAACATAGCCACAAGCAAGGCTGAGTATACTAATACTCTGCAAGACTTACCCGTCGGGTGGTATCTAATCCACCGACTCCTAGACATGCAAGGCTTTTTGGCTGAGGGGTTTGTTTTGCCAAAAGTTTCTAAAGTGGATCCTTACTTTCAAGTTTTAGCATCAAGTTCTAGTTGATTAACCATTCTAGGTAAGCACCTATTCTAAGTAAGCATGGTAGGACAAGCAATTTAATCAAGAATCAATATTAAGCATCATCATTGTTCATCTGCTTACACAATGTAGGAAAAGAGGTCAAACAGTACCAAACTGTAAGAAGCAAATGATTCGAGTTGAATTTCTTAACCTTGCAAGGTGGACCTAAACACACGACATATGCTACTACCGCGACGGGTTCACATATATCAACAGTTACCGTCAATTCGCGGCATTTGTCCAGAGTCCACTTCCCTTGTATGCAATGCCCCATGGTCCCGGAATGACGCCGTACCATGGCTGCACTTGTACCCACATGACGTCGCATATGAACCCAGTTCCAGAGAGAGCGGGGTAAAGTTCCACACCGGTTCAATCAGGTATTAGCTTAATGGTTCCCCATACTCTCAGCATGTGTTTAGTATGTTCAAAAACTTGACCAAGACTCCCACACGTTTTGACCTTAGCAGTTTTTCCTCTATATAGATAGGGCATCCACCAATTCCAAAACATATTACCAAGCCCCGCCCGTCAACCTTATGATTCCAACATAAGTAAACATGCAACTCCTATAGCTCGCGAGTGACAGGAAATCACTTGACTTTTACCGTGTCCCTATTTAACATAGCAACTACTCGACTTATCATGCTAGTATTTAACACATGGGTACTAGGAGCATGCAACTAAGGTTTCAAGTAACTCCTATGAACTTAATGCACAAACATAAGTAACATAAGTATTGCATAATTTGGAATTTAGGGTTATGCTCCCGGGCTTGCCTTCTTATACTACGCTAGCTTGTGGCTCTTCCGAAGCTTGGCTTGGGTCTTGTGTGGCCTCGATCAAGTTCACCGCAGCGGTCAAGTATTCCTCTTTAGCTTCCGGAACCAACTCGTACGTACCGGCAGTGAGATTAGCTTCTACACGAGATGCATATGCATAAGATTTCAATTACAAGTTTTCAAGGTGTAGGTTGCATTTCGCTAATATTGTAAAAGCTTAGGGTGTATTTTGACCACATTCACCTAGACAAGATTTTAAACTTTTATGTCTTAGTAAAGCAAGGTGTGTCATGATTAAAGCTTGGGCTTTACATTGATGGTGATTGTGTACACATATAAGATTCTAAGAACTTAGAATTCATAAAAGAAAGGTGGTGTCAGGTTGGTGTTGTTGGGCAATCATTTCAAAAGTTACCCTATTTCTGAATAAAAGCATTGGCTAGTTTACCATTCCTAGTAGTGATTGTATTATTAATTTAAACGAGCTCTTAAACATGGATAAATGCATCTGGAAGCATCTGTTAAGATATGAACATGAAATTTTTATAGAAGCTTTCCCTCTCCACAAGTGATCTACTGTAAAAAACTTGAGATGCATTTGACTTCTACAGAATTTACTAAAAAATCAAACAGTGTTAAATTGCAGAACATGAAGAATAATTTTTAACTAGAGTTTCATCATCAGTTTAGTTCCACAATTTTTCCAGAAGGGTTACCAACACTAACATAGGCTACTGTGAATTTTTCAAGGTTTAAAGAGCATGCAAACTATTTATCACATAAAAAGGAGATTAAACAACATGTATTTACTTAAGCAATGTAAAACACATATTTTATAGAACCAAATTTTTTTCCTAGTCAGACATGTACATTAGGAGTCTAACAAAATTTCTCTTCCATTTTTATCTATTTTCCACTATTTATTGTGCAAATAACAGGATTAATATAGCATTTGAGCAATTGAATTTAAAACAGTAGGAACCTCATCTAATCCAATAGCACAAATTTCAGATCCTGAACATGCATGTCAAAAGTAAGATAACAAAAGTGGTTTCATATTTTTTAGAGCGTCCTATGATTTATAAGGCATTTATTGGCTTTTATACAAAGTAATCCTAGTGTGAAATACAAAACAGTAACATGCATATGAACATTTTTAAATTAAACTAGACATCACCAGGAACCTAGCAAAACAAGTTTCATATTTTTCCCATTTTTCTACATTTTCCTAGACATTTCTCAAGTTTTAGCCATTTAAATCAAATTTTAAACCGAAAAAGGAAAACATGTTTGGCGCTTAGGCCCTTTGATCTTTT
Organism: Setaria italica; assembly: GCF_000263155.2. Lineage (NCBI taxonomy): Eukaryota > Viridiplantae > Streptophyta > Magnoliopsida > Poales > Poaceae > Setaria > Setaria italica. The sequence continues at coordinate 29,317,441 of NC_028452.1, forward strand.
AAAGCTTCACAACCAGGCCCTTACCTTTCACGGCTCATACCTTGGAAAGATTTGGGGCTATGCAATGCGGTACCTGGTTTTGCCGGCGGCGAGGGCAGCGGAATCCGGCGAGCGCCGACAGGGAGGAAGTGAGCTAGGGGTTCAGGCACGACGAGTGGCTCACGTAGAGTCGACGGGCTATGGGAATCGAAGGCGGAGGGTGACCGGCAGCGGTGCTTGGGGGTGAGGTCTCAGGCATGGCGGGGGAGCTTCTGCTCCGGCAACGGCGGTGGCGGAGGAAGCCAGGGGATGGTTTGGGAAGCTTAAGTGAGGCGCGTGTGGTGCTAGGGAGGGGTCTAGGGACTCTGGTGAGGGTTGGAGGGTGGCGCTGAACAATGAGCTTTAGTGGTGGGCACGGCGGAGGGGGAGAATGGCGGGGTGGTGCCGGCGGGCTCGGGAGGAGGCCGTTTTATAGCGGCAGTTCGGCGTGGTGAGGATTAGGACGCCGGGGTGAGCTGGGCAAGCGATTGGGTGGGGGAGCAGTGTCCGGGCAGTGGCAAAGGCACAATAGGTGTGGCGGTTGGCTGCTGGTGGTGTGCGGACGAAGGGCGCGCGTGGTCGCCGTGTGAGGTCTGGCCGGCAAGGATTGTGGCGTGGCGAAGCAGAGTTGTCACGCGCGGAGACTAGGGGAGGGGGCGCTCCATCAGGTCACATCACTAGCGGCAACTGGCCGGACGGTGCTGGCCATGAGCGCATCGCGGCGTGATGCGCTGTGCGCGATCACCCTTGATCGGGCGCACGTGGGTCTACCGGGGCACACGAGGGGAGCAACTTTGGGCTTGTGTTTCTCCAAAATTTGAATTCAAACTTTGAAATCTTTAAATCTAGAAGTTGGAGATGGGACTACTGGCTATAACTTTTACAAAAGCAGCCTAGCAAAAATTCTCAAGAGATTTGGAGTTAAAATTGGGCAAAGTTTGGTAGAACGCCGGCTCGGCTGAAATTTGAATTTGCCCAAATTTCATCCAATTTTGATCTAATTTTTTAGGGATTTCCACTCCAAATTAGAGGAAGTTCAAATAAAAAAATTCTTTAGTTTGAAAAGTTGTAAAACTTTTATATTGGCCAAAAGTTGAGTTTATATATGAAATTTGGTTTTCAACTCCTACCCCCAAATAAGCTCTTTTTAGGGTGTGTTTCAACACTTAGGGAATTTGAAGGGCTTTTGGGGTTTGACATTTTGCAACTCTGGTTTGTCCCTAATTTCCTTCTTCATTTCTCTTGTTTTACCCTTTTGAATTCTTGTTTTATCCTTTTGTAATCTAGGGATGTCACAACTACTCCTTGCTGCGGTGCCGGGGCCGGTACAGCTACTCCTCCAGTGCGGCTATCCTGATTCCTCCTGGCCTCCGGAGGTGGCATCTGTTCAACGGTGTGGCTTCTCGTCCCCTTGGTCTGGGTCGAGCAACCAGTCAGCTGCGCACCAGATACATCATCCAACACAACATTCCTGCATTGTCAGTGCAAGAAGCAATTTAAGCAAGATAGGCAGCACAACAACCACAAGACAGATAGTATAACCAGATTGCACTTACATGATGCTCTTCTTCACCCGGAATTTGGGGCGCAATGGTGGTGGTGGCGCAGAGACATCCCCGCTAGACCTCCCACAGATCTTTGTCTTCAACCTCTCCTTGACCCGATCCTCGTCGGCCGTGGTCGTCTCAAGGAGCTCGGACTTCTTCTTCTTGGTGGCCGGGCTCGGTGTGTTCGACTCTTCATTAGCCTCACTAGCCGACTTGCCACAGAGGTTGCGCTTGGGGCAGATTTCTCCTTCTTCCTGGCCATCTTCTTTCACTTACCGCTTGGCTTTTGAGTTTAGGAGGCCGAAGCTTCTTCACAACCTATCGTGTCTGGTGTCCCGCTGGTTCGGAGCCCTCAACCTGGCCGACCTCTTCTGGCACACTCTCGTTCGACCCGATGGAGGAGTCTGATTCCCAATCAAGCTCGGCAGGCGGTTGGTCGAACTCATCGGTTGGGCGGACCTTGGGTCGTTGTTGCTCGGCCCCTCCAGGTAGCGGTGCCGGGCAAATGAATTCAAATTCGTCATTCTAGTCAATTCACAAGAATAGTCGGAGACAACACACAAGCACAATAGGAACACCAAATCAACGCAGTTAAGGTCATACCGGGTCAGCCGGCCTCTTGAGGGAATATGCTTTGGGGCTGCTCTTCCTTGGTCACCTTTCGCTGGACCTCTCTGGTCGGGTCCAGTGGCCCTGTATACTCATACACCGGAGGGACTTTGTTCTTGATAGGCTGTGTCAGTCTTCGACAGAAATTGATGCTGACAGCTCTAGCTGTGAGTCCATGCACCTTCAAGTCGGTGATCTTTTCCAGCAGCTGCTTCACCAGCACCTGCTCTTCCAAGGTTAGCTGGTTCGACCACTCAGGCATAGTACCTTGCCCGTATCCGGTACACGGTGGGAGCTCGGCCTATTGATTGGTGACTGTAAACCATTCCTTGTGCCAGCCCTTGTTGGATTCCTTCAACTGTAGGAAGAAGTACTACTGCACTCTCTTCGACCGTAGAGAAAATCCACATCCCCCAATCACTCTTAATTTCCCCTTGGTTGACACAACTTTCAAGTGCTACAAGTATTTCAACAAATCAAAATGAGGGGGGATGCCTAAGTATGCCTCACAGAGATGAATGGCAACAGTGATATCCAAAATCAAGTTGGGATTCAGATGTACCAGTTCGATCTTCTAGTAGTGGAGAAGACCCCAGAAGAAGTCCCCGCAAGGGATCCTGAATCAGCGCTCAAAGAATGAAGTGAAAACCACTATCTTCATCTTGTCCTCAATGGGGAACTCTTGCCCGGCGGTTGCCTTCCAATCGAGCAGCGCCTTGGGCTCGAGGAGGCCTCGGTCGACGAGCGCCTGGATGTGCTCCTCCGTCATCACTGTTTTCATCCATAATGAGGATGGATCCAGTATCTACACCTGGACCATTTCCTTGGTTTCTATTCCTTGTGATTTGGATCTAATAACCGCAACGGTTTTGATGCGCATACGGTGGCGTGGTGGCTCGTGCGTCGGCGATGAAGTGCACGCGAGCATATTGGAAATCACGGTGGCACGGCCTAGGGGGCACGGGTGCGACGGTGATGTGCTCTGTGGATTGTGGCAGCAACGACGCGAGTGTGGCGGATAGAAATAAAAATGGATGTGCGCCCCAAGGGCTTTCGAAGGACGTGATGGCGTAACCCTAGCGACAAAATCTATGGGTTTTCCATTACTATGGTGCACACGCCGGATGGAGTCTATTGGTTTTCCATTATGCTTTTCACAGCGTGCCTCTGTGGTCCGCCAATCCTCGCACTCATGCTCGGTTGCTGGGCACCTATTTCAGGTTGGCGTGCCTCCGTGGCTCCGCTAGTCCTCGTCCTTGAGGGCTAGACGCCTATTTTAGGTCGGCATGCCTCCGTGGCTCACCAAGTCCTCATTCTCGGGGGTTGGGCGCCTATTTTAGGTCGGCGGGCCTTCGTGGCTCCACCAGTGCTCGTCCTTAGGGCTGGGTGCCTATTTCAGGTCGGTGTGCCTCCGTGGTTGTGCCAGTCCTCATCCTCGGGGGCTAGGCACCTATTTCAGGTCGGCGTGCCTCCACGGCTCCGCCAGTCCTCATCCTCGGGGGCTGGGCACCGATTTAGGTCGGCGTGCCTCCACGGCTCCGTCAGTCCTCGTCCTCTGGGGCTGGCCAACTATTGCAGGTCAGTGTGCCTCCGTGGCTCCACCAGTTCTCATCCTCGAGGGCTGGGCCCCTACTTCTAGTCGGCATGCCTCCGTGGTTTTGCCTATCCTTGTATTCAGGCACTAGGATCTGCTTCTTAGATCATTTTTTTCTTCTTTGACCATTGGACTAATTATACTAATCACTTCAATGCTCAGGGGCTACTCCTATGGAGTGCATCTTGCGATGTCCTCCATGTCCTTCGCTTTGACCTGCTAGATTCCTGACATCCTTCAACTCGCCACTCAACTTCGCTCTACGCGTATGACTCTGTGTTCGCTCGGATATTCTTCTTTTTTGAGCACTACACAGCCTATCAATCACTACGACGCCATCGCAGCTTCAACCGACCATATTTCAAGCTTCGCTACGATGACCTCAGGTTCCTGTTTGCCTACACATTGCTCGGGGGCCCCTACTTCTAGTCGGCATGTCTAAGTCAAATTGCTTTCCATGTATTGTAATCCAACTCAGATTGCTTTCCATGTAACAACCAAGTAGATTAGATTCAAATCGACTTATAACCCTAAGTCATCATCCTATATAAGGTGGCCAAGGTCTATCTCATCCAATCCAATCTATAAACAAGGCATCAACGCAAACCAATAGAAACCACCAGCATACAGAACGTAGGGTATTACTCTCTAGAAGCCCAAACCTATCTAAACCCTCATGTTCTCATGATCACCATCGAGTTCTTGGTCCCACGATCGCCTCTGCCTACAAATCAACCACTTGGGTAACCCCCTGGTGGACTGCCGGGGTACTAAATCCGACATTGATAAGTAAATTCAAAATTGTTTGAAACTTCTACACCTGACATAAATGTTTTATAGTGCTTGTAAAAATTATATTTTCATAAATAACACAAAAAATTTTGAGCAATTAGTTCACATGTCACTATAGGTTGAAACTCCTCATGAGTTATAGGGTGATTATGATAAGAAGATCAAATCAAGAATTTCATTATATCCCTTTCTTCTACCTTCGATTTTATATCATATTTCATAAGGATATATAATAGGGATAGGCTCTGGAATAGAACTAATAAAGCACAAAAAAGGTGGCAATCTAAATATTCCTACCTAATCTATCAGGATGGTCTTATTAATAATTCTAATGAGTTATCTTGGAATTTGGAATCGCATAAAAAAATCTATATTATGCTCACCCAAAGGCCGGGGGTGCACCTGAAATTTTCTAAGTCTCTGCATTGTGAAAGAAAATCATGTCGTCAGGCTGCCTGACTCTGCCGTGGCCCCCGAGCGCCACCTGCCTCCTCCCCGAGCACCGCCTGCTCCCCGCCTGGCTACATCTCATCCCCACCGGGCAGCCTCCCCGAGTGCCGCCTCCTCCCCGAGCGCCGCCTGCTTCCCGTCGGGCTGCCTCTCATCCCCATCAGGCCTCCTCATTGCCACCGGGCCACCTCTCATCCTCAGCAGGCCACCTCCTTCCCTAAGCGGCGCCTCCTCCCCGAGCATACGTGCTCCCCGCTGGGCCTCCTCGTCCCCACTGGGCCACCTCCCCGAGTGTCACCTTCTCCCCGCCGGGCCACCTCTTATCCCCGCCGGGTCACCTCTTTCCCCGAGAGATGTCTCTTCCCTGAGTGCCCGAGTGCCGCCTCCTCCACGCTGGGCCGCCTCCTCCCCGCCGGGCCGCCACCTCCCCGACCGATGGTTAGTTTTTTCCTTTTTTTAATTAAATTCATTAAGGAAAATGGATTGACTAGACAAACCTTAAATATGTATAAGAATATTAAATTTGACGCTTCTCTATTCTAAATTTTAGGACAATATGTTCTCTATTCTCAATTTTAGGACAATAATTGTTTCATTTTTATATGTTTGTACAATATATATCATTTTTGTGCTCAAGAATATAATAGTTACCTTTTTCAATTTTTATTCCATGCAACTGCAACATGATAATAAAATATTATGATTAGTTGTAACAATTATATGAGATGTAAACCAACAATTGTAAATTTCTTCCATTATTTTGGATAATCTTTTATTCTGAGCATTTAGTGAATTAATCAATTTTTTGTGTAATTATCATTGAAGTTAATGTTTGTGGAACCACGTGTATCTTATTACAATTTTATTTGGATAGTTTATGCTAACTATGGCAAGTGGAAGTTCTTTTTCCCGTGGTGGTGGCGGCCGTGGAGGTGGCCACCGTGGTGGTGGTAGGGGATAGTACATCTTCGAGGACCCTCACACTAGTTGTCAAGGACGTCACTTCACTAATGGATCCATTGAATTGCCAATAGACAATCGAAGGAGCGGATCAGTTCCCAACACAGTAATATTCTTTCCTTCTTTTAATTGATTTTTTTACTACATATGAATAAATTCTAAATTTACTTACATACAATGTAGCTTATCAACCCTATTAGATGGCTCAAAGATGTTGTCTTTTAGGATATATTTGGTACTACCATTGCGGCAGTGAGCTTTTGTGCGATTTTGGATCAAATCTTGGATGTGTTTTATTTGACTTACATGGGTGGAAACCCCATATTCACCAGAGATTGGAAGTTACAGGCTCATCTCACTTTCTATAGGGCACATCAGTTGACATGTACATTGTCCTAGATTTATAGTAGTGTACATGATCGTCCATGTGAAGCAAAGGAGAGTGCACTCATCCGTGCTCTAACTTATTTTGATGAAGTTGTAGGCTGCACGATTGCAGACCTTAACTATGTTCCATATCCAAGGAAGCGAGCCGGAGTATGAAATATGTAACATGCATGGTGTACCCTTACCCTTTTCTTATGGATTTGAACTTGTTTTCTCTAGGACCTTTAATTATTGATGTACGAACTTGCAATATTATCAGAACTGGTTATATTGTATTGTGGCATGGATGTACCCCTACAATTTTCTTATGCTAGCGGTTAGTTACAAGATAATAAAGTCTAATCCAGATTACAAAAGTCTTACAAGATAATTAATAAGTCTTACAACATAACTAATATGAAATGTTAATTTGTCCTTTATCGATTCTTCCTTCACAGTCATTACTAACTATGGCTTCATGGATTTATCAATGCTTGCTTCAACACGCTTGATTCTTCATTCATGGTCTTTGAACAGGTCCAATTCCTCATACTGATGTCCACTACACCTTCAACTCCAAGGATCCTTTGTTTTCCAGAGACAACAATGTGCTTCTTTGCATTCACAAGGTCGGTTATGTAGAATACCTATGCGACACACTCAACAAGTACCCATGGATCATCTTTGTAACCTACATTGGCTAGGTCTACAAGTGTCAACCCATAATTGTCATATGTAATGCCATTCACGTGTTTGAACCATTGGCATCGAAAGATGGGGATCCGAATATTCTCTCCATAGTCAAGTTCCCATATTTCCACTATGAAACCGTAGTAAGTTATGTTCTGCCTAGATGTATCAATCGCCTCTATGCGAACACCACAATTTTGATACGCCACGCTTTTGTTGTCCTTTGTGGTGTTATAAATGTGTATCCATTAATTTCATATGCTTGCCATGTGGTGACATTGCTTGATGGGTCAGATGCCAACCTGGTCAATGTTACTTCATCTGTGGAATTTGCTTCAAATAGCTACTCATGGTCCTTCAACCATGATAGGAAATGACGCTTTTGCTCTTTTATGATCCAATCCTCCGAGCGAACATTACTTTCTCCACGGACCTCATTTAGGTGTTGCTCGATGAAGGGCTCCACTATTGTGAGCTGTTGTAGAATGCTTGGATGCTCTTTCTCCAATTGTTGGTTGTCCTTGTCGATTAATCTTTTCATTCCAGTGGTACCTCTCCAAGACAATCTGCCCTCATGTCGGGATTCGGGTAAACCAATAGCTTTCTTATCTTTTGTGCAATCTATGCAGCAATCAACACTCTCTTTTGTATGGTAGCTCTCGATCATGCTGCCCTTTGGAAAGACCTTGTTTCTCATGTATCCATTGAGAGTCGACATGAACCGTTCATATGTCCACATCTGAAGGAAGTAAATGGGCCCTAGTTCAGTTATTTGTTGGACCATGTGGACCATGAGATGTTCCATGATATCGAAAAAGGACGGAGGGAAGCACATCTCGAGCTGGGCCTGAGTTTTTGACACAAACAGCTAAAGCCTAGCCAACTCAACATAGTCGATCACTTTCTACGAAATCATGTTGAAGAAGTAACACATCCGTGTGATAACCATCTTCACGAATACTGGTTTGATAGCCCAGATCACAATAGCAAGAAAAATTGTGATCATCACATGGCAATCATGAGAGTTATAGCCGGCAAGCGTCATGTCCTTCAATGAGACTAGTGACCGGATGTTGGATGAGAATCCGGTCGGCACTTTCAACCCGCGTGAGGGATATGGGTACCCCATGAGTCCCCACCGACCAGGATACTGGCCGGACCTGACAAGTGGGCCCACCTGACCGGGGCATGTGGGCCAAGGACATGAAGATACTTGGAGTACACGCCAAGGAGGCTGGACAATTCAAATCAGCCCAGATATTATGGGATATGTATTGTAATCCGACTCAAATCACCTTCCATGTAACTACCAAGTAGATTAGATTCAAACCGACTTGTAATCCTAGGTCGTTAGCCTATATAACATAGCCAAGGGCACCCCCCGAGGGTGTCCCAACACATCCCATATCAACTCTCACGCAATACAAGCCACCAAGCAAACAGGATGTATGGTATTACTCCCGGAAGGCCCGAACCTATCTAAAACCTTCGTGTCCCTTGTGCTCTCACGATCACCTTCAAGTTCTTGGTTTCACAATTTCCTCCACCTACAAATAAACCATTGGGTAACCCCCTAGGGTGATTGTGAGATCCTCCCCAACGAGCTCGACGGCATCTCGCCCCGGCGTCATCTTCCCTGAGAGCATGAAGGACATCCTTGCCAACTCAATCCAGCTTGACTTCGGGACCATGCGGGTGGATTCTGATGCCGATGCTTCCTTTGTCAACTCGGCGTCCATCGCCAGCTCAACGTCCGTTGGATCTGCACCACGGTTTCTTTTTTCCTGCAAGGGTTTTTCACTCGATTCGTTTGGAGCAATCGTCCCTCCGAGTTGCTGCATTTCTTGGGGTAGAGTTATTGGTGGAATCGGTTTGTGTGTCATTGAGTTTGAGATTGAAGTGAAGCTGAGTCGCGCTAAGCCATCAAAATCAATCCACAAAACGCTGCTTCCCCTGCAGTTCTTGTCATGAGGCAAGAGCTGGGTGCTACTATGCTTGCTCGCCAACTAGTGCCGTTCGCCAATTACTCCTGAGGTAAATGATACGATCAGGCAGAGGTCAGCATGTGCTGCTGTTGTTGCTTGCTCGTGAGAAAAGAAAATTCAGCTGAATTCTGCTAAGACCACGCGAAGATCTACCAGAGGAGTTTTTTTAGCACTTAAGCTAATCATACACAGGAGGTGTACACGAGGCTGTAGGTTTTGAACATAAAGGATCATCCACTTGCAGTGTGACCGCCTTGACCCGACATCAGCTTTGTCACCAAGTTCACCAATGGCTACCTCTTGCGGCTCGACGATGATCGCTAGCTCCGACTCGGTATGAATCTGTGGCAGAACCGCCCAAATTAACCTGACTAAAATGCATCTAAGTCGTCTAACACGCGGTTATGCACTTTAAGCAAGTCAACCTGGTCGACCATCAGATTTCATCTGATAAACCACTTACACAGGATCGAGAAGCATCGCTCACACAAAGGTGAGTAGCACAGAGATTACAACATGCCATCACATTAACTTAGTTCCACAATTTATTACATTAGAGTTTCTGAAATTCAAACAAGTTGCAAGGTTCGAAAAGTTGAATAAAACAAGCGGAAGCTAAACGTTGATACATGATATCACGACGAAGTCGATCATGACATCAAAAATCCCTGCCCTCGCCGTCCGAGGAAGGATCCCACTCGACTGTCCAGCCCGGAGGGAGCTGAGTAGGCCAAGTGGTGCCAGTAGCCAAACTATTAACATCACCTAAAAGGATTAAGCCACAACAAGGCTGAGCAACTAATACTCAGCAAGAGTGACCCGTCGGGTAAACTGTTTTTACCAAGACCTAGACATGCAATGCTTTCTAGCTCTGGGTTTACTTTGCCAAAAGCGTCTAAAATAGGTCCTTACTTTCAACATTTTAGCTCATGTTCTATGTTCTTTATCCAGTCCAGATTAGCAACTTATACTAAGCAAGCATAGTTTCCAAGCAATTAAAGAACAAGCATCAACTTTAATCTCGTCATCATATTCCATCGTTACTCAGTGCAGAATAGCAATCAAGTAGTCCCAAACTATGAGAGGCAGACGAATCGATTCGAATTTATTAACCATGCATGGCGGACCTAATCTCACGACATCCGCGCACCACGAGGGGTCGCTTCATTTGTCAGCCGTCCCCATCGATCCCTTAGGCACGTGTCAGGGCCAACTGCCTTTGGCATGCAATGCTCCATAATCCCGGCCTCTGCCGTACTATGACCGCACTTGCACCCACATGATGCACTATGGGAACGACGTTCCAAGGACAGCCGAGGGAGTATGCCACACCCCAGTTCACTCAGGTACTAGGCTTCCCCATCCCATACTAGGTATGAGATTAGTACTTTCAAACACTTGATCACGAATGCCGAGGCGTTTGGTTCCCTTTGCTTATTTTTAGCACGTGTCACATCGAATATTTAGACACTAATTAGGAGTATTAAATATAAACTATTTACAAAACCCATTACACAAGTGGAGGCTAAACGGCGAGATGAATCTATTAAGCCTAATTAATCCATCATTAGCAAATGTTTACTGTAGCAACACATTATCAAATCATGGACTAATTAGGCTTAATAGATTCGTCTCGCCACTTAGCCTCCACTTATGTAATGGGTTTTGTAAATAGTCTACGTTTAATACTCCTAATTAGTATCTAAACACTCGATGTGACGGGTGCTAAAAATAGGTCAAAGGAACCAAACACCCCCTTAAGCCATCAATAAGTTACTGTAAAATTTTGGGAGCCATTGGATGACTCAAAAAGGAATTACATGCATTTCATTATTAAAGGTAGCATGAGCTTAACTTTTTCTATCTCAAAAATTACAGTTCAACAGAGGGTGAAATTTAACCAGTAAGTTAAGGGTATGTTACAGGAGCTTTAGTAAATTTTCCATGATTTTTGGAGAAGGACAACTATTTACTCTATTTTCCTTTTAATTAAACATGCTTAACAAGGAAGGTGTTTTTCTTTCTGGTTTGCACAACAACTTATATTTTTCCTGCAAACTAGACAGCAAGACAAACTTAATCCAACTGGTTTCATATTTTTCTGAGCTCTGGATCAAAACTTATGCAAAAAGGAAGATTAAATCTTAGATTCCCAAAATAAAGTTAAAACAGTGACTTCAAGTGCTAGACCAGAGCCCTAACCATTTTTATGAGCTTCTACACATAGAACCAAGCATCACAGAGTTGGTTTTACATTTTTCTCACTTTTCTTCTATTTATTAGGATTTAAAAGACCTAAACCATGATTAAAAGCATAGGATATTATTTACAATAGTAGCATGGGCAAACTTATTTTTCCTAGGAACTAGACAGAGCAAGGATTCCAACAAAAGTGGCTTGGCATTTTTATGATTTTTCTACGATTTACTGGGCATTTACAAAGTTTAACCCTTTTTCTGCCTATATTTAAAAAAATAAAAAGCCGTGGTAAACTTGCAAGCTACCACTTGAGTCTATGGTTTAACTATGTAGGGGTCCTTGAGTGTTGCGCCCAGGCCCCTGGAAAGAATGGGGAAGACGCAATGTCATCCCCGGGGGCACGCGCCGCGGCGGCGAGGAAATCCCCGGCGGTTTGCCGGCGGGGATGAGCCAACAAGTTGCCGGAGGAGCGCAGGGGCTCACCTAAGCTCGATTTGGCGGGGTTGGGGTGACAGAGATGGCCGGCAGGGGTCAAAACATGGCGGCGGCGACAGAGCTTGGCGGGCGGCGGTGCAGACGGCGTTCCGGCACACCGGCGGCATTGGGGAGGCCACGGGCTGCTCGGAGACGTGCGCGAAGGGGTGGCAAAGCGGGCGGAGAAGTTGTCGGAGTGTGGGGTGGCGTGAAGGTGTGAGCTCCACGGGAGCCTAGCGGCAGCGCAGAGGAGGAAGCAGAGGCGCGATTGCGGGCGGTGGCAAAGGGTGGCGCTAACGGTGAGTGCGACCCTTTTATAGGGCAGCGGTGGAGCGGAGGGTTGAGGCGGGGCTCTGGTGGCGGGAGGATAAGGCTGGGGAGCAACGGGTGCGCGGGCGAGGCGGTCGGCGGTTGGCCAGCCCAGCGTTCGCCCCGTCCTGTCACAGGCACGGGTTGGGCGCCATGGCTCTCGCCCTATCACTGTCTCGCCGGGGACAGGCCGCATGTGGGCGAACGTGCCCCAGGCGCGTGGGCGTCAAGGTTGCTTCGGGCAGTAAGCCTGACCAGCTTTGGGAGCTCCTTTCTCTAGATTTTGCAACTAAACTTTCAAAACTCCTTTAAACAAACTTGTTCAACTCTGGACATGGTTCAAACTTGGTTTAAGGGGTTTGTTCAGATTGTGAAAGAATTTGGAGATATCTCAAGCCAAAGTTGCCAAAAATCTGTAATTTCAGACTAAGCAAAATTTAGCCAAGAGGGTGGAGTTTCAGGAACTTAGCTATGTTTGAGTTGACTTTAGGGCAGCTTCTAAGTTGAATTAGACCAAAGTGTTATTAAAGGAGTTGCTCTCCAAACTAAGGAATTAAACTTCTATTTAGGGTATTTCTTGATTTTAGTTCAGAAATTTGGAGGAACGCCCTCGCCAAGGGGTGCACTCTGAGCAGTTTTCAAGACTTAGTGTTGTAGCGCCCAGCGGCCGAGTTGACTGTTTTACACAACTTTGACCAAGATTTTGGACAGGTTTGGATTCGATTTGGACCAGAGTCAGTGTAGCAAAGTTGGAACACACTCGAGGTACTACAACTTTTATTAAGGGCCTGACTTGAGTTTAGATATGAAGTCATGAGATAACAGGTTGCAAAGTTGGAGGAAAACTTGAATTCCAGGACTTAGGTGGTTTATTGGGTTCTTTAGTTCTCCGGTTTTGATTCCTATTTTTGACTTCCTCCCACTCCGAAATGGTCAAAGTGCCTTTAACAAAAGTTGTTTGAAATTAAAAGTTTTACAACTCTTATTTGGGAAAAAATTTAAGTTTGCATATAAAATCTCAAGTTTTATTTTAAACTCCAAAAAGAGCTTCTTAAGGTTAAAAGGGTCATTTCACCTCTTTGCTTAGTGATTAACCAGAGTTGTTACAGAATCCACTTAAGTCATATATTTTAAGTCGACGATCAAGCTAAGTCGGCACAAATCCATAAACCTACATAGGCCTCAGCTCCTCCATGTCTTTGTGACTTTCGCCGACCACCTTGGTTGCACCCCGACTACTTACACAGCTTGGTCCGTCCACTACATGAGCGGTCGAGGACTACACCCCATGGGTGCCCAGCTCATGCTGGTGCTTTTTCGCACAGTTCCGACTACTTTGTGATCTCCTTCATGTCTTGTACGTCTTCTCTTAACGATTACTAAAGTACACGGGTAGCACACGCCTTAATCCGTGAAACCTTGACTCATCCTGCATGTCTCCTATATGCGAGCATTAGGTCAGCCCCAGCACTATAGCCTAAGATAAGCCATCCTCTCCGTGAGCAGTGGTCAGCAGGGCTAGGTGCTTAAATGTAACAGACTAACTACCTGGGGAAATTACATGACCTACAAGAGCAGGACGTGCAAGAATTTATTTCTACAGTGAAATAAATTTCCGAGTTGTTCAATTATTATATGATCTACACTATGCTACATAACATTTGTATTGTCCTTTTCTATCTCAAAAAAAACTCGGCGTGCCTCCTATCACCCAGCCGACCTCTCTGGCTCGGGGTGGGAGATGACTCGGCGAGCCTCCTGCTGCTCAGCCGACCTCTCTGGCTTGGGGCAGGAGGCGACTCGCTATACTTCCGCGACTCGGCCGGCTCCCAGGCTCGGGGGCTGAATGTCACAAATGACTCGGCGTGCCTCCCATCGCCCGGCGGACCTCTTTGGCATGGGACGAGAGGTGACTCGGCGTACTTCTACGGCTCGTCTTGCTCCCAGGCTCGGGGGCTGGGCCCCGCAGGCGACTTGGCATGCCCCCTGTCGCCCAGCTGACCTCTCTGGCTTGGAGTGGGAGGTGACTCAACATGCTTCCTCAGCTTGACCGGCTCCCAGGCTCGGGTGCTAGACACCGGATAGGACTCAACGTGCCTCCCGTCGCCCAGGCGACCTCTCTAGCTCAGGACGACAGGCGACTCGACGTGCTTCCTCGGCTCATCTGGCTCCCATGCTCAGGAGCTCGGTGCCGCAGACAACTCGGCGTGCCTCCCATCGCCCAGCCGACCTCTGTTGCTCGGGGCGCGATGCGACTCGATGTGCTTCTGCGGTTCCACCAATCCTCATTCTCGGGGGCTGAGTGCCTATTTCAGGTTGCCGTGCCTCCACGGCTCCGCCAGTCCTCATCCTCGGGGACTCGGCGCCTATTTCAGGTCGGCATGCCTCTGAGGCTCTGCCAGTCCTCATCCTCGGGGGCTCGGCACCTATTTCAGGTCGGCGTGCCTCTCTGGCTCCGCTAGTCCTCATCCTCGGGGGCTGGGTGCCTACTTCTGGTCGGCACACCCCTATGGCTTCACCCATCCTTGTGTTTAGGCACTAGGACCTGCTATTGGGATCAACTTTCTTTTTCTTCTTTGACCATTGGACCAATTATACTAATCACTTCGATGCTTGGGGGCTACTCCTATGGAGTGCGTCTTGCGATGGCCTCCATGTCCTTCGCTTTGACTTACTAGATGCCTTCCATCCATCAACTTGGCACTCGACTTTGCTATGCGTGTTTGGCTCCACGTTCGCTTGGACTTTCTTCCTTTTTGAGCACTATGCAGCCTCCCCATCACCATGACGTCATCACAGCTTTAGCTGACCACATTCCAAGCTTTGCAGCGATGACCTCAAGTTCCTATTCGCCTACATATCACTCGGGGAATTGAGCGATATGGGTACCCCATGGGTCCCCACTGACCAGGATACTGGCTAGACCTAACAAGTAGGCCCGCCCGACCTGGGCATGCGGGCCAAGCACATGAAGATACTTGGAGTACACGCCAAGGAGGCTGGGCAATTCAAATCAGCCCGATTATTGCAGGATACATATTGTAATCCAACTCAGATGACCTTCCATGTAATTACCGAGTAGATTAGATTCAAACCGACTTGTAACCCTAGGTCATCATCCTATATAAGGCGGCCAAGGGCACCTCCCGAGGGTATCCCAACACATCTCATATCAACTCTCATGCAATACAAGCCACCAAGCAAAGCGGACGTAGAGTATTACTCCCCGGAGGTTCGAACCTGTCTAAAACCCTCGTGTCCCTTGTGCTCTCGCGATCACCTTCGAGTTCTTGATTTCACAATCGCCTCCAGTTACAAATCAACCACTTGGGTAACCCCTGGTGGAATGCTGGGCTTATAAATCGAACACCGCGCAAGCACTTGCACATAGCCAATCTCTCATCTGGTGTTAAGTTGTAGTTACCTGGGGGAAGATATGGCTTACCATTAGGAAGTTCTTGTGGGTGGAGCTCTAGCCTGATTTGAGGCTCAACTAGATCCTTACGTGATTTTAATCCATCCTTTGCCTTGCCTGATAAGCCAAAGAATCCGATAGTGTTATCGAATACATTGTTCTGAATATGCATCCCATCAATGGCATGGTACCCCGCCAGCTCTCGCCAATATGGCAAATACTTCAAAAAGATAGACATCTTCTTAAATGTCATGTCTACAACATGTGTAGTTTCAGCCCACTTCCTTCCCCTTTTCGAACTATCAGCACCACCTAATGACTTCTTACCAAGTTTGAACTTGACTTTCTCGCACATTTCAAATACTATTTTACCCATAGCCGGTTTTGGAGCAAAATCATTCTCATTGGTGCCATCAAAAAAGTCCTTCATCCTGCAGTATTTGTGCATCTTCAATAAGAAGCGCATATGCTACATGAACGCTGTCTTCATAGATCCCTTAAAATACACATATGATGATCCATCCAAGCAAACTACACATGCTTTCTTACCTTTTACCTAACCTATCAGGGCAAATAGGCCAGATAATCATTGATCATAATAAAGATAATGGCCCTTAGTGTGAAGTGCTCCTGTGTGTACTCATCCTACATCCAAACCCCATTTTCCCAAAGCTTATGCATATCTTCCATCAATGGCTCAAGGAAAACATCTATGTCAATCCCATGTTGCTTCGGGCTTTAAATGAGAATGGTTAGCAAAAGAAACTTTCTTTTGTGACATAGCAATGGGGAAGGTTGTATATGGTCATCAGCATTGGCCATGTGCTGTGTGTGTTGCTTCTTTCACCAAAAGGATTCATCCAGTTTGTACTCAAAACGAACCATACATTCCTTTTTTTCATCTTAAAACACTTGATGATTGGCATCGAAGGTCTCCACTAGCGAGCATCGGAAGGATGTCGAAGCTTTCCGTCAGCCTTTACTAACCGATCAGCATGCCAAGTCACCATTTCAGCGCTCTTTGAGTTTGACAACAAACGCTTCCGATGGTCCACCACCGGGCAAGTGCCACATCACCAAGGCAGGAACTCCGCGCTGAGTCGTCGTGTTAGTACCTATACAGGACTCGTCCTCCACTTGAGCACTACCACTTTTCTTTGCACCCTTCTTCCTCTTATTCCTGATGGAGGAACTGACATGGTCCTCCTTGAAATCGGCGTTACTTTTATAATGGTTAGTAGCGCAATTTGGACAATTTTCCAATGCTGCGTACACACCGCGGTATAATATGCAGTGGTTTCTGCATGTGTGTATTCTTTGCACATGTATCTTTAATGGATTGATAATCTTCTTTACTCTTTATGTGCTTTTTGGCACAAAGTTAGGCTTCGGTAGCAACTTGCCTAGCAGAGTAAGGAGATCATTGAAACTATTGTCTGACCAGCCGAATTTAGCTTTCAGGATCAGAAGATGAAGGATGAAATGCAACACTGTCCACTCCTTCCCACATCCCTCATACATACGGTCCTTTGTTGCCTTCTTGAGTGTCTCAAAATTCTCTAACCCTTTAGCACTCCCTACCAACACTTCCGGTTCAATGTGGCGTAAAATGTCCTCCATATCAACATCATGTTCCTTGTCCACCTGTGGTTACACACGTGCATCTATTTGATCACCATTTTGATCTCCACGATCATAATCATCATCAATCATAACATGATCATTTTTGTTTGCATCATCACCACCCACTTCATTAGAGCCAGTATCGATGTCTGTGTTGTTGAAAGTACCTCCTGCCTCACCATGGTGGGACCAAATTGTGTATCCATCCATAAAATCTCACTCTATCAG
The DNA here is from genome assembly GCF_000263155.2 of Setaria italica. NCBI lineage: Eukaryota > Viridiplantae > Streptophyta > Magnoliopsida > Poales > Poaceae > Setaria > Setaria italica. The sequence goes on from NC_028452.1 coordinate 29,334,700, forward strand.
ATGCCTTTTGATGACATCAGTATCCTCCCATACAATATTGTTGCTACAGTCTAAACACGGACAACGTATTTTCTTTTTCTTGCAAATGCGAGCGTGCTTCTCCGCAGCCTCCACAAACTTTGATACCTCTAACATGAATGTATCTAAATGTCATGTATGACATACATCCATGATCTATGATCCATCTATGGCGGAACACCTCGGATTAACTTGGCTAAAGCACATTTAAGTCGCCTAACATGTGATCATATGCTTTAATCAAGTTAACTCGACGATCCGTCAGATTTCATCCGATAAACCACTTATACAGGACCGAGTTAGCATAGCTCACACGAAGGTGAGTCATTCCAGAGAATACAACAGATCATCCAAGTTAACCAAGTTCAACAATTTATTCCAACACTAGTTCGAAAATCAGAGTTTTACAAGTTCAAGAGCAGCGGAAAAAGGTAAATATAGCAGAAGCTAGCGCTGGGGTCGGATGTCCCTGATGAGGCCGATCAGGACATCAGTGATCCCTTTCCTCACCGTCCGAGGAGGGATCCCACTCGACCGTCCACCCAGGAGGAAGCTGGGGCAGCCAAGTGCCAACAGCAGCAAACTCAGAAGCTTTAACTTCACCTGAAAGAGATGCCACAAGCAAGGCTGAGCTGCTAAGCTCAACAAGACTTAACCGACCGGTGGAAAAACTACTCCACCAACATCTAGACATGTTGGCTGAGGGGTTTGTTTTGCCAAAAGCGACTACAGTAGGTCCTTACTTTCAATATTTTAGCTTAGATTCTAAGTTCATTAACCAGCCTACATTGGCAACTTATGCTAAATAAACATAGTTTCCAACAACAATGTGTAGAACAAGCATTGAAATCATATCATCATCATGTTCCATCTTTCCTCAGTGTAGCATAGCGATCAAGCAGTCTCAAACTGTGAGAGGCAGATGAATCGATTTGAGTTTCTTAACCATGAATAGTGAACCTAATCTCATGACATCCGCGCACCACAAAGGGTCGCTTCCTGTCTCGGCCGTCCCCATCAATTCTCAGGCACGTGTCAGGTCCAAACTTCCCTTGGCATGCAATGCTCCACAGTCCCGACCTCTTGTCGTACTATGGCCGCACTTGCACCCACATGATGCACCATGGGAACCTTGTTCCAGGGACAGCAGGGATATAAGCCATGCCCTAGTTCAATCAGGTACTAGGCTTCCCCATCCCATACTAGGTATGAGATTAGTACTTTCAAACACTTGATCACAAACACCAACACTTTCCGACCTTAAGCAACTTCATATAGACAGACGGGGCGATCCACCGACCACCAAAAGAGTTCACCAGGCCCTGCCCCGTCCATCGTCCTTATAGTTGTAACCAGAAGGAGAACAACCAACTCCTACAACTCGCGAGTGACAGGAAATCACTCGACTTTTACCGAGTCCTATTAAGCAATGCAACTACTCGGGCTTATCCGACTAGTGTTCAGATCAAGGGAACTTTACTAAGTATTTAAATTATTTTGAATTTTTTTGAAACCACTCTGCTGGCCAGCACTGAGCCTCTGTGCTGGTGCTCGCCAGTGCTGTGCCCCTCCATATAAACCCCCGCCGGGCTCGAAAATTTTCAAGTCCTGGCGCGAAATCTAAACTACGCCGTCAGGCTGCCAAAATTTCACGCGGAACCGCTGCCCTCCTCGACGCCACCATCGGTCATCAGAGTGCCACCACCCGCAGCGACCCCCTCCCAAGCATCGCCGCCTCACCTCCCGAGCGCCGCCGCCTCGACGCCGCCGCTACCGCCCGCGGCCACCTCCACACCCGCTAGTCCTCCCACGGCCGCCGCTCCTCCCCGACACCACCTCAACACCGCCGCCCTCCCGGAGCGCCGCCGCAGCCCGCGCCCACCTATCGACCCACCGGTCCTCCCCCAGCCGCCGCTCCTCCGCCACGCCTCCCTCCTCCTTGCCGACTAGAAACTGGAAGAATATGCCTACCACTATAAAGGCTGTATTGTGGGCCACATTGAAATCACTTTTCCTGAAGGTCAAGAGGAATCCGCAAGAGGAAATTGAGTGGAGCAGTGCCTGCAGATGAAATCTGGATGTTGAGGTTCGATCTTTATCAAGCGGTCGAGGTTTGTCCAAGGTAAACATATGTTCATTTTCAGTTGACTAATTAGCGCTTCCCTTATCTTTACAGTAATTATGCAAGTGTCGTTGGTTTGGTAAAAACGACGAACAAGACGCGTAGGAAGCACAGCTACCGTTTCATCCAAAGAACAAAGCGGATTAGTAAGTTTCGCATCTACATGGGAATACACTGAGAAAGCAACTCAATATTTTGTCTTCTGTCATGTGATGCCGCATGAGAAACAGCTATTCCTATGTTCCTCCTCAACAGCTACGAGACTCTTCAAGCCTGCCTATACATAGCAACATTCTGCTTGCCATCTGCCAAGAACAAGATACCAACTGCAAAGTACTGCTACAAAAATTGCCATCTCTTATCTTCGTCTTGGAAGTTGGAACATAGTTTGTAGCATAGGAATTAATCTATTCAGCATGAAGAAGAAGTCAAGGGCATCCAACTACCTGTGCATCGCACCCATCTTTAGCTCCTGCGTGTCCTCCGGTAAGCAGCCGTCAAATGACGCCGGCAGGAACCGCCTGAGCTTCTCTTTCCCGGACAGTCTCGCTGGCGGCAGCAAGGACCAGCGCCAGCAGCAGCAGCCAGAGGAGCAGAATTCAGAGAGCATCATCGATCCAGCCGCCTCTATCATTACCAGGAAGGACGGCCGGCACTGCACTGTCATCGTGGGCACCATCTTCGGCCACCGCACCGGCCGCGTCACCTTCTGCGTGCAGCGCGACGCCGCCGTGCCGCCCCCGTTCCTCTTCGAGCTCTCCGTCCCGATGCAGTCCCTCGCTACCGAGATGGCCTCAGGCCTCCTCCGCATCGCGCTCGAGTGCCACCGCCCCAGCGGCACACCTCACGACGGTGGCGGCGGCGGAGGATCCAACGCTGCTGCGGGCGGAAGCACGAGCAGGAACGTGTGGAAGGCGTCATGTAACGGCCGCGACGTGGGGTACGCCGTGCGACGGCGTCCGACGAAATGGGATCGGCGCGTGCTGGAGAGCATGCGGACGATGACAACCGGCGTTGGTATGCTCCCGCCCGCGGTGGCGCTTGAGGGGCCCAACGATGAAAACCTGCAGGACGACGGCGGCGCTGGGGAGGTGCTGTACATGCGGGCAACGTACGAGAGGATCGTGGGCTCCAGGGACGCCGTATCCTACCACCTCATCAGCCCCGGGACTGCCGGCGGCAGCCCACCTCAGGAGCTAAGCGTCTTCTTACTGCGGACCAGGGGTGACTGAGATCACGAGCATAATATTCTACGTATGCATCGCACTGTAGTATGTAGCTTGTTTTCAATTTTTCATGTGTATGTAATATGATGTTGGTTGTGTACTTCTAAGCTATGGTTACTTGTTAGTTGTTACGTGGACATAATGGCATGTGTATAAGCAAGTGATTGTGTCAGTATATGTAAATTAATTTCGCATCAACCTAGCCAACTGCACGTGGATTTCAATGTATTTCAATCAAAAGTATTCAAAGTTCTAGGCTCCAACAATTGTATTACATATAGAAATTCAATCTAAAAAGCAAAAGAATTACATAGAGTTCACTGCATAATTTCAAGTTAGAAAGCCACCTAAAGACTTCTATATCTACATAAATCATTACATGAAAAATTTCTTTTAGAGCAACAGTAGTGGATCCCCTTTCCACAATCCTTGTAGTCTTGTAGTGGCAAGGACCTTGTGTGATCCAAATAAAAAAGGAACCTTGTGTGATAGTGAGTCTATTTCTCCCTACAGCGAACTGTTGACAATAAAAAATTGGCAAATTTTGGTAATTTTACAAGTCATGAACGAAAATAACAATAATTCGGGATTTCAGTTTCATTCCATTAAGATATAAGGAAGCTCTTGAACCAACAGCAGAAAGAGGTGAAATCACAGATTTGAGGTTACCAAGACGAAGTCCTCGTGGAGATGATCAAAACAGGCATATGGTTTGCTCAATCACATAGTCCAATTGAGAAATTTATGGCGGTCAGGAACACGAAATTCATAGGAAACCAGAAATACAAAATTTCTTAGGAGACTAGAAGTGTTCATCGCATATCCAATGAGACCGGAGATTTCCTTCATATTTGGCGGAAATTCCGAGGTGATCAGAATTTTATCATATTGGCCGTACATCTTGAAAGGTTTATATCTAAAAGAGATTTGTGATCCATTTTTATTGTATATTTTATTTTTAATTAGGTAAGACCTCCCTACTATATAAATAGCTAAGGTTGACTTGGGACATCCAATTGACAAAATCCATGTTGGTTTAAATTTTCAACAATAATTCTTGTCTTTCGGTCAAAAAAACCATAGTTTTTGTCTTCTCTGATCTTCACGGTGTTAGAGGACATGTTTGTTTATTAGTGAAAAAAGTTTCTAGTCCAGAATTGCTAGTAATGCTACGGCCTATTCAACAAAGCATATATGTTCACCTCAATTGCTACTGAGCTTCTCCAAGTCCGTTTGTTTCAGCCCCGATGCAATGCAAAAAAAATTTTAGCCTATCATGCTGGATTCTAATACTCCAAAACCACGCCAACAAGAGAGTCGGCATGTGCTACAATTAGACTGAGCTAGTAGTTTGTAACTCAAGCTCGTGCACTGCATTTATTTAATTCGTCCGCAGTGATGAAAGAATCAAAGGTGATAGATTCCAGTCTGTCATCCTAACCCACTGGAATAATATCAAAGGATCTATTAACACTGATGAACTTTGAGAATTGATAAAATAAAATCATATAAACAATCGAAAAGGTGGCATGAACAGCTCAGATACGACGACATTCAGAAACTTCCAGAATGAAAACCGCTCGCTAACTAGCTAGACCAAAATGCTGCATAACTGCTCAATAATTCCAATACCCACTGTAATGATGGAGCAAGAGTGACTGGATACCAGCCTGCAACAACACAATTAGGAATAGGCTGCATATTTGCCTTGTTTGGATACCACGGGCTAAACTTTAGCCATGTTACATTGGATGTTCGGATGCTAATTAGGAGGACTAAACATGAACTTAATTACAAAACTAATAGCAGAACCCCTAGGCTAAATCGCGAGACGAATCTATTAAGCCTAATTAATAATCCATCATTAGCGAAATGGTTACTGTAGCACCACATTGTCAAATCATGAACTAATTAGATTTAATAGATTCGTCTCGCGATTTAGCCTAGGGGTTATGCAATTAGTTTTGTAATTAGCCTATGTTTAACACTCCTAATTAGTGTCCCGAAATGCTGAGAATATAACGAAGTGTCAAGTAAGGTTAACAAAATCACACTTGAGTTGATGTAGCTTTGACTATATAATTATAAGATATACTGCAGTGCCGTGTAACTTCCAGAATGTAAAGGGAATGAATCCTAATACACACATCTAACTTCTGATTCAGAAACACTGAACAAACTGCATATGCTCCAGCAAGTTCACACAACAAAGAAAAGGAAAATAAAAGATAAGAGTAGATATTCCCTCCACACCATTTGTGACTACTATGCTCCGCTTTCTACCAACATTTCTCGTCCAAGGTTCTCTATAATATGATGTCTGAAGCCCGATTATACATTTTAAGTAGAGCAGCATGCCCTCTTGGTGTTTCCAGAAGTGCTGTCAATGCTGATGGTCTTTCCCTGGGAAGGCAGTGGAGCTGCTGCAGCTGCCACTTCTTTGGCCGCCAGCGCTTTCCTGTTGACAATGCCATAGACCTCCGAGATGATAGTCTGGAAGGCTTCCTCCACGTTTACAGCCTCCATAGCTGATGTTTCCAGGAAGAATAACCCTTCCTTTTCTGCCAACGCTTTGCCTTCATCCTCAGAGATGGCTCTCAAGTGTGTCAGGTCAGATTTGTTGCCGACCATCATGATTACGATGCTGGAGTCCGCATGGTCACGGAGCTCACGAAGCCACCTGTGAACATTGTCGAAGCTCTGCCTCTTTGTGATGTCATATACAAGTAGGGCTCCCACAGCCCCGCGGTAGTATGCACTTGTAATGGCACGGTACCTCTCCTGCCCGGCTGTGTCCCAGATCTGAGCCTTTATTGTTTTGCCCTCCATCTGCGAAAGAAGACTAAACACAATCAGACATTGAAGAAAATAGCGGCGGCAATAAATTCACGCTCATAACGACAAGAGGCTGTCCAGTACAGTACAGGATTGCAAACGCAGCGTGAGAACATTTTTCGTATCAAAGGTATCAGTGAGTCACAATGTGAAATTGTGAATAAACAAAAGGGAGAAACAGGACCAGCCTAATTAAACAGCGGTGTACTGCAAAATAAAAATTGAACAGGGGGGGAAATCTTAAGATGACAGTTTGGTTTCACCTAACACCCAAGGACAGACAGGATGCCACATACAGACCGGAGGCAGTAGCTGGCGCATCTATCAATCAATCTACATCAACCAATAAAATGATGTGATTCAGGGCAGTACTCCCTCCGATCGTAGCTTGGGAAGTGTGTTCTCCTCGCGATCACGCTTCCCGAGCGACAGATGAAAAGGGACGGAGGGAGTAAAGTCTGATCTAGCCAGCAAAATGATTTCGCTAGGACACGGCAAAAATTCCATGGTAACACCTAGTGTATGAACCGAATAATTATCAGGAGAGGGGGGGGGGGGGATAAAATCGACACGACAATGCATTCGCTACATGTGAACAGATGATTTCCCAATAATCCCACGAAGATTTGACGCATCATTTCAATGTCCCGAGAAAGAAAGACTCGTCAAGCACCACGCATGACGAAACGGGCAGCTTTATCGGGACGGCTATCAAACGCAATCTCGGCGACATCATTCGCTCCATGAAGGCCACCAAGACCGAGATCTGGCGGGTTCGGATCGAGACGAAAGCTTCCACGGGCGCGCGCGTGTGGAACAAAGTGAGGAGGGAACGGCAGCAGACCTGCAGGGACTTGGTGGCGAACTCGACGCCGATGGTGGACTTGGAGTCGAGGGAGAAGTGGTTGCGCGTGAAGCGAGAGAGGATGTTGGACTTGCCGACGCCGCTGTCCCCGATGAGCACCATCTTGAAAAGGTACGAGTACTCGTGATCCACTCGCCCGCCCATCTCTCTCCCCTGCCCTCCTGCTCGTCCGGAGATGAGATCCCTTCTCGGTGGTGAGGAGGTCCTGAGGGAGGAGGCGCCCAAGAAAGGAAGGGGGATTCGTCTAGGAAGAAGAAGAGGGGAAAGTAGGGGAGTGGTGGCCTGGCCTTGCGCTGGTGGGTGGTGGTGGGAGAGCACTCGCCCAGCTAACAAACCCCTCCAAAGGGAATTGCGAGCCCAGCCTCCCTTCGATTGCTCCCATTTCAGTCCTGGCCCCTGGGCCCGTATAAGTTTAGGTTAGAAAAAAAAATGTCGGGCTCTCTCTGTTTCTACAGCAGATCAGTATTCCAAATATTAGAGGTGGAAAACTTAATCTTATTTATTGAAAATAATATAATTTCTTCCTTTTTACAACAATAAACCATGTGGCATAAAAAAAATATACACCAAGAAAACAAGAGACTTGTACAAGTATAGCAGTAATAACAACAAAAGGAACAATTAAAAAACCAAACAATAGTTTGGATGCTTAGCCCACGTGACCTATCAATGATCAAAACATGTGGTTTGGTATCTATGTATCCTATTAATGTGGTTATTTTAATTTTCAGTCCGTACATTCATGGTGTTATAAATCGTTGTCGCTACGGATCTCCAATCCGCTGTCCCAAATCCCATCTAAGAACATGATGGGAAGAAGTTATAGATAGATCTCGTTTCCCTCACACAAATACACTAGAACATTATCACATGAGAGATAAGTACGTGAGGGGAGCCAACTTCTAATTATTCTCTGTACACTGAGTGCGTACATGGTTACCTATATAGGAAGAAGAGGATCCTTTAGCTTCACGATGAACCATTCACCTTCAGGATGAACCCTTCACCTTCAGGATGTAAATACGGTATAAGCCCACTAGTTTATCAGTTTCATAACACTCTCTCTTGGGTGAATACCACAATCAACATATGCCTCGTTAAAACTAAAAACCCCAATGGAAAAAAATGGAGAAAGAGTACATTCACTTTAATGCATTTGTGCATTGTTGCCTCATTAAAAAACTTACATGAGAAACTCTCGCACAAGGAAAAAAAAGAGTACAACTAGAGTCTTCGGGACAAATCATAATCTCTTTTAGCGACCATGCCTTAGCACGTATTTCATTAACAACAAAGCAGTTTATAGACACAATTCTTGATAGACACAATTCTTGATGCAGCCAAACAGGACTTGGCCAACACAAGAGCACAAATGACTAAAAACAGAGAAACACTGAAAAGAAAGTACAACCAAACTCACAGCCAACAGCATGAAAAAAAGTGAGAGAAGAACCCACACAGCCAAGTCAACAATGACCAAAACAGCTGAACCTGCAAAGGGGTACACCGATGACAAGGTCACCCAAAGGTAGCCCACACACAACATAGGTGGCAAATCATCCACCAAGCATCACCCACGGCGACAAAGTATCCACCCAAAACAAACAATGGTGGCAAAGCATCCACCCAAGGCAATCCATCCAGCATGACCTGAAGGCAAAGGCGGCAAAGTACCCGCCAACGAAGAGCAGCGGTGGCCAAGCACATCCACCAAGCATCACCCACGGCGGTAAAGTATCCGCCCAAAACAATGGTGGCAAAGCATCCACCCAAGGCAATCCATCCAGCATGACCTGAAGGCAGCGGCGGCAAAGTATCCGCCAGCGAAGAGTAGCGGTGGCCAAGCATCCACCAGACGACATCACGACAGTTATCCTAGTGACCAAGGCAACAGTGTTCAAGTCAACGCGAAGGCAGGTATAGAAAAGCCACTCCCAGGTAGAGGTAACGAAGGCCACCAACACCGCCTTGACGAATCCCGAGGTCTCAACAAGCCCAAAGGAAGGTGCTATGAGTAGCACCGACGGTAGCGCAATGCACCGTCAGCAGCGAAAAACAGACCATGAGCTTCCAAGACAACGCCTCTGAGAATACGACACCGCTGGCGCCGCCATGGCCCGACCATCACAGTCTAGGTTTTCACCTGGAAGGCTTGACCAATCAAAGGGAGGGAAGGGAAGAGGGTAGCAATCGATGCCTCCAGGGAGGGATACGGCGCCTAAGGGCATCGTCATCGTCGACCCGCAAGCAGGCAAAGGCTTACGCCTAGAACCCACTCCCCACCCCCACCCAAAGCACGTTGTCGACAGTCCCGCACCACGTCACCAAATGCCACTGCACCAGCAAGCACCCACGCCACCACGGCCACTACCACATGCGAATGGCAGGGAGGCGGCCATCAACTGCAGCCACGGACCTATCACTATCACCCTTGGCCAGGGGGGTGGTGGTCCGCGACGGGGAGGGTGAGGGTGGTGGGCCCCTCCAATGATGGCAGCTCCCTCCGACCAGCGGCTGCTCAGGACTAGGAAGCCCAGATCCAGGGTCAGGGGCAGTGGATCTGTAGGCCAGTAGGCTAAGGAAGCCCCCGCTGGTGGCGAGGGAGCGGGCTCCTCCGGCGATGGTGACGCCCTTCGACCAGCGGCTGCCCGAGCCTAGGAGAGCATGGATCCAGGGCCGGGGCCGTGGATCTGCAGGCTAGCAGGCCATGTCAGCCCTCGTCGGCGGGAAGAACGGTGACCGGGGGAGGAAGAAGCAACCTTGAATCATGGGTTCATGGCGTGTGCGAGTGAGGAGAGGTCAGGGAGAGAAGAGGGAAGGAAGGGAGTCGCCGCCGCTGCGGCCCGCCGGCTGGCAGCGGCGGCCAACAGGGCCTGTTGCTCGGGGGCTGGCGGCAGCGGCGCTATCGTCCTCTGAGTTGCCCGAGGGAGGGCGACGTGGAGGTCCGAACAGATAAACTTGAGTGAGGACTCTGATCCGATCCTATTGTGGAATAAATGTGGAGGTCTGATCCGATCCTATTATGGAATAGTGAGGACTCTGATCGGATCTTAGATAAAATTGAGTGAGGAAACAGAACAGATAAACGCGGAGGTCCGAACAGATAATCTTCTAGATCATATCATTCTGGATTTCGTGGAATCCAATGCAACGGCTAACATTTAGGGAGGTACTCCCCTGAACCTTACAAACTTCTCATATGGCTCGAACACCTTCTACAGCAAAGCATATGCACATAGAGACTCAACAAATTGCATATTATTGCACTGATCAGTTTATGAACCTAGCCTCATCTTTCTTCTGGAATGTGTGAGGTAAGAATATGGAATACTATAATAAGTAGGCCACTTTCATTAGTAGGTGTCATGATAAAGGCTTCAAGGAAGGTTTAGGAACCGATCATCAAATTAACATCTTCTATGTATTGTTTGATACTTTTTGAGTTGTATTGAATGGCGATCAAGACTTCACGTTTACTCCCCCTGACGTCAATATCTATTGACATATTTTAGCAACATGCCATTTAATCACTATTTAAAAAATAGACATGGCAAGAACAATACGAGCGAGATTACAAGTTCTCACCATATATCGTATTCATGATGTTGTCTCGGTGTTCTTCTGGACCGTTAAAAACAAGGAATATTGGGGGAAATTCATTATATTTTTATCATGCACATGCAAGTGACATGTCTTTTTAGAGGACTTTAGTAGTTACATAGTTGCAATGATACACATCTTCTAGACCTCATTAATGTGACACAATTATATCATTGCAATTTTCTCTAAGATTATTGAAAAAAATCGACGGTCCTTCAGGTATCAATTTCAATCCTTCATGGAGGATTTTTAACTGTTGATTGTACTTATAACGGTAAACATAAGAAATATTCCTTTCTAGCATTACTGGGGTAATTTTGCTAATGTCACCAAATATACCTTCTAGGATTTTAGAGGATACCAATACTCCAAACCTTTAGGTGGAGAATGCATTATATATCACGAGCATATATAAGCACACAGTAAACACTACAAGGATTTGTGCTTAATGCCATGATTTTCTTTAGCAACAGTTGATTTTTATTGCAATGCATAGGGGTTATTGTGACAGTTGTCATTTTTGGTTGCATTAGGGGCATATGTTGCCACCAATTGTGTGGTGTTGCGATTTAAATTTTGTTGGATGCAATAAGGCGGATATATCGCAACGAATATATTTGCGTTGTAATTACGGTGACGTTATTGCAACGCTAGTAGTAATGGTTGCAAAAAGATATCCATGTCGCAATGAATATAAATCCTTGCTATTAGTACTATCGTGTGTTGCAAAAGAGTCTATGATATAGCAACGCACAATGAGTTGTTGCGAATAGAGTCTTAGATATAGCAACACAAAACTATATTGTTGCAAATGAGTCTTAGATATTGCAACGAGTCTTAGATATAGCAACGAACACCAGAATCGTTTCTACACACAAGGTTCTATTGCAACAAATTCATCACAATCCAGCCCCCTACTTAGTGACATTCTAGAAAATTCATCGTGGATCACATGAGGGCAAGCAACAATACCTAGATGAGCCTAAATACGATAAAAAATAGGCTCAGAAACAAAAAAAATGGAAAAAAAATATGTGGATAAAAAAAGGTAAAAGCAATCACACAAGAGGAGTCAAACTCATGACCTTCCTCATAAAGAGGAGGCCTAACCACTACGCTACTACTTTGGTTCTACTAACATGTGGCATTATTATTCTTTTAGTTAAATTTTGAGCCCGTTATTACCTAAAAAGAAAAAAAATAGGGGCCAGGGGAGAATCAAACCCGTGACCAGCCACATGGAGTAGAGGAGTCTTACCACGATTCTACACCTCAGTTTGTGCCTTGTTTGGATATTAGAAAGCTTTTATATAAAACCATAATATTGCTAAGATAGAAAAATGTGGCGCAGTGGAGATTCCAACCCGTGACATTGCTCATCAACGAAGTATGACTCGACTTCATCTTGAACCCAAGACTTGACTCGACTTCATCTTGGGCCCATCTGTCAGTTAGGGAATGGTGAGATTAAATTGTGGCATTGATGAGAATTGAACCCAAGACCTGACTCAACTTCATCTTGGGCCCATCTGTCAGTTAGGGAATGGTGAGATTGAACCCAAACCTCGCGCTCAAGAAGAGTGAGCATTACCAGTAGACCACTTCTAGATTTGTGGTGAGCAATGGCATTTTCTTTACAGATTCTATCATTATGTCCCATGTCAGTGCGGACCCACGAGATGGTATCCAACCACCGGTCACCACGTGGCAGCACGCGATTGGCTTAACTGATTTGGGATAAAGAATACATGAATAGTTAATCTTTATTTTTTTAATCTAGAATCAAAATTTGTAGCTAGTATTTCTCCTTCATACGTAATCCTCCAATTCGATGGTTCTTTTTTCTATTTTTTTCTAAAATCACCCTCTTTTTTTAATGATGTTATTTTACATAAATTGTGTGACGACCCTAGCTTAATTAACCTTGTTTAAGCCTAAGTGAAGCCATTAGAGCCTAAGAGAGCAATTAGCAGCTAGTTGGACAAGTAAAAGCTCACTTTTGCCCCTCAAGAGCTTAAAGAGTGTTTAGGCAGTAATTCAAATTTTTATATAAGAACTTAAAAATTTATTCGAACTCATCTTCCCTCACAACTTTTATATTTGGCGTTTTGTTTGAATCTGAGTAGAAGACCTTCAAAAACTCGAAATTCAAATCTGTGCCAAATTAAGAAAAGCAGATAAAGTCCCAACTTTGAAGCTCTTTATCTTAAATTTTCCAATGTAAACTCAAGCTGAACTCTATACAAAAGTTTTAGTGCTTCAAGCCCTTAACAACTTTGATTAAATAAGTTAGGCCAAAATCTGCACAAAAGGTTTTCAAAAATGAAGTCAAACACAACTAAATGGTCAACTCTGGCACAATTTGAACTTTTCACTAAATCTGAGATGAACGCGTTTTGCCAAACTTTGAAGCTTTTTATCTACAAATCTGCTACAAATTTGAACTCGAACCAATTACAAGAATTGAACTTGGATCTTAGGTCTGCAACTTTTGTAAAGGGAGTTAATATCACGCAGTTCAAAATCTGAAGTACATCACGCTCGAAGACCGTCCCATCACCTGATCCCGCAAATCCCTCACACCTAGAGCATGCTAGAGCATGCGTGCGCCATGCTCCGCTCACCGCCCACCCCATGGTGTGCGTCCACCGGCGCCGCTCTATCGTCTCATCCCCAGCCGTGACAAGATGGGTCAACGCGCCCAGCCACCCAGTCGAGCGCGCGGTCTCCATGCCCTCTACAACTCCTCTACGCCGCTCTGCCTCGCCCAAGGGAGCGCCCAGCTCAGCGCGCGCCCCCGCGACGCGCCCTGCGCGCTGCCGCCGCCGCCTTCGCCAACCGCCGGCCAGGACACGACACCTCGAGCGCTCGCTTCGCCAACCCGGCGCTCCGACAAAGCCGTTTCTCCGCGCACGTCTCGCTTCGCCCCATGCCTGCACGCCTCGTCTGCGGCGCCATCACTTCTCCCGCCAATGGTGCCGCCACCATTAATGGCAGCAACAGCGCCCCGCCTTCCCTCCGGCCCCATCTGCCAACGCCTCACCTCGCCTTGCCTATAAGTAGCCGACCGCCCTGCCCGAGCTCCTTTCCCCGCTTGCGAAGCTCTGCCCCGCTCCCCTGCTCTGTTTCGTGCCCACCGCCGAGCCACCTCACCGCGGAGCCCCCTCCTCTGCCCAGCCCAGCCCCTCACCACTGCTCGTTTCAACATCGCTGCTCCCTTGTGCAGCTCTAGAGCTCGCCCCGTCGGAACACCACCACGGCCACTTTTCGTCCCTGCGCCGTTCCGCCCCATCGAGCCTCCTCCGCGCCCCCAACTGCCGCCAATCGACTCCCGGTGAGCTCCCGTGCCTCCCCCACAACTCTTGCCGAGATTGGCCGGCGCATCACCGGATTCCGGCCAAACCACCGCCGTGCGCGCCGCCAAGGACACCCTTGTGTCTTTTACCAGTTTCTAGGGGCCTTAGCGTAAGAACTAGGGATCCCTACGCAGTTAAACCATAGACATGAGGGCTAGATCGCAAGTTTGCCTCGGTTTTGTTTTGTTTTCGGCAGAAAATATAGTGAGCTTTGAAAATGCACCATAAATTGTAGAAAAACCAAAAAAATGTCAAATCAATTTTGCTAGACTCAGTATGAAGTATAGTTTCTGATAAAAATAATTTTGGCACATGTCACGGTTAGAATTAATGTTATATTATTTAATCCTTGTTTAAGCTATTTAAATCATAGTAAATCACAGAAAAATGCTAAAAGGATGAATCCAACTCTCAAGTGCTTGTCTCAGAGAATATAAGCTTGGAAAAATGATTTGGAGCCTAGCTCAGATGTTTAAGTCTCTGTTTTAGTTTTATAATTGCAATCTAAGGTTTAAATTATCTTTTGCACAATATTTAATCCAGAGAGGAGAAAAATGTGAAACCACATGGAGTAATTTAGTGATGAAGTATAGTTCACAAGAAAAATATGAAACCTTGTCTGAAAGTAATAAAACCCACATTCCTTTTTAGAGAAAAATGAATAAGAGTAATATATGGAATATAGATGTCATTCACTAAAAATTATAATAAATTCACCAAAGTCTCTAATTCACCCCTAGAACCCACCAAAGTTATGCAGTAGCTTATTTATGACAAAGTTAAGTTGTTAAATTTGTAGCTTCATAGCTTGTTGTTTGGTTAATGAAATAAAATTTGGAAGATGAACCTAATTGAATGGATGAGAGAAACATCAAGTAATAATAAGGGTAATGATGGTAATTTCAGGAGAGGTAGAGAAAAACATTCAGAAACAGGATAACTTCCCAAATAAACCTTGATCAACCCTAGAATGACCCCACCTTTCTTTATGATGTCTAAGTTGTAAAACCTTAAATGTGTACACAATCACCATCAAAATTAACCCCGGGTTTTATGCCATAACACAACTTACTTCATGAAGATAATAAAAGTTTAGAACCTTATTTAGGTGAATGTGGTCGAAGTGTAATTTACACTTCAACAATAATTCATGTTTTGCATCCTGCATGTGAAAGCATGGAAGATTAAACTTGTTGCATTTGCATTTCGTGTAGAAGTGAATCTCGCCGATGGTACGTACGAGCTGCACCCGGTACCGGAAGAAGAAGCCGTAGCGGATTTGCACCATGCCGGAGTCGAGCCCGTGCCAGAGCAAGCAGAGGACCAGTTCGCTAACTCCAAGTGTGAAGGCAAGCCCCGGAGCATAAACTCCTATCTTTAACTACTTGCAGTATATTTGGTTGCTTTGATTGTACATTCATGTTTCTAGGAATTGATTGAAACCGTAGATGCATGAACGTAGTACCCTTTGACATGAACACTAGTATGATAAGTTGAGTAGTTGCAATGCTTAATAGGACTCAGTAAAAGTCGAGTGATTGCCCACTCGCGAGTTATAGGAATTAATTGCTTTACTTATGTTGCAACTATAAGGACGATGGACGAGGCCGGGCTTATGTTTGGTACTCGGTGGTTTGCCTCGTCTGTCTACATGAAATTGGACTAAGGTCGAGATGTGATAGTTTTTGTGATCAAGCATTTGAAAGTACTAATCTCATACCTAGTATGGGATGGGGAAGCTTAGTACCTGATTGAACAGGGACGTGAGCTGATCGCCCCACTGTCTCTGGAAACTTAGTTTTGTCCTGGTGCATCATGTGGTGACAAGTGCGATCATAGTACGGCGTAGTCCGGGTCTATGGAGCCTTGTACCAAGGGAAGTGGGCCCGACACAGGTTCGGGAATTGATGGGGACGGCTGACAAATGAAGTGAATCCGGCGTGGTACATGGATGTCGTGGGATTAGGTTTGTCATGCATGGTTAATAAATTCGAATCGATTTGTCTGCCTCTCATAGTTTGGGACTGCCTGATCGCTATGCTACACTGAGTAAGAATGGAACTGGATGATGATCTTAATATTGATGCTTGTCACAAATTGCTTGGAAACTATGCTTGTTTAGTATAGTTGCTAACTTAGATGGGTAAATGAACTTAGAACTGTTGGAGGTATGCCCTAGAGGCAATCATAGAGATGATGATATTCCATATGTATCCATGATTTGTATATTGTGTTCATTGAATATACATTGAATGCTACTTGAATTGATTTGCAATTATATAAATTGTATGTGAAACTCTTTACTTGTATGGTTATTCTAAAGTTGTCCCTAGTCGGAGTTCATGTGAGGACACACATGAATATTAGACTAGCACATGTATTAGTTGATGACTATGTTTCACAAGTCATGGACATGGAGATGTTGAACTAATAATGTGGACATATGTGGAGACATGTGCTAGGACTGACCCAACACGAGAAGTAGTTCTCTCTTTAAACAACATATACGCTTTGTCCTTAGACCTGAGATTGTCGCATGTATTCTAGATGTGGATCGACCTACTTAGGGGCTATCAAACGCTACGCCGTAACAGGGTAGTTATAAAGGTAGCTTTCGGGTTTGTCAAGAAGCATGCTATGAGACATGGTCATTCAAGATGGGATTTGCCCCTCTCTGATTGAGAGTGATATCTCTGGGCCCCTCGAGTGATCGGATCCGAAAATGCATGGCCATGCTACGTACGGTTAAGAGTTGACCTACAAAGGGATTCCGGATCACAGGATCGAGAAAGAGCGGTCGGCTTGAAGCTAGACCAAATATCGTGAGGCAAAGGGAATAGCATGTATATTATGTTGTGATGGTTCGTCTGATATGATCTTCGTGTGCGTATAGGAGTTGGCACGTCTTGCTAGAGGCCGCTGCCGACTATTGGGCCGATTAGGAGTACTCGGGCCATGTCTATACGTATCCGAACCCATAGGGTCACACACTTAAGGGGCTGGAAGCCCAATTCGGATCTGATCCGAGTTGGATTAGGTTTAGAAGTACTAATGGGCCTCGGATCCAGAGGCCCATCAGGAACCTCTATAAATAGAGGGGTGGGGGCGCCCTAGGGTTTACACCTTTTGGCGAAACACACCTGCCGCGCCTCCCACGCCCTCGCCTGTTGCAACTCGCGGATCTAGCAGTCCGGCTTGCGACGCTTCCTCCCTGCACGTGTGGATACCTTGGAGGTGTTGCGCCTGCAGCACTTGGACGAGCCGCCGACGAGCCACGACGAGCCGACGACGAGCCGCGGCACCGGGGGCGATCTTGCTGCACATGGACGAGCTGTTGAGGAGCTGCTGGACGTTGACGTGATCGACTACGTACGACTACGTTGATTGACTACGTACGACTACGTGATCGTCTTCACTGCATCGACGCATATCTACATCTTCCGCACCAGTAGTGCGTCGAGTGGTAATCCCGTGATCCTTATACGGCAGTTCTTCCTGGTTTTACGCGGTAGAAATTTTGATTTGCGCTAGTGTAGCCTACCTCGTATCCCAACAAGAACTTGTGGCTAAAATATTGAAAGTAAGGACCTACACTAGTCGCTTTTAGCAAAAACAAACACCTTCGCCAAAAAGCCTTGCACGTCTAGAAGTTGGTGGAGCAGTTACCACCTGTTGGTTAAGTCTTGTTGAGCATAGTTGCTCGGTCCTGCTTGTGGCACATCTTTTCAGGTGATATTGGTACCTCTGAGTTCGCTGCATAGAGGACATGAACACAGAACCTCAACCTCCAGCTTCCCATGCCTTACCACTGCGATAAGTAGTCAGTTGTGGTAGAGTATGGAATTCGGATCCTTTTATAATAAATGCCTACATCAAACACGACACCCTTCACCATGTGGCAACGAGCCAATTGGATGAGCGGGGTCACCACGGATCCCATGCAACCGGTTGGGCCAATCCTGTCGTGCCACATCCATCTAGCTGGATTGGCTGAAGAACACACGGATGATTCGTTTCTCTTTTTAATCTAGAATAAAAACTTGTATTTGCTATTTTTTTCCTCATAAAAACTTCAAATTTGATTATTTTTTCTGAATGTTTGTAAAATGATGCTCTTTCGCTTAATGGTATTTGTTTGTATGTAAATTACTATTTCTTGGATCTTTTTATAAGGCTTGTTTTCCTCCATCTAAGTAGAGAATATAAAAACATGTTATTGCATAACAAATGTTAATGTAAGTTCATATTTTCTATTGTTTTGGTGAACATAAGGTTGTGTCAAAATTTTAGCTGCATACGAGTTCAAAAAATTTTATAAGGTATTCAAATCTCAAAGTTTGAAATGTATCCATTTGTGAGCAATGAATACTTCAATTTTCGTAAAATCTTGTGAAACTTTTATTTCAAACTTATACATCGATAAAATGATTCTATGCCAATTTACAGAAAATTCGAAGAAGTTCTATGTATTATTATCATTATTTTATAATAAGGTTGTAAATTGAAGTTTGAATTCTCCCGAACAAACATTTGAATTTTTCATGTATTTTCAGGATATGAGATATAGGAACATATGTCCTTAGAGTATATTTTTGTGGAATTTTTTAAATATTGTTTGGGATATATATAGTTCAAATTTTATTTACTTTGAATAAACACACAAAAATTCATTTAACAATTAAAAATAGTAAACAAGTTCCAACAATTAAAAATAGTAAAAGTTCCAAATTTATTGAAACTTTTTCAAGACAACCTCTATATAAGTACATGGGTGTTTGGTTTGAGTTGCTTATGATAAGCAACTAAAAATAAGCAATTTATTTGCTTATGCAACCAAACACCCTTGGGTTGCTTATGGAGCTGCTTATTTTTAGCCCATAAGCAACATAAGAGTTGCTTATGGAGCTAAAAGGCACTCTTTACCCCCTACCCTCATTTATGGCTGGGTGACTTCCCCTTTCTCTCTCTCAATTATTTGGGGCAAACATGTTAAAAACAACTTCATTCAATGCAGTTTAGCAACTCAAACCAAATATCTTTGACTTATGCATAAACAACTACAAATAAGCAACTTTATTTGCTATGCATAAGCAACGTAAACCAAACATGCCGCTGTTTTCTAAACACTCACGTACGGCCCAAACTTTCCAGTCCATCCATCCCTGATCGGATGGTTTGGATCGCTTCCTCATCGTATAAAGTCACATCCCGAAAATTTAGGGGTCCATCTCCCTCTCGGCTCCCCGTCCCCCTGCTCCGACGGCGTCCCTTCTCCTTCCTCACGACATCTCTTCCCCAGCACACCTCCTCCTCTCTACTGCTCCCTTCCCCCTCTAGATCCCCTCCAATACAGCTCCAATAATCGAAAAGAAGCAGCGAAACGGACTGAGGAGGAAAAGAGGATCAAGTTCCTGTGCGAGATCGGTGTTTTCCCCAACCTCCCTTGGGGATTCTAATGGGTAAGCCCTAGGTGAGTCTTAATTTCCCTCTGTACCACTCGATTTAGGGCTGCTTGGTGTGTCCGCTCGTGGTAGGGAAGGGTTAGGCATGGAGTATTAGGGTCACAACTCGAATTGATGTGTTTCAGGAGTTTTTAGTTCAGGCTGATGTGGTTTCGTGGTTACTTAGGCCTGTTTATTGGAGCACAAAAATCCTATAAAAATTATATTGTTGTAGTAGACTCAAGATGCTTTCTTTTGACGCAAAAATCATGTTCATAGCTGCTGCATGCTGGGAGTTTTGGTTGCTACATTAAGACCCAGTTTTTCTGACGAATTTCTGCACAGCATTAGATCTCTTTAGTTTACGCTGCCTTGAGTGCTGAATTGATTGCTGCAATAGTTTAGAAACTCGTAGAGGATTTTGTAAACTTTCTGGATTGTACTTAATTGCAGTTTTCGGTGGAGTAGAACTCCAGATATGGCTGGGTTATTGCTCGCGAATGTTTTGTACATGAAATTGAACTGCAAGCAGACTCGTTGACCAAATGTATGTCTTTCGTCATTTTGCAATGCATGGATACAATGATAGAACTCATTGTTGACTCTGCTATCTCCATATTCTTCTGCTTCCATTAGGATTGGTGTACTGTTTTACTTTGACTCACCAAGCATGAGAGATGCGCTTAGTAAGTCTTGTCATGATTTCTATCTGAATTACATGATTTCCTGGTTGTTGCCAATGATACTAGACCTGTTTTTAACTCCCATTAGGAGTATTGGATATGCTGCTATGGAGTATATCATCTACTTCTCAACGCTTTATTTCAAAACAGTGCAATTTCCTAAAGTAAGTTACTGCATTGCATGAATGTTCTTAACAGAACTGATAAGTGCTCAGTGCCCATTCCTCTAATACCCAACTCATTTTTTGTAGCAAGGCAGAGCAGTACATAGTGGACTCTGATATGGCATATACATTTATTAGGTTGCAACACAGTTTTTTTTTTACCAAATTGCTGAGAGTTGTTACAGCAGAAGTCTTTTCCCCAGTGATCTATCTTTTACTAAATGGGTTTACTTACTATTGCTGCTCATCCTGCTTTGTGTTCTCCAAGAGCAAATTAGTCATACTTTCCATTGTAACCTAAGCTCAACAGTTGAGCACAGATATACAACATGCTTTTCAATTCTGGCAGTTATATGTTGGTTCCATGCATCTGAGCTTGTTCTGGTCCTTAGCAAACAGAACTAATAATTTCAGTAATAATTTCAGATAAAAATGCTCAAAAAGAAAATATGAGATTCCTTGCTGATTTTTTAAAGCCTGTTACCTTGATCCTTGCTGAGCATCACAATAGTATGGAAGGTGTGTCTAGTTAAGTCATACTAAACAAATAGCAGTAGGGTGGCTACATTATGTCTGACCCTTTTATTTTATTGTATTTTGCAGGTGATCATATATCTCATAGCTGCCCTCTTTTGCTGGTTGCAACCAGATGTAAATGATGGACAACCTTGGGTATAGACAAAATGGGAGGCAGAAGATGCTCGAGGTTTTCTCTAGGTTTTGGATGTTGACAAAATTGTGTTTTTTAGAGAGTGTTTATTTGTATGCAAGCACCATAAAAGTGTGTAATGAACACCTTTTTCTAATTACTAATGTATTGTAATAGATGGAATTTGTGTTGCGACGACTCTTATTGTACTGTGATATCCTTTAAGAAAATAGCGACAGCTCATGCTGCGATATCCTCTAGGAAAATAGTGACGACTCTAACGGTGTTGCGCTACCCTTTAAGCGTGTAGCGATATCCTCTAGGAAAATAGTGACGACTCTAACGGTGTTGCGCTACCCTTTAAGCGTGTAGCGATGATGCACATTTTCGGCCTGTTCGCTTCAGCTTATTAGCTACCAAATAGTATTTTTCTCTCACAACAAATCAGCCGTTTCAGCTTTTCAGCCGGCTTATAATCTGAAGCGAACAGGCCCTTTGTTGCGATATTCTTTAATCATATAGCAACGATCCAAATTGCGTTGTGCTAACCTTTAGCATGCGATATTCTTTAATCATATAGTAACGATCCAAATTGCGCTGTGCTAACCTTTAGCCATATAGTGATGACATATTGCGTTGCGATGGGTTTTAAGCATACAGTGATGCCTGCATATTCGCTATGATATGTCCTAAGCATATTGTAACATCGTAGGTATTTTCGCAACGACCATATACTGTGGCAATATAGGATATTGTTAAACCTCTAGCATTGTAATATTGCTTGCTTGCAACTACACTACATTGTTGCAATAACCACTATAGCAACGTCGCCCATCGTTGCAAATACCACTAATGCAACACCCATGTTCGTTGCTTCTGCAACCCATTGCAACGCCACACTACGTTGCAATATGCTACATTTATGACAATACCATACAAATGTGATACAATACCCTACTGCATCAGAGGTACTTGCAACACCTCCCAACGCCACCAAAAGTGTTGCAACGATTCGAGGCGTTGCTTTAGGTGCAAAACCTTGCAGTGAAAGTTCGTGAAATCACTACAAGAAATGTGTTGAGTTATGATGAAAATTTTATGACACATTTGTTCTTGTCATAGATTTATGAAGTTTCTTGTTGAAAACTATTAGGAAGTATATGTGTATTTTAGGATGTATTTATCCTTTCCTTGTACACTTGATGTATTCCTTGTACTCCAAACCATATTGACCATATATATAGAGGTCAGCCCCCCTCATTAGGGTCTGTAGTGTTTTCTCATCTACTTCTCTACATGGTATCACGAGATTAGATCGTGGACCTCCTCTCGCCGTGCCTTCCCCCTGATCCGTGCAACCCTAGGTGGTACCCCCATGCTCCGCCGCCGCCTCGCCCCCTCCGCTGCACCTCCCCGACCAGCTCCCCCCTCCCCCGGTCGTGCGCCATGTCCTCCGCCGACTCCTCTGTGTTCGGCAACACCACCACTCCTGCTGCTAATCCTGTGCTGCCTCTTGGACCACCCCCTGCTGCCAACGGCGGTGCATCTGTGCCGCCATCTAGCATAGGCGGCTCCTCTAGTGATGTGCCCCAAGCTCCTCCTACCGGCGACGCGCCCGGCAACGGTGGCGGTGGCTTCATCGTGTACTCGGCGCCACTTCCGCCGTCCACCCCTACGCCACCATCTCTATCAAGTCTCACGTCCCCATGACGCTGACGATGAAGTCCAACACCTACTCTAGATGGGCGTCCTTCTTCAAGTTTATGTGCGGCAAGTTCGGCCTCAAGTCGCACATCGATGGCACGGTGGCGCCCCATCCCCAGGACCCCGACTAGGATCAAGCGGATTGCTGGGTCCGCTCCTAGTTCTTCAGCTCCGTCGATGACTCCATCCTCGACCTCGCCATGACCGACGATGATCAGACCGCCCAGGATCTTTGGCTCGCCATCGAGGGCCTCTTTCGCGCCAACAAGTAGTCCCGGGCGATCTTTCTCAGCCACGATTCCACTCCATGACACAGGACGACTCCTTCATCACCAAGTACTGCAGCTGCATGAAGACCCTTGCTGACGCCCTCCGCGACGTCGGCCATCCCATTCAGGACTCCCAGCTTGTCCTGAACCTCCTCCGTTGCCTCAACCCGCGCTTCTCCAACACCACCAACGACATCGCCAACTCTATCACCGGCTTCCCATCCTTAGCCTAGGCGTGGGACATGCTCGTCCTGAAGGAACTTCGCTTCACCAACGAGGAGAAGATCTCCAACTCTACAACCCTCCTCGCCGAGAACTCTTCGTCGTATCCATCCTCCGGCTGTGCGAGCTGGTGTTGCCTGCTGTCTAGTTCTGTCCAGGCTGGCTGCGGCGGTAGTAGTAGTAGCGGCGGCGGCAAGAAGTGGCAGCAGAAGAAGGGCGGCGGTGGCTTCCAGGCGCATCCTGTTGAGATACGAGGTAGGCTACACTAGCGCAAATCAAAATTTCTACCGCGTAAAACCAGGAAGAACTGCCGTATAAGGATCACGGGATTACCACTCGACGCACTACTGGTGCGGAAGATGTAGATATGCGTCGATGCAGTGAAGACGATCACGTAGTCGTACGTAGTCGATCAACGTAGTCGTACGTAGTCGATCACGTCAACGTCCAGCAGCTACTCAGCAGCTCGTCCACGTGCAGCAAGATCGCCTCCCGTGCCGCGGCTCGTCGTCGGCTCGTCGTGGCTCGTCGGCGGCTCGTCCAAGTGCTGCAGGCGCAACACCTCCAAGGTATCCACACGTGCAGGGAGGAAGCGTCGCAAGCCGGACTGCTAGATCCGATAGTTGCAATAGGTGAGGGCGTGGGAGGCGCGGCAGGTGTGTTTCGCCAAAAAAGTGTAAACCCTAGGGCACCCCCACCCCTCTATTTATAGAGGTTCCTGACGGGCCTCTGGATCCGAGGCCCATTAGTACTTCTAAACCTAATCCAACTCGGATCAGATCCGAATTGGGCTTCCAGCCCTTTAAGTGTGTGACCCTATGGGTTCGGATACGTATAGACATGGCCCGAGTACTCCTACTCGGCCCAATAGTCGGTAGCGGCCTCTAGCAAGACGTGCCAACTCCTATACGCACACGAAGATCATATTAGATGAACCATCACAACATAATATACATGCTATTCCCTTTGCCTCACGATATTTGGTCTAGCTTCAAGCCGACCGCTCTTTCTCGATCCTGTGATTCGGAATCCCTTTGTAGGTTAACTCTGAACCGTACGTAGCATGGCCATGCATTTTCGGATCCGATCACTCGAGGGGCCCAGAGATATCACTCTCAATCAGAGAGAGGCAAATCCCATCTTGATTGACCATGTCTCATAGCATGCTTCTTGACAAACCCGAAAGCTACCTTTATAACTACCCTGTTACGGCGTAGCGTTTGATAGCCCCTAAGTAGGTCGATCCACATCTAGAATACATGCGACAATCTCAGGTCTAAGGACAAAGCGTATATGTTGTTTAAAGAGAGAACTACTTCTCGTGTTGGGTCAGTCCTAACACATGTCTCCACATGTGTCCACATTATTAGTTCAACATCTCCATGTCCATGACTTGTGAAACATAGTCATCAACTAATACATGTGCTAATCTAATATTCATGTGTGTCCTTACATGAACTCCGACTAGGGACAACTTTAGAATAACCATACAAGTAAAGAGTTTCACATACAATTCATATAATTGCAAATCAATTCAAGTAGCCTTTAATGGATATTCAATGAACACAATATACAAATCATGGATACAAATGGAATATCATCATCTCTATGATTGCCTCTAGGGCATACCTCCAACTCATCCTGGCTGGGGCGACCTCCATGGCAGCGGACCCCCACGACCTACCAGCCCGTGGTTCTGCTTTAGTCCGGGGGCTGGCTCCTACGACGCCCCTGGTTTCTAGTAGGCTTGCGGTCGGGACGGTGGGGGCTGGTGTGCCGGCGCCCCTAGCCTCCTCAGCCCCCCTCCACAGGCCCATGCCGCCTACGCACCCGTTCAGGAACCCCCTCAGGTGCCAACCTAGGACCAAGCGGGCCTGGTAGCCGCCTTGAACCAGACGGCGCTGCAGCACGGCAGCTGGGTTGTTGACTCGGGCGCATCCGATGACATGTCATCCTTGGATGGTAATCTTCTTTGCCGCCTCCCTCCCTCTCACTCCTCCATTACTGTCGATAACGGTCACACCCTTCCCATCACGTGCCGTGGCAACTCCACCCTAACCACCCCGACCTCCCAGTTTTGCCTTAACAATGTCCTTGTTATCCCTTCTTTAATTCGTAATCTGATTTATGTTTGTCAGTTTACTAAGGACAATAACTGCACCATAGAGTTTGACGCCGTTGGTTTTTCTGTCAAGGATTTTCCGACTAGACGTGTGATTCTTCGCTTCAATAGCGCCGACGATCTTTACACCATGCCTCCAGCATCCAGCTTTGCAGCGCCCTATGCCGGCCTCACCATCTCCTCCAGTTTGTGGCATCTTCATCTTGGTCATCCTGGTCCTACCGCCATCGCTACACTTAGACAAACTTCATCTATTGCTTGTAATAAAGATAGTCACACTCTATGTCACTCATGTCAATTAGGGAAACATGTACAGTTACCTTTCTCATATTCTAGCTCTCGCAGCTCTACTCCTTTTGAGTTAGTTCACTGTGATGTTTGGAGTTATCCCGTAGCTAGCGTTTCTGGTTATCACTACTACCTAGTCATTTTGGACGACTTCTCGCATTTTTGTTGGACGTTTCCTCTAGTTCACAAGTCTGAAGTCGCTTCACACATCACCGACTTCTGCGCCTATGCTCAGACACAGTTTAGTCTTCCCGTTCACAGCATCCAGGCTGACAACGGGACCGAGTTTGTCAATAAGACTCTCACATCTTTCTTAACTTCTCGGGGTATCCACCTGCGCCTCTCGTGTCCCTATACTTCTCCCCAAAATGGGAAAGCTGAGCATGTCCTCCGCACCCTCAATAACGTGACTCGCACCTTGCTCATTCACGCCTCCATGGCCGCCACATACTAGGCCGAGGCGCTCGCCATCGCCACCTATCTTCTGAACCGGCACCCCTACTCTGCCATTTAGAATGACATCCCCTACCGCCTTCTCTACTCCTAGCCTCCCAGGTACTCTCACTTACATGCCTTCGGTTGTCTTTGCTACACCAACCTCTCAGTCACGACACGCCACAAGCTTGCTCCTCGCTCCGCATCCTGTGTCTTCCTCGGTTATCCCTCATCTCACAAGGGGTACCGTTGCCTTGACATGTCCGCCCGTTGAGTCATCATCTCTCACCATGTTGTCTTTGACGAGTCCCTCTTTCCCTTCTCCTCCCACCCTACTCACCCATCGCAGCTCGACTTCTTTTTTCCAGCCCCTCCGATGTTCCTGCTTCCACCTCAGTCGCTCCGTCGTCAGACGTTGAGCAGCCGCGGCCCTCACCAGTTGTTTTGCAGGAATTCACTGACGACGACCCCGCCATCCTGTTAAACGGGCCGACTGTGTAACCCACTCCGTCTGCGGGTGGGTTGCCACTCTCCACCGCACTCCCAACTGCTCCGACCGTGACAGCAGCACTTCCGATTGCGACCACGACGCGCGCAGGCACGCTCTCGACTGCCCCGACCGTGACCGCGCCACGCGCAGGTGTGGCCCTGACCGCGACCATAGTGCCCCCTGTTGGAGGTATGCCCTCGAGGCAATCATAGAGATGATGATATTCCATTTGTATCCATGATTTATATTGTGTTCCTTGAATATCCATTAAAGGCTACTTGAATTGATTTGCTATTATGTGAATTGTATGTGAAACTATTTACTTGTATGGTTATTCTAAAGTTGTCCCTAGTCGGAGTTCATGTGAGGACACACATGAATATTAGACTAGCACATGTATTAGTTGATGACTATGTTTCACGAGTCATGGACATGGAGATGTTGAACTAATAATGTGGGCACATGTAGAGACATGTCCTAGGGCTGACCCAACACGAGAAGTAGTTCTCTCTTTACACAACATATACGCTTTGTCTTTAGACCTGAGATTGTCGCATGTACTCAAGATGTGGATCGACTTACTTAGGGGCTATCAAACGCTACGCCGTAACAGGGTAGTTATAAAGGTAGCTTTCGTGTTTATCAAGAAGCATGCTATGAGACATGGTCAATCAAGATGGGATTTGCCCCTCTCTGATTGAGAGTGATATCTTTGGGCCCCTCGAGTGATCGGATCCGAAAATGCATGGCCATGCTACGTACGGTTAAGAGTTAACCAACCAAGGGATTCCGAATCATAGGATCGAGAAAGAGCGGTTGGCTTGAAGATAGACCAAATATCATGAGGCAAAGGGAATAACATGTATATAATGTTGTGATGGTTCGTCTGATATGATCTTCGTGTGCGTATAGGAGTTGGCACGTCTTGCTAGAGGCCGCTACCGACTATTGGGCCGAGCAGGAGTACTCGGGCCATGTCTATACATATCCGAACCCATAGGATCACACACTTAAGGGGCTGGAAGCCCAATTCGGATGTGATCTGGGTTGGATTAGGTTTAGAAGTACTAATGGGCCTCGGACCTAGAGGCCCGTTAGGAACCTCTATAAATAGAGGGGTGGGGGCGTCCTAGGGTTTACACCTTTTTGGTGAAACACATCTGCTGCTCCTCCCACGCCCTTGCCTGTTGCAACTCGCGGACCTAAGGCTTGTGACGCTTCCTCCCTGCACGTGTGGATACCTTGGAGGTGTTGCGCCTGCAGCACTTGGACGAGCCACCGACGAGCTAGGACGAGCCGCCGACGAGCCACGACGAGCTGCCGACGAGCCACGACGAGCCGACGACGAGCCACAGCATGAGGGCGAATCTACATCTTCCACATCATTACGTCGAGTGGTAATCCCGTGATCCTTATACGGCAGGTTTCTTGTTTACGCGGTAGAAAATTTTGATTTGCACTAGTGTAGCCTACCTCGTATCCCTACATGTGCGACACAGAAGCTGTCGAGTTAGCCGTGACTTCTCAAGTGCCCAATTTAATGCAGCAAGTTTTCGTTGCCTCAAAGAAGCTCTCCCCGGCCGAACTCGAAATTCCAAAGAACAAGTCGGTGGATACCAAGGTCAAGCCGGCAAGCGACATGGACATCAAAGCCATTATCCTCAAGACCGGTGACACCTCCAAGACAGCCCTGATTTGTTCAGGGTTGGATCCTAAATAGGAAAGCACGCTCGTCAGCTTCCTTTGGGCCAACTGAGACATCTTTGCATGGAAACCAGCAGACATGCCAGGTATGCCTAAGGAGCTGATCGAGCACTCACTAAATGTCGATCCAAAAGCTACTCCAAAGAGACTACGACTATGATGATTCCCCCAGGACAGAAGGGAAGCCATCAAGAAAGAGTTGGAAAAATTACTCATGGTGGGTTTCATAAAAGAAGTCTACCATCCTGAGTGGCTCGCTAATCCCATCCTGGTTTGAAAGAAGAAGAACAACGAGTGGAGGATGTGCATTGATTATACGGATCTCAACAAGCATTGTCGAAAGGACCCCTTCGGGCTCCCAAGGAACGATCAAGTCATCGACTCCACTGCTGGATGCGCACTACTCTATTTTCTAGATTGCTACTCGGGGTACCACTAGATAGCTCTCAAGGAAGAAGACCAGGCCAAGACCGCATTTATCACCGCTTATGGAGCTTTTTGCTATACAATGATGTCCTTTGGGTTGAAGAATGCAGGCGCCACCTATCAACGTGCAATCCAGATGTGGTTTCAGAAATAGCTACACCACAATGTTGAGGTGTACGTGGACGACGTGGTAGTCAAAACAAGAAATCTAGACGACCTCATCGCTGACTTGGAGAAGACCTTTGCTAGTTTGCGGAAATTTCGGTGGAAGCTCAACCCAACAAAGTGCGTCTTTGGTGTACCATCTGGGAAACTACTTGGGTTCTACATTAGCCATAGAGGCATTGAAGCAAATCCTGAGAAGATATCCACCATCATCGATATGCAAGCTTCGTCTGGTGTCAAAGACGTTTAGAAGATGACTGGGTGTATGGCAACCTTCAACAGATTCATATCAAGACTTGGAGAATGGGGCCTTCCCTTCTTCAAACTACTCAAGCGGCAAGACAAGTTCCAGTGGACCGAGGAGGCAGACCAAGCCCTACAGCACTTGAAGGATGTCCTGTCAAAGCTACCCGTCCTCACGGTGCCTATCCCCAATGAAGACTTGTTGCTGTACACCTTTGCAACTACTAACGTCGTAAGTATGGCAATACTAGTCACAAGATTAGAATCCGGCCATATATACAAAGTACAGAGGTCCACCTATTTCATTAGTGAAGTACTCTCAGATTCCAAGACCAGATACCCATCGGTCCAGAAACTAATATATGCCATACTACTCACCTCGCGGAAGCTGCAATACTACTTCCAGGAAAACAAGATCTCCATCGTTACTGACTTCCCCTAGGTGAGATTCTCCACAATCGGGACACCACAGGAAGGAGTTCAAAAGTGGGCAGTGGAACTTGAAGCATTGTCCCTGGATTTCAAGTCAAGAACCACGATCAAGTCCCAGGCTCTAGTCGATTTCATGGCAGAGTGGCGGGAAAATCAATTACCAACACCGCCAGAGTGCCTAGATCATTGGGTCATGTACTTCGATGGGTCTCTCAAGCTCGAGGGTGTCGGCGCAGGGGTACTTTTGATATCTCCCAAAGGTTAGCAACTCAGATACGTTTTGCAAATCTTTTGGGAGGTATCCAATGACAAAGCTGAATATGAAGCGCTACCGCATGGGCTGCTCCTGGCGGTATTGGTTGGAATCAAAAGATTGTTGGTCTATGGCGACTCACTTGTAGTGATCAATCAAGTGAACGATGAGTGGGATCGCAACAAGGGGAACATGGACACATACTGTATGGAAGTATGTAAGCTCGAAAACAAATTTTTGGCCTAGAGTTTCACAATGTAGTCCGCGACAACAATGTCACCGCGGATGTCTTGTCCAAACTTGGCTCTCCTCATGCCCAAGTCCCAGCAGGAGTCTTTGTCCATGAACTACGCAAGCCATCCATAGCAGAGCCGGCACCCTCTACAACCACCGATCATGGTCTTGAGGCATCAGATCGGGAGGTAATGATGATTGACGTGGATTGGAGAACCTTGTTCATCGACTACATAAGGGAGCAAAAACTACCCTCGGACAAGACACAGGTAGAGCAGATCCTACAACGAAGTAAGAATTACGTTCTAGTCGGGGACAATCTCTACAGAAGAGGTGTATCTTCAGGAGTACTCATGAAGTGCGTCACACGACAAGACGGCAAGGACATATTGGAGGAGATACACAAGGGCATCTGTGACAACCACGCATCCTCACACAGAATCATGGGCAAGGCTTTCAGAGCAGCGTTCTATTGGCCCACTGTCCTAGCGGACGCTGAAGAACTAGTCCATCGGTGCTAGGGTTGTCAATTCTTCGCCAAGTAGCAGCATGTCCTTGCTTACAAGCTTATCACCATACCGCCAACATGGTCCTTCGCATACTGGGGGCTCGACATGATTGGTCCACTTCCTACAGCGCCCGAAGGATTCAACCGAGTACTAGTAGCCATCGACAAGTTCACCAAGTGGATTAAGGTCAAGCCAGTAACCTGCCCCAAGGCAGATAGAGTACTCGACTTCCTCGACAAGATCTTTCACCGCTACGGATTCCCTAATCAAATAATGATAGAACTAGGTTCCAATTTCAACAACCATGAGTTCTGGTAGTACTGTGAAAATAGTGGCATCGACATTCGGTACGTCTCTGTTGCTCACCCACGGGCTAATGGCCAGGTTGAGCGCGCCAACGGGATGCTACTAGAAGCCTTAAAGAAAAGATTGCATGATATTGGCGACACCAAAGGAGGCAAGTGGCTCAAGGAACTACCCAACATTCTCTGGGGGCTACGTACCCAGCCGTGCAAGACTATGGGGCAGTCACCCTATTTCTTTGTCTACAGATTAGAAGCCATCCTTCCCGCCGACGTGATGTGGAAATCTCCAATAGTCGACCAATACGATGAAGAAGCGGTAGAGGAAACAAGGCGTCTAGACCTAGACAGCCTAGAAGAAGCCCGCTGTGCAGCACTCATCCAATCTGCAAGGTACTTCGAGGGTCTTCGCCGCTATCATGATCGCTGCTCCTATACATATCAGCTACTACTCATGTCATCAGCACAGCAATAGTAGTCGAACGGTCTGAACCGGGCCACGCTTACAAGGTCCAACGACCTGTCTACTTCATCAGCGAAGTACTCTCGGACTCCAAAACTCGGTATTCACCTATACAAAAGCTCTTATACGCAATTCTGCTCACCTCCCGGAAACTGCGCCATTATTTCCAGGAGTACAACATCACAGTCATCTCTGACTTCTCGCTCGGTGAAATTCTTCACAACAGAGATGCCATGGGTAGAATCTCTAAATGGGCAGTTGAACTCAGAGCTCTCACCTTGGACTTCAAGCCAAGGACAGCTATCAAATCCCAAGCTTTGGTCGACTTCGTAGCTGAATGGACTTAAAATCAAGTACCAACACCAGTCGAACGGCCAGAACACTGGGTAATGTACTTCGACGGGTCCCTCAAACTTGAAGGGGCCGGTGCAGGCGTATTACTCATCTTTCCCAAGGGAGACCAGCTCAAATACGTACTGCAAATCTTATGGGAAGCATCTAACAATGATGCCGAATACGAAGCACTGCTACACAGCCTTCACCTTGCAATCTCCCTCGGCATCAAAAGACTACTGGTGTACGGCGAAAGAGTAAACGGAGGTAATGGCCCCGTGTTTTCACCTCTAGCTGTTAATTTTGCATCTGGCCGTTAGTTTTAAAAGTTACCGCTAGAGATAAGGTTACTATTGGCACTGATCATGATGACTGGTGGTTGACCCTTATACATCTTGGAACTAGTCGGGTAACGGCTCAGGGGCTGTGTGCCATGTGCCCGTCGGCTAAAAAGTTTTTTCTCCAGAGTTTAAGATGATAACAATGCAAATGCAGATTGATCCTGATTCTTCGATTCAACCTAAGGCTCAAGGGCTACTCCATATGGAGTGCGATTCTCATTGCACTTCCACATATCCATTCAAGGACAGATATTCAAGATAGCGTCAAATGAGGCTTGAGCACATTCTAGCCGCATGGCAGTACTCGAGTTACTTGAAGAATCAAGTTTGATAGGGTACTCAGAATAGCACCAACAACTAGTTAGATGAAGCCTATAAAGGTACTCGGGACTGTTGCATTTGACTAAAATGTACTCGGGAGCTTGTCGTACATACACCTATGGGCCCACCAGAAGGTTTGGATAGATCTGTATACAGGGCTGTACACTGAGACGGGTCAGACATGGAGACTACGGTGCAGGATAGCGTAGTCTACATGGAGGACAGGAACTAGTCAAGGACTCGAAGACTACTCATAGCAGTTAGAGTAGCGCTCTCTAGTCGAATCCAACTAGTACTCTTATAAAACAACCGACCTATAACCCTGCTCCTCTAATATATAAGGACGGGTAGGGACCCCCTCCAAACAAGTTCAATTGAATACAAGTGAACAACACACAAGACGTAGGGTATTACATGATCTAGTAGCCTGAACGTGTCTAAATCGTTTGCCTACGTACACCATCGAGTTCTTGATTTTGGCGACACCCACCAACCAAAACTCTACCTTGGGTACTCCCCTAGGTAGGTTGCTGAGTTTTAACACTGATAGAGACCTATGTTGAGGAGAACTCGGACGAGGAGGATCCGGAAGTGGTGGCGGCAGAATGAAAGGCCAAGAAGAGAAAGCAGGCATAGGCAGCTGCGGCGCGGGTGTCGGAAGCGGCGTTGGCGGAGGCTGTGGCAGAGGAGAGGGCCAAGATGCGGGCTACCAAGAAGAGAAGAGAGGAGGAGAGGGCTAAGAAGTAGGCTGCCAAGATGAAAAGGGAGGAGCAAGAGGAGGAGGTTGACTCGGATATGGCCAAGAAGAGGAGGTGGCTGGACTTCGACATCAACGCTGGTCCCGCCAATGTTAGTCCCACAGCTCCCTCCATTGTCGGTCCTGTTGGTGTTTTAACCTAGCAACCTATCAAGGGAGTACCTGAGATAGAGTTTTGGTTAGTGGGCATCGCCGAAATCAAAGAGTCGATGGTGATGCGGGAACATGATTTAGACAGGTTCAGGCCACGTAATACCCTATGTCCTATGTGTTGTATGCTTGTATTCGATTGAACTTGTCTTGAGGGGGCCTTGCTCGCCTTTATATATCGGGGGAGCAGGGTTATAGGGTAGCCTTCGGTACAAGAGTACTAGTCGGACAAGACTACAGAGTCCTACTCTAACTTGGCAGAGTAGTTTCCTTGTATTCCGACCAGTCCTTTAGGAGTTCCATGTAGTCTACGTTGCGCTGTAACGTAGTCTTCATGTCCTGAAATGTCTTAAGTATGTCCCCTTGAGTGGGTCTGTACAGACCTTCTGGTGGGCCCAAGGATGTATGGTCGACAAACGCCCGAGTACTTTGTAGTCAAATGAAAGAGCTCTGAGTACTCAACAGACGTTGCTCGACTAGTCTTTGGTGCTCGTTGAGTACTTTTGTCGTGGCTAGTCTTCGAGTACTCTAATGCTGTCATGCGGCTGGAAGGTACTCCTGCCTCATTCTATCATCAGTTTTGAGTAGTTTGTCTTCAAGTCTTTATATGGAAGTGCGATAAAAATCGCACACCATATGGAGTAGTCCCTGAGCCTTAGGTTGAATTGAAGAATCAGGTTGAGGGTCAAAACTGGATTTGCTTCGTCTTTCCTTAATTCCTAAAGAAAAAAGAAAATTGTGTCCAACGGGCGAGGTGTACGCAGCCCCCGAGTACTTGATCGACTTCATCTAGGCGATGAAGGGGTCAATCATGATCAATGTGACCGTTGGACTTCAATATCGCGATAAATCTTGAGAGTATCAAACCGTTGCGAGATTACCGGCTGCATTCCTAGAATCATGGGGCCATTTTAGATCCATTGCACTATTATAAAAGATAAGGCCTGTAGCCCCTGTGGTTTATGCTTTTAGCCCTTTGCATCTGTTATTCTTCATCTTGAAAAAACCCTAGCGCCGCCGCTTGCGCCGCTGCCGCCATCAGCCAAAGGTAGTGACCTCAAGTGTCATAGTAGCTTTCTCCTCCTTCCTTACGTGTTCTGAGGTGATGCGTGTGAAGAAGATGGGGGAAGAAAATCAAGAAGTCTAAGGGGAAATCCGCGGAAGAACCGATGAAGGATTCCAAGAAAGGGAAGGAGCCGTAGCTTCCCTGCCCAAATGTGGGCCTACCGATTAGACCGCTCCGCTGAATCAGTCATCTGCTTGGAAGATGTCCACCATGAGGAAAGAGGCCATTCAAGAGTTGGTGGATTGAAAACTGCTGTAGGAGGAGGCTATCATGAATTGGAGGTGCGCCTATGCCAATGCCTGGACTATTGAGACCCATCCAAAAGAGATAGTGATTTGGGCTCATTTTGTGGAGAGAGGACTGATTGTTCCTACATCAGAGTTCTTCAGAGGTATCCTCAACTTTTATGACCTTCAGCTTGTTCATCTGAACCCCAATGGGATATTGGGTATCGCAATCTTTGTGCATCTCTGTGAAGCATATTTGGGGATATAGCCCCATTTTCATTTGTTTCGCAAGCTTTTCCGCTGCAAGCCCTAGCCTAGTCAAGATAGGATGGAAGTACTCGGAGGCGCGGGGTTTTAGCTGAGGGACTCTGATCTGTATTTGGAGTATGAGACTCTGACGTCCCATGGAGCCTGGAAGGAAAAGTTGTTTTACATTGAGAACCAAGATCCTCCAATGCTAGTGATCACCGAGTACCGGCCGAAGTACTCGAGCAAGTGGCTCGAAGAGCCTAGCATTGAGGATAGTCATCAGGTGGCCGAGTTGCTGCAGAGGATTGGAGAGTTGAAGAAGGCAGGACTGATTGGGGTTAATGTGGCCACCAGCTTTTTGAAAAGAAGAGTACAACCATTGCAGCTATGCCAAACATGGGGCTATGAGTACTCAGGTTTTGATGATCCTTCGCGGATGTCTGTCGAAGATATATCTAATGAAGTGGTTGAAGACTTGTTGGGCAAATTTTTCAAGAATTTCCAAGGAGTGCCCGAAGTTGATGTGTCCGTTCAAGAGTTTGACAGCTGGTATAAACCCAGAGAGGTAACTTGCTTTCCTTTTGAGTACCCATAATTAGTAGTCATCGTGTTTGCCAACTAGTAATTTCTTATGTAGGAGGATGTCCTTTTATACTTTTCTCCTCCTCCTCCTCCTGATGCTAATGTTGCAAAAAAACACGAGATCTGTGTACTACATGCGCTTGCCTGATGGTCCCTCAGAGGAGGAGGAGGATGATGAGGACTCTGCGCTGCATGGCGATTCAGATATAGCGTCGTCTGACTCTGAGTTGTCTGATCATGCTTTTGTGTAGTCTTGAGTTCTTAAAGGTTAACAATTTGGAACCAACACCTCGAAGCGTCCAGCGGGAGATGCTGGTGATGAAGAGGTCCAGGCTCTAATGCTGAAAAAAGAGGCGGACCGTGGTGCATAAGCGATCGGTCAGCAAGCATTTGGAGATGTTCAAAGCTCTGCCGCCGGTATTTACTTTTGTTGAAGAGCTATTCATTGAAGTATGAGTACCTATATAGCTTCCTTGAGTAGTCTAATTGACTTGTCTTGTGTTTGCAGATTGTTGATGATGTGGTTGAGGACATTGAGGAGGCCGCGGACGCGGCGTACGGAGCTGCCGAGACTACTTCTGATGATGTAGTCGCGATAGCTAAAGATATGGCTGGTAGCGTGGTTTCTTTGGAGACGTCTGCTGAAGCCATTGAGCTTGAAGTTTCGATTGGTGGAGTGGGCGACCCATCAAAAACTACCATAAGTGGAACTGTGAGAATGCCCGAAGCAGTTTCTATGGCCACCTTGCCTGAAGTCCCTGTTAGTGGTGAGTATGCGACTACTGGTAGTAGTCGTGCGTAAGTTGTCTCTGAGTTGGTTCTTTCAGGTCTTGGCGAAAACACCGAGGAGTTGCCACCCGTACCGACTAGTGAGCCAGCTCCGAGTGTACAGCCAGTCCTCATGACGAAGAAACATCGATGAGTTCCTCCCCAGTCGATTTGACAAGTGAAGAGCTAGCGTCGACAGGTGACACAGGTGCGGTGACTCTTGCAGCCGCCATACTACAGGATGTAATTTGTTGACTTGAGGATCCAGCGCTACCAGCCCCCAAGATTGTTAATGACAATCCTTCCCCCGCAGCCGAGATTGCATCGACTATGATAGTGGTAAGCATTGAAGAGGGGGCTGTCGTAGTTTCATAGGGTGTCACAGCATCTGGGAGGAAGTTGTGCCAACTGCTGATCATGTAGTGGATAAGGATGTTTGAAAGGCTGGAGCTTCTTTTTCATAGCAGCTAATCCTTACACAGAGTGTGAGGGCTAGTGTGGCGGCCGAGGCTCTAGGGTTGTCACAGAAAGTTGAGATTTTTGAAAGGCCCCTGGAAGAGCTGCCACCGATATCAAACTTTGTGAACTTACATCAATAGATGATGGTTTATACTCAAGTGAGTTCTTAGTATTGCATTTGAGTGCTTAATTTCATAGTCTGGTGCCATCTGTACTTGTGAAGATTATTAATTATGTGATTGTGCAGGATTTATATGAAAAATCCTGCAAGAATATCCAATTTATCCAATAACAGTTTGAGGCTATGCGTTGTGTGGTGCAGTTGGAGAAAGACATTACTGAGGAGCGCCGCCGCACTGCTGATTTTTTGAAGAAATATCAAGATGCTGTTGAGTCCTTTCAAATTGAAAACGCATGATTTTGATGTGGAGAGGAGCTGTCTGGCAACACGCAACAAGTCTTTGCAGTAGAAACTAGAGGGTGAGTACTTGTACTCGTATCTATTGATCATAATTTTGTATTCTATCGGCCTATTTGACTGCATTCCCTTTGTTCTTTATAGAGCTAAAGGGTAAGAAGCCAAACTTAGCAGTAAAGTGCTGGACTAGAGGAATGCTCATAGTCGTGCCGTCGACGAGGTTGAGTAGCTCAGGGCTCAGTTGGTGGAGGCGAGGGAAAACTGTGAAAAAGAGAAGGGTCGGCAGCGAAACTTCGTTGTTATGTTGGCCGAGGATATGCTTTCTACCAGAAGTCATGTGGTTTCTTTGCAGAAGAAAGAGGAAGATCTTAAAGAATTATCTGACGCAGCACAGGTCTAAGTTGATGTGATCGAGCCTCCCGAGGAAGGAGTAGAGTCCCACCCCTTAATCGCAAGATTCCAGAATGCAACGGCCCATATCACCAATATGTTGAAATCCATGTGCAAGCAAGTGTTGGCGATCGTAAAGTCTTTTTATCCAAAGGCGAATTTGGCACTGGTTGCAGATGGTATCGCCGGAGATTGTAGCGATGAAGCATACATGCAGTATTTGGAGAATCTAGAGCCGGTCGCCAAGCGTGTAGCGGGTTTTATCAATTTAGAGTAGTCTCAGGTTGCTGTATTGACTTGTAATTTTGCTAATAGACTTGATGCGTCTGAACAAGTATCTGCTGTTTCTCTTGCGGTGTTGATCATTGTACATTCAATGAGTACTTGCTTGCAGATCTCCAATGGGTAGTCTTGTGTGTAGCCTTACATGTGGACCCTGATTGAGTTGGTGATTAGTCTTCTATGAAGGTCCCAATTGTTGCAGATGGTTGTCAAGAGCGCGCATGTGATCGTAGTGATCGTTGCATTATTGTCGTAAAGTTGCAAGGACACACGAGTATATTGTGAAGGACTTCGCAGTTTGTGTTCTGAATGGTTCACATGCAAATTTTGATTCTGCTCAGGCAGACTTTCACGTGGGTTTTGTCCTTGAGTAGGACAAGTCGAGTTATTGTGGAGTCACAGATGCACTTATTTTGCCTGGCCTTCCGACTATAAATAGTACCCCCAGCTACCGTTGCTGAGACATGGATCCGAGTATAGCTATGGTTGGCCTTAAGTTGCTTCTCTTTGATAGTAGCAAATTTCCAATGAGCGCCCCAGTGCTAGAAGATTCCTCATAGTGAGGTTCCACATTCCCTCCACAAATCTCCTCGCTAGGAGAGATAACTGCGATTCTAGAAGAATCTTCGTATGAGGATTTGCCATGTGCTCGGTCTTTTCCCCTACTTTGGGGTAGTAACCATGCTGGAGCTCGCGGGTGAAGGATGATGAGCTTCACGGTCTTTATCCAGTTGTCCGATCGAGGATGGAGGCGTGGTGCCGATTGCTCACTCTCTCTGTAACGTCTTGGGATGAGACTCAAGTACACGATGTGTACTTGAAGTCCAGTTCTGAGTACTTGTAAGAGGGAGAGGGTGTTGATGGAGGGTAGCGGAACTAAAGTGCATGGAGCCCTAATCTCCATCTATGCCACCACCGAGGGGAGGAGAAGGGCACAATTGCCTAGAGCGCAGCTTTCTTGCGTGCACTTCCCGCCTCTTGGCGGTTCTTCCTCACGGAATGCGAGTAGTCACCAAGCTCAAGTGTATCCTTGTGATATAATAAAATCCTGGGACTTCTGTTGTAACTGCCAGTAGGCAGTTGCTTGTAGTCATTGTTGTGCACTTGTGTTGTACTCTGAACACTCTGACTTCTGAAAGTAGAGTTATCTATTATGATCCTGCAAAATTTCATTAATATGAAAGTTGCATGTAAGAAATGAGATGAGTAGTTTTGTGTACTCTTTATTTGTCTATTGTGAAAGACTGATGCTTATGGATCTGAGTAGTTCGTGGAAAATTGTTAGCCAGGAAATAGCTCAAATTGCGGCGGTAGGCCACTGTATGAATTGTAGAGAACTCATATAGACTTGTGTTGACAAGTCAAAAATAGAGCACTAGGGCTCATGGAGCTGAATAGCTCAAGTTGCAGCTGATCCACCTTTGCGAGCCGCTAGACTTGTTGAAAACAAGTCAAAGTTAGAGCGTAGGGGCTCGTAGAGCTAAGTAGCTCAAGTTGCAGCGGACCTGCTTTTGTGAGCCACTAGACTTGTTGAAAACAAGTTGAAGTTAGAGCGCAGAGGCTCATAGAGCTGAGTAGCTCAAGTTGCAGCTGACCCGCCTTTGCGAGCCGCTAGACTTGTTGAAAACAAGTCGAAGTCAGAGCGCAGAGGCTCGTAGAGTTGAGTAGCTCAAGTTGCAGCTGACCTGCCTTTGCAAGCCGCTAGTTGTAGGCAATGAAGAGTAGTCGGTA
Organism: Setaria italica; assembly: GCF_000263155.2. Classification (NCBI taxonomy): domain Eukaryota; kingdom Viridiplantae; phylum Streptophyta; class Magnoliopsida; order Poales; family Poaceae; genus Setaria; species Setaria italica. Next base: position 29,373,994 of record NC_028452.1, read on the forward strand.
GTTGCCGATAGGAAATTTATTAATCAAAAATGAAAGAATAGCGCTGCTTAGTCTACTGACTATGGGTAGTAATGACATAGGTGCTCAATGTTCTAGGAGTTTGCAATTTCTTCACTGGAGAGTTGTTGTAGCCTGTACGATCCTGGTCCTGTGACTTTGGACATGATGTAAGGCCCTTCCCATGGTGAGTTGATTTTGTGTAGCCCCGTTGTGTCTTGAATGCGCTTGAGGACCATGTCACCAATGTTGAAAGAATGTTCTTTGATGTTGCAATCATGGTAACGGCGTAGTCCTTCAAGGTATCTTGCTGACTGTACGAGTGCTGCATAGCGTGATTCTTCAGAGCTATCGAGGTCTAAGCGCCTTGTTTCCTCTGCCGCCCCTTCGTCGTATTCCTCGACCGTAGGGGATCTCCACAATGTCGTGCAGCCTTTTCTTGAGAGAACAAATGTCACCTCCTCAAATGGGTTATTCTTGGGATGAGTCTTTGCCCCCGAAATATCTAGGCAAGACATAGGAGTGGTGGGAGCCATTTTCCCAAGCTCTTCCTTGAGGCTCCCTTGGGATGATTCTTCTTGTAGAAGTCTTTCCAATGGGTAGCCTATGAGAAGATCAAAATTGAGGATGGAATAGACACTACTAGGGAAAGGGCCTTTCATCCAACACCTTAGTGCCGCTTGCAATTGTACCCGGTACTAATGTGAGCATTAGTACCGGGCCTAACATATAGTTCCCCGTGACCCCCTTTAGTACCGGTTGGGGGCTCCAACTGGTAATAAAGGTCACCCATTAGTACTGGGTAGAGCCTCCACCCGGTCATAAAGTCCCTCAGGCACATTATTACCAGGTGGAGGCTCCACCCGATACTAATGGGTGACCTTTAGTACCTGGTGAAGCTCCCACCCGGTACTAAAGGACCCATCTGTGCACCTTATCCATCCCTTGGTACCCCCGCTCCCATCCCTATCTTCCTCTCCTTTCCCCCTCTCAGCACGTACCGCTCCTCTTCTTTCTTTCCTTCCTCTCCTATCTCCCTCTCAACACCGCTCTCTCTCTCTCTCTCAGCAGCACCGGCCCCCTTCCTTTGTTATGCTGCCGGCACCTCCTCTATCTCCCCTCCATTCCCCCCTCTGCTCACCCCTCATCGGCAGTGAGGAGTAGCGGCGGGGCGAGGTGAGGCGGCGATGGGTGACGGCGGGCGGGGCGAGGTAAGGTAGTGGTGGGCGATGGTGGGCGGGTGGTGGGAAGGCGGGAGGGCAGGGGCGATGGGGTGTGGCGGTGGGGCAGGGGCGTGGGGGGCGGTGGGGGTAGAGGCGGTAGGTGGTG
>NC_028452.1:29381224-29419806 GCF_000263155.2 Setaria italica
AGGGTGCCTCGTTTTCCTATTTCCCAAACCCCACCTGTTCAATTTCATAAATTAAGATTTTAAGGATAGCCTAGACGGTAGTGTAGGCGGCATTGGCCCTTCTACTCAAGTCGTCGGCACACCATTAGCCTTGCCGGAGGAGTGGAGGCGGTAGGTGGTGGGAGGGAGCGCAGCAACGGGGGCCAGGCGGGAGGGCTAGGCGGGGGCGGCAGGCCGGGTGGTGGGGGCAGTGGCAGGGGCTGAGGGTGGGACGGGTACGATGGGAGGATGGCGGGGGCCGGGCCGGCGGGAGGGCAAATTTCATTTTTTTTATTTTTTAATACCCTTTAGTACCAGTTATTTGACCCTGTAGGGACCCCCTTTAGTACCGAACTTGTAGTACCGGTTGCACAACCGGTACTAAAGGCCCTTTCCCAGTAGTGAGATGTAGAAGTCTAGGGGAACGTCGATTTTTTCTATCTTGATAGGCAGGGCCCTTCCCCTGAACATTCAAAGATGAGTCTCGAGAGACCTTTGAGGAGTCTGTTGGTTGGGACTAGAGGCATGTTTCCTAAGAAAGTGTCTGTGAGGAATTCGAACATGATGCAAGCTTCGGCAGTGGAGTCGTCAAGGGCATCTAGGGTAGTTCCCCTAATAGAACAAGAGATGGTTGTGGGAGGTGAGCTAATCCGAATTGCTTTGGACGAGCGTTTCACTTCCTTCAACCATTCCTCCTCCGTGGCCTCTTTTGTAAATGCTTTGTTAGGAGGAGAAGAAAGTACCGTAGGCTTAGGGGAGTCCTTCCCTAATTGTACATTAAGCTTTCCTAGAGTCAGAGCAGCTAAGAGAAAGTTCTGTATAGGATGTCTGATCAAGATATCAAAGTCTTGGACTTCGAAGGCATGAAAGTCTAGGATAGCATCGGTGCCTCTATGTCCTATAGACATGTTCTGCAAGACCCCAAACTGTTCTAGGAGATCTCCCGAGGAGCTCCGGAAGGATTTGTCAGTTGGTGCCAACAGCTTGTCTCCCAAAAAGGTCAACGCATAAGAGCCGGAAATGATGTTGGCACCGACCGTGGGATTATAGAGAGTATCCACCTCCATCACCCGTATGGTGCATTGAATGGTTAAAGAAAAGGAGCTGATCCAGATCACTTTTGACGATAGCTCCAGCACCCTTAATTGCTTGTTGCTCAAAATGCTTACTGTCTCAGGCACGGTTTCTCTAAGGTAACTGGCTTCTAGAGGATCTAGCTGAGTAGCAGGGACCAGTGGTTTCTTCTTGCAGAGGTAATTCATGGTGTTTCTAAGGTTTTCAAAAGGATCATCCTCAAATTGGAAAGAGAACTCCGAACGTTGAATTTGTTCTTCCTTCGGTGTTCGTGGTCCGCGAGAGGGCTCAATAGACAATTCTTGGAATGTGGGATGTAAAGGTTCAGATTTGGCTATTAAGGGGCTCTCATGGCTCGACATGGATTCCTGGTGGGGTTCGCTAGGATGGGTGACGAAGGAAGAGTTTTCTAGGATGTGATCTAGTATTTCCTTTCCTTCTGTCCAGGTTTTGTGCGCAAACAAACCTCGAGCAGTGATGTCGAGATGCAGGACAGAGGCCATGCCTAAACCTATGCAAAAGATGTGCAATGATATATCATTGGGTATAGACTAGTTGGGGCTTGATGCTAAAAGGCGTGAGAATCTAGCCCATGTTGCACCTATGGACTCCTTCTCTAATTGCTCAAATGCAAGGATGTCACTTCGGAGAGAGGCTATGTGGGATAAAGAAGAGAAGGAGTAACAAAACATCTCGGAGCTTTCCCCAATCACCATTCCACTCTCCACGTTGTGAGTGTACCATTGTTGTGCTGCCTCTGTGAGAGAGAACGGATTTAGCTTCCACCTCGAGGTTTCCTATGTCATGCCTAGGATTACTGTTGATGGTAGTTAGAACGCCAATTTGTGAACCGCAAGCGCACGGATCATTGTAGCTTTTCACTTAGGTCCTGTTTGGATCCTTCGAATTGAATTCCATTCTAATAATCATAATTTAGACACAAATTAATTAAGCTAATATAGTTGTATGTGGAATATATTTGTATATTATTGTTGGCCATATGGGAGAGATACTTATGTGCTGCACTTTTGCTATAGGGAAGCGAGTCGAATAGCGTGCTATAAGTTGCACATTAGAAACATAGCCTGAGGATCTATAGAATCAATTTCCATCTCTCACCCCCATGAATTTAAGATAGTCTTATATCTAAACTTTGGAAAGTTGTGGAATGCCAAATTCCACTACAAATAGCCTACTCCATTAAGTCGATTCTAATTCCTTCAAAATGAAGGGATCCAAATGGGAACTTAGAGTATTCTATCCAAGGTTTATCAATCTATGGATCGGCAGCGAACTAACTAGGGATTTCCATCTAATCTAATGGAGCAATCCTAACATGAAGCATTGATTGCATATGAAGGCAAACTTTGATGTAAAGATGAATCATGAGAACACAGATTTTGATCACGCGCGCACGCGCGCGCACACACACACACGCTGTAACAAATCTAGTTAAACTAAACTTGGTTAAGCTGGAATAGGAGGCTTAGACACTAATGTAGCAAGTGAAAGGTCCTTTTTACCCTTAAAAGCTCAAATTGGGGTTAAATCAAAACTTGAAATTTTGTATAGAAACTTAAAATTTTGTCAAACTAAAAGTCATAGAGTATTAAATTCCTAACAACTTTCCTTATTAGCACTTTGTTTGATTTAGAGAGGAAGAGGTTCAAAAATTAGAAGTAGGGAGACTGCCCAGTAGGCTTTGCCCCAGAGAACGTTGGGTAGTTCTTTGAGCCACTTGGCCCATTTGGTGTTACCAATGTCGTGCAGCCTTTTCTTGAGAGCTTCAAGTAACATGCTGTTGGCACGCTCAACCTGGCCATTGGCTCTTGGGTGAGCGACAGAGACATAACGAACGTCAATTCCGCTATTCTCGCAGTACTCCAAAAACTCATGATTGTTGAAGTTTGAGCCCAGGTCTGTGATGATCCTGTTTGGAAAACCATAGTGATGAACTATTTCGTCCAGGAAGTCGAGAACCCTATCAAACTTGGAGCAGGTGACTGGTTTCACTTCGATCCATTTGGTGAACTTATCAATGGCGATGAGTACTCAATTGAATCCTCCTGGGGCTGTTGGGAGCAGACCAATCATATCGAGCCCCCAGCATGAGAAAGGCCATGTTGGAGGTATGGTGATGAGTTTGTAGGCAGGGACATGTTGTTGCTTGGTAAAAAACTGGCAGCCTTGACATCTGTGGACTAGTTCTGCTACATCTACCAGCATATGTTGGCCAATAAAATCCTGCTCTGAAAGCTTTGCTTACTATTGTTCTTGAGGATGCGTGATTCCCGCAGATTCCTTTATGTATTTCCTCCAAGATGTCCTTGTAGATGCAATCATAGAGATGATGATATTCCATTTGTATCCATGATTTGTATATTGTGTTCATTGAATATCCATTAAAGGCTACTTGAATTGATTTGCAATTATGTGAATTGTATGTGAAACTCTTTACTTGTATGGTTATTCTAAAGTTGTCCCTAGTCGGAGTTCATGTGAGGACACACATGAATATTAGACGAGCACATGTATTAGTTGATGAATATGTTTCACAAGTCATGGACATGGAGATGTTGAACTAATAATGTGGACACATATGGAGTCATGTGCTAGGACTGACCCAACACGAGAAGTAGTTCTCTCTTTAAACAACATATACGCTTTGTCCTTAGACCTGAGATTGTCGCATGTATTCTAGATGTGGATCGACCTACTTAGGGGCTATCAAACGCTACGCCGCAACAGGGTAGTTATAAAGGTAGCTTTCGGGTTTGTCAAGAAGCATGCTATGAGACATGGTCAATCAAGATGGGATTTGCCCCTCTATGATTGAGAGTGATATCTCTGGGCCCCTCGAGTGATCGGATCCGAAAATGCATGGCCATGCTACGTACGGTTAAGAGTTAACCTACAAAGGGATTCCGAATCACAGGATCGAGAAAGAGCGGTCGGCTTGAAGCTAGACCAAATATCGTGAGGCAAAGGGAATAGCATGTATATTATGTTGTGATGGTTTGTCTGATATGATCTTCGTGTGCGTATAGGAGTTGACACATCTTGCTAGAGGTCGCTACCGACTATTGGGCTGAGTAGGAGTACTCGGGCCATGTCTATACGTATCCGAACCCATAGGGTCACACACTTAAGGGGCTGGAAGCCCAATTTGGATCTGATCCGAGTTGGATTAGGTTTAGAAGTACTAATGGGCCTTGGATCCAGAGGCCCGTCAGGAACCTCTATAAATAGAGGGGTGGGGCGCCCTAGGGTTTACACCTTTTGGCAAAACAAATCTGCCGCGCCTCCCACGCCCTCACCTGTTGCAACTTGCGGATCTAGCAGTCCGGCTTGCGACGTTTCCTCCCTGCACGTGTGGATACCTTGGAGGTGTTGCGCCTGCAGCACTTGGACGAGCCGCCGACGAGCCGCCGACGAGCCACGACGAGCCGACGACGAGCCGCGGCACCGGAGGCGATCTTGCTGCACGTGGACGAGCTGCTGAGGAGCTGCTGGCGTTGACGTGATCGACTACGTACGACTATGTGATCGTCTTCACTGCATCGACGCATATCTACATCTTCCGTACCAGTAGTGCGTCGAGTGGTAATCCCGTGATCCTTATACGACAGTTCTTCCTGGTTTTACGTGGTAGAAATTTTGATTTACGCTAGCGTAGCCTACCTCGTATCCCAACAGTGGTATCATGAGCCATAGCTGTTTAGTTTTAGATTCGGGATGTGTGCATATGGAGATATGCGAGTTTTTAGTTTGATCTATGTCCTGGTTTCGTGCTCTTGCTGCAATGGTAGTGTAACGACATACTCCTACCGGTCGGTTTCCGCCATCGGAGTTAAGTGATACATGTAAATCTAGTTGCAGTGAGCGAAGATCAATATGATTGGTCGAATCGAAATCCAGGGTCATACGCCAGGCACATTAGATGTGCAAAAGTAGATGGGATCTACTACCGGGGTCGGGATTTTTGCCGTATGTGTATGCTTCGGTAAATCAGCCATAACTTTTTGGTACGATCTCGGATCGGGGCGAATTTTATATGAAAATTGATCTACAAAAAAAGTTACACAGGAAATTCAACCACTTCGCCATTTTCGGCAAAATTAGATTTCCCAAATTCGGCTTGGAAGATGGACTTTCGGGCCTCCGAAGTTTGGAACGTTAGGACGCTTAACTCTGTTTTGCAGGATGTATGTATCTTGTGATCAGTATGGCCCCTTTGTGTATGTGATGCATGTGTGTAACTCTTTCGTGACCTGCGTGTCGCGCGTACGGCAACACGGTAGGAGCCATATGTGTTGTCGCTTTATTGTATTTAATGGTTTGCGTACCAATCTGTTGTTGGAGGTATGCCCTAGAGGCAATCATAGAGATGATGATATTCCATTTGTATCCATGATTTGTATGTTGTGTTCATTGAATATCCATTGAAGGCTACTTGAATTGATTTGCAATTATGTGAATTGTATGTGAAACTCTTTACTTGTATGGTTATTCTAAAGTTGTCCCTAGTCGGAGTTCATGCGAGGACACACATGAATATTAGACTAGCACATGTATTAGTTGATGACTATGTTTCACAAGTCATGGACATGGAGATGTTGAACTAATAATATGGACACATGTGGAGACATGTGCTAGGACTGACTCAACACGAGAAGTAGTTCTCTCTTTAAACAACATATACGTTTTGTCCTTAGACCTGAGATTGTCGCATGTATTCTAGATGTGGATCAACCTACTTAGGGGCTATCAAACGTTACGCCGTAACAGGGTAGTTATAAAGGTATCTTTCGGGTTTGTCAAGAAGCATGCTATGAGACATGGTCAATCAAGATGGGATTTGCCCCTCTCTGATTGAGAGTGATATCTCTCGGCCCCTCGAGTGATCAGATCCGAAAATGCATGGCCATGCTACGTACGGTTAAGAGTTAACCTACAAAGGGATTCCGAATCACAGGATCGAGAAAGAGCGGTCGGCTTGAAGCTAGACCAAATATCGTGAGGCAAAGGGAATAGCATGTATATTATGTTGTGATGGTTCGTCTGATATGATCTTCGTGTGCGTATAGGAGTTGGCACGTCTTGCTAGAGGCCGCTACCGACTATTGGGCTGAGTAGGAGTACTCGAGCCATGTCTATACGTATCCGAACCCATAGGGTCACACACTTAAGGGGCTGGAAGCCCAATTCGGATCAGATCCGAGTTGGATTAGGTTTAGAAGTACTAATGGGCCTCGGATCCAGAGGCCCGTCAGGAACCTCTATAAATAGAGTGGTGGGGGCGCCCTAGGGTTTACACCTTTTGGCGAAACACACCTGCCGCGCCTCCCACCCCCTCGCCTGTTGCAACTCGCGGATCTAGCAGTCCGGCCTTGCGACGCTTCCTCCCTGCACGTGTGGATACCTTGGAGGTGTTGCACCTGCAGCACTTCGACGAGCCGCCGACGAGCCACGACGAGCCGACGACGAGCCGCGGCACCGGAGGCGATCTTGCTGCACGTGGACGAGCTGCTGAGGAGCTGCTGGACGTGATCGACTACGTTGATCGACTACGTACGACTACATGATCGTCTTCACTGCATCGACGCATATCTACATCTTCCGCACCAGTAGTGCGTCGAGTGGTAATCCCGTGATCCTTATACGGCAGTTTTTCCTGGTTATACGCGGTAGAATTTTTGAATTGCGCTAGTGTAGCCTACCTCGTATCCCAACAGTGGTATCAGAGCCGTAGCTACTTAGTTTTGGATTCGGGATGTGTGCATATGGAGATATGCGAGTTTTCCGTTTGATCTATGTCCTGGTTTCGTGCCCTTACTGCAATGGTAGTGTAACGACATACTCCTACCGGTTGGTTTCCGCCATCGGAGTTAAGTGATACACGTAAATCCAGTTCCAGTGAGCGAAGATCAATATGATTGGTCGAATCGAAATCCAAGGTCATACGCCAGGCGCATTAGATGTGCAAAAGTAGATGGGATCTACTACCGGGGTCGGGATTTTTGCCGTATGCGTATGCTTCGGTAAATCAGCCGTAACTTTTCGGTACGATCTCGGATCGGGGCAAATTTTATATGAAAATTGATCTACAGAAAAAGTTACACATGAAATTCAATCGCTTCGCCATTTTCGGCGACATTAGATTTCCCAAATTTGGCTTGGAAGATGGAGTTTCGGGCCTCCGAAGTTTGGAACGTTAGGATGCTTAACTCTGTTTTGCAGGATGTATGTATCTTGTGATCAGTATGGCCCCTTTGTGTATGTGATGCATGTGTGTAACTCTTTCGTGACCTGCGTGTCGCGCGTACGGCAGCACGGTAGGAGCCATATGTGTTGTCACTTTATTGTATTTAATGGTCTGCGTACCAATCTGTTGTTGGAGGTATGCCCTAGAGGCAATCATAGAGATGATGATATTCCATTTGTATCCATGATTTGTATGTTGTGTTCATTGAATATCCATTGAAGGCTACTTGAATTGATTTGCAATTATGTGAATTTTATGTGAAACTCTTTACTTGTATGGTTATTCTAAAGTTGTCCCTAGTCGGAGTTCATGCGAGGACACACATGAATATTAGACTAGCACATGTATTAGTTGATGACTATGTTTCACAAGTCATGGACATGGAGATGTTGAACTAATAATATGGACACATGTGGAGACATGTGCTAGGACTGACCCAACACGAGAAGTAGTTCTCTCTTTAAACAACATATACGTTTTGTCCTTAGACCTGAGATTGTCGCATGTATTCTAGATGTGGATCGACCTACTTAGGGGCTATCAAACGCTATGCCGTAACAGGGTAGTTATAAAGGTAGCTTTCGGGTTTGTCAAGAAGCATGCTATGAGACATGGTCAATCAAGATGGGATTTGCCCCTCTCTGATTGAGAGTGATATCTCTGGGCCCCTCGAGTGATCGGATCCGAAAATGCATGGCCATGCTACGTACGGTTAAGAGTTAACCTAAAAAAGGATTCCGAATCACAGGATCGAGAAAGAGCGGTCGGCTTGAAGCTAGACCAAATATCGTGAGGCAAAGGGAATAGCATGTATATTATGTTGTGATGGTTCGTCTGATATGATCTTCGTGTGCGTATAGGAGTTGGCACGTCTTGCTAGAGGCCGCTACCGACTATTGGGCCGAGTAGGAGTAGTCGGGCCATGTCTATACGTATCCGAACCCATAGGGTCACACACTTAAGGGGCTGGAAGCCCAATTCGGATCAGATCCGAGTTGGATTAGGTTTAGAAGTACTAATGGGCCTCGGATCCAGAGGCCCGTCAGGAACCTCTATAAATAGAGGGGTGGGGGCGCCCTAGGGTTTACACCTTTTGGCGAAACACACCTGCCGCGCCTCCCAGCCCCTCGCCTGTTGCAACTCGCGGATCTAGCAGTCCGGCCTTGCGACGCTTCCTCCCTGCACGTGTGGATACCTTGGAGGTGTTGCGCCTGCAGCACTTCGACGAGCCGCCGACGAGCCACGACGAGCCGACGACGAGCCGCGACACCGGAGGCGATCTTGCTGCACGTGGACGAGCTGCTGAGGAGCTGCTGGACGTGATCGACTACGTACGACTACGTTGATCGAATACGTACGACTACGTGATCGTCTTCACTGCATCAATGCATATCTACATCTTCCGCACCAGTAGTGTGTCGAGTGGTAATCCCGTGATCCTTATACGGCAGTTCTTCTTGGTTATACGCGGTAGAATTTTTGAATTGCGCTAGTGTAGCCTACCTCGTATCCCAACAGTGGTATCAGAGCCGTAGCTGCTTAGTTTTGGATTCGGGATGTGTGCATATGGAGATATGCGAGTTTTCCGTTTGATCTATGTCCTGGTTTCGTACCCTTACTACAATGGTAGTGTAACGACATACTCGTACCGGTCGGTTTCCGCCATCGGAGTTAAGTGATACACGTAAATCCAGTTGCAGTGAGCGAAGATCAATATGATTGGTCGAATCGAAATCCAGGGTCATACGCCAGGCGCATTAGATGTGCAACAGTAGATGAGATCTACTGCCTGGGTCGGGATTTTTGCCGTTTGCGTATGCTTCGGTAAATCAGCCGTAACTTTTCGGTACGATCTCGGATTGGGGCGAATTTTATATGAAAATTGATCTACAGAAAAATTTACCCATGAAATTCAACGGCTATGCCGTTTTCGGCGAAATTAGATTTCCCAAATTCGGCTTGGAAGATGGAGTTTCGGGCATCCGAAGTTTGGAACGTTAGGACACCTAACTCTGTTTTGCAGGATGTATGTTTGTATCTTGTGATCAGTATGGCCCCCTTGTGTATGTGATGCATGTGTGTAACTCATTCGTGACCTGCGTGTCGCACGTACGGCAACACGGCAGGAGCCATATGTGTTGTCACTTTATTGTATTTAATGGTCTGCGTACCAATCTGTGATGACCCAAACAACTATGTAATCTTCATTACTAGATTCTTTACTAGATTTTAGGCGTAATAGCATGCTCTAGTTCTTGGAGGACTCATCACCAGGAGGATGGCGCACATGGAACATGGAGATGGAGATCACCATGGTGAACAGGTTCTATGGAGATGGAGATCACCATATGAAAACGGGCCATACTGTGTCACAACTGTGTGAATGCTATTCTGTTTATGTTTTACTTTCTGCATGTTGTGATGTTAGAAGTAGAACGATCCCTCACAAAGTTTAAGTTAGTATGCCCTCCCAACTAAAACTTGCACCGTCCCATGTCTTGTATAATTAGTGGTGTTTCTATGAAATTAGTGTGCCACTAGTTTTCCTTGACTAGACGGGTTTGTGTCGGACACTTACACGCATAAGGGTTGGTTTGCTTAACGAGGTTATCTTAATGGTTAAGGACCTTGGGGCATAAAGGTTGGGCGCCGAGACATAGAGATGTCACCCAACAACAGGAGTCATATGTGATATGATTAGCAAAAGTTGCTTACCGATCTACCTCGTTTGCTAGCGGTGATGCTAAAGCTCACTAGTGGACTTGTTAGTTGTGGATCCTGAATCACTAAGTTTCAATAGAGGGATATTGATTTTAGTGGGAGTAGATTCTGTTAAAATAGTTTAATGTAATTTGCTCTATCATGGATACGTTTGTCTTAGTGTATTTTGCATTACTTTTGTTGTAGATTAAATGGCACCCAGCAACACCACCACATCGTTTGCTTTGCGTTCGGTCCTTGAGAAGGACAAGTTGAATGGAACAAACTACTCGGATTGGATCCGTAACCTGAGAATTGTTCTCAGGGCCGATAAAAAGGAAGATGTTCTAGACACCCCACTACCACCAGTACCTGCTGATGATGCATCTGCTGCCGTTAAGGCTGCTTACAAGAAGGCATTTGATGCTAATCTTGAGGTAAGCTGCCTTATGCTTGCTTGCATGGAACCCGAGCTGTAGATGCAGTTCGAAACAAATCATGAGGCATACGATATGATCGTGGCGCTCAAGGACATGTTCCAGACACAGGCTAGGACCGAAAGGTTCAATGTGTCCAAAGCCTTTCTGGAGTGCAAGCTAGCAGAAGGCGCAGTAGTAGGACCACATGTAATCAAGATGGTTGGTTACACTCAGCGATTGGAGAAGCTGGGCTTCCCAATGGGCAAAGAGTTGACCACTGACTTCATTCTTTCATCTCTTCCGCCTAGCTATGGGAACTTCATCTCGAACTACCATATGCATGGGACGGAGAAGGGTTTGAATGAACTGTGTGGTATGCTCAAGACAACAGAGGTAGACATCAAGAAAAGCGCTAGTACCAGCCATGTGATGGCTATACAGAACAAGCCTAGCTTTAAGAAGAAGGGCAATTCTTGGAAGAAGAAGGGCAAGGCTGGAACGTCCAAGCCAAACCCAGCGCCCAAGGTTAAAGCTGGACCTGGACCTGCTCCAGACAAAGAGTGCTTTTACTGTCATAAACTTGGTCACTGGAAGAGAAATTGCAAGCAGTACCTAGCTTCGTTGAAGAATGACGGAAGTAAGAGTACTTCTACCTCAGGTACGCTTGTTGTTAATGTTATAGACAACATATTTCTCGCTGATACAATTATTAATTCTTGGGTATTTGATACCGGATCGGTTGCTCATATTTGCAATTCGATGCAAGGAATGATAAGAAGTAGAAGCGTGGAAAGAGGAGAAGTTGATTTCCACGTGGGCAATAATGCAAGAGTTGCTGCGTTGACCGTCGGGACGATGCAACTCCACCTCCCATCAGGATTCATTATGGAGTTGAAGAAATTTTTATGTTGTTCCTAGTTTAAGTCGAAACATTTTGTCTCCTTCATGCTTGATGAAGGATGGTTATTCATTTGCGACTGAAAACAATGGTTGTGTGATCTCTAAGAATAATATGTTTATGGCTTTTGCACCAATTGTGAATGGATTATTTGTTTTAAATCTTGATGGTTCACCTGTCTGTAATGTAAGTGCTAAAAGGCCTCGGCCTAATGATTTGAGTCCTACCTACTTGTGGCATTGTCGTTTGGGTCATATAAATGAAAAGCGCATGAAGAAGCTCCATTCTGATGGACTTCTAACTTCGTTTGATTTTGAATCATACGAGACATGTGAGGCTTGCTTGCTAGGCAAGATGACCAAGACGCCTTTCACAGGATTTCCTGAGAGAGCAGTAGACTTGTTGGAACTCGTACATAGTGATGTATGCGGACCAATGAGCACGACGGCTAGAGGAGGATTCCAATACTTCATAACTTTCACTGATGATTTTAGTAGATATGGCTATGTCTACTTAATGAGGCACAAGTCTGAAACCTTTGAAAAGTTCAAGGAATTTCAGAATGAAGTTGAAAATCAACGTGGCAAGAAAATTAAGGCCTTACGATCTGATCGTGGAGGCGAGTATTTGAGCCACGAGTTTAGCAATCATCTAAAGAGTTGCGGAATTGTTCCACAACTTACGCCGCCTGGAACACCTCAGAGAAACGGTGTGTCCGAGCGACGTAATCGAACAGCAGCTTTCACACTTAATAGGGTACCATCTAAATCCGTAGTTAAGACACCATATGAGATATGGACTGGAAAGGTTCCTAGTTTGTCTTTTCTAAAGATTTGGGGATGTGAAGTTTTTGTCAAGCGACTTCAGTCGGACAAGATCACACCCAAGTCGGATAAGTGCATTTTCGTGGGATATCCAAAGGAAACTTTGGGATATTATTTCTACAACCGATCAGAAGGCAAAGTGTTTGTCGCTCGGAACGGGGTTTTCCTAGAGAAAGAGTTTCTCAAAGGAGAAAAGAGTGGAAAGACAGTGCATCCTGAAGAAGTTCAAGATGAGCCGATCGGGCAAGAATCAATGAGTGATGCTAACGTAGCAGAACAAGTTGAGATACCCATGGCAAGAGAAGCACCGCCACAACCACGAAGGTCAGCAAGGCTTCGCGAAATGCGGGAAATATTATTGTTGGACAATGATGAGCCTGTGACATATGCAGAAGCAATGATGGACCCAGACTCCGAAAAATGGCAGAGTGCCATGCAATCCGAAATAGAGTCCATGGGAGACAATCAAGTTTGGAACTTGGTTGACCCGCCTGATGGTGTTAAAGCCATAGAGTGCAAGTGGATCTATAAGAAGAAAAAGGACGTGGATGGAAATGTTAACATCTATAAAGCACGACTTGTCGCAAAAGGTTTTCGACAAGTTCAAGGAGTTGACTACGACGAGACCTTCTCGCCCGTAGTGATGCTTAAGTCCATTCGGATTATTCTAGCTATAGCTGCATATTTCGATTATGAGATATGGCAGATGGATGTCAAGACAGCTTTCCTGAATGGAAACCTAGCTGAGGACGTGTATATGATACAGCCCAAGGGTTTTGTCGATCCGAAAAATGCTGGAAAGGTATGCAAGCTTCAGAGATCCATTTATGGATTGAAGCAAGCATCTAGGAGTTGGAACATTCGTTTTGATGAAGTGGTCAAAGGGTTTGACTTCACCAAGAACGAAGAAGAGTCTTGTGTTTACAAGAAGGTTAGTGGGAGCTCTGTAGTATTTCTAATCTTATATGTGGATGACATATTACTGATTGGAAATAACATTCCTATGCTTGAGTCCGTAAAGACTTCACTGAAAAATAGTTTTTCGATGAAGGACTTAGGGGAAGCGGCATATATTCTGGGCATTAAGATCTATAGAGATAGATCGAGAAGGCTTATAGGTTTAAGCCAAGATACTTACATCGACAAAATGTTGAAGTGGTTCAGCATGGAAGAGGCAAAGCAAGGGATCTTGCCTATGTCACATGGCATACATCTCAGCAAGACTCACTGTCCTTCGACTGCTGATGAGCGGGATCGCATGAGTAGAGTGCCATATGCCTCGGCTATTGGATCTATCATGTATGCAATGATAAGTACTCGCCCAGATGTTTCATATGCGCTAAGTATGACAAGCAGACACCAATCTGATCCAGGTGAGAGTCACTAGACAGCGGTGAAAAACATTCTTAAGTACTTGAGAAGGACTAAAGATATGTTCCTCGTCTATGGAGGTGAGGAGGAGCTCGTTGTAACAGGAGCTCGTGGTAATCCTGTGATCCTTATACGGCAGTTCTTCCTAGTTATACGCGGTAGAAATTTTGATTTGCGCTAGTGTAGCCTACCTCGTATTCCTACAGTGGGGGCGCCCTAGGGTTTACACCTTTTGGCAAAACAAATCTCTTGCGCCTCCCACGCCCTCACCTGTTGCAACTCGCGGATCTAGCAGTCCGGCTTGCGACGCTTCCTCCCTGCACGTGTGGATACCTTGGAGGTGTTGCGCCTGCAGCACTTGGACGAGCCGCTGACGAGCCGCGGCACCGGGGGGCGATCTTGCTGCACGTGGACGAGCTGCTGAGGAGCTGCTGGCGTTGACGTGATCGACTACGTACGACTACGTTGATCGACTACGTACGACTATGTGATCGTCTTCACTGCATCGACGCATATCTACATCTTCCGCACCAGTAGTGCGTCGAGTGGTAATCCCGTGATCCTTATACGGCAGTTCTTCCTGGTTTTACGCGGTAGAAATTTTGATTTACGCTAGCGTAGCCTACCTCGTATCCCAATAGTCCTTGTCATCTTCACGAGTGACGCACTTCATGAGTACTCATGATCACGCTCCTCTTTTGTAGAGTTTGTCTCTAACTAGAACGTAGCTTTTTCCTCGTCATGAGACTTGTTCTTCCTGCGTCTTATCGGAAGCTAGCTTGTGTTCTTTAATGTAGTCGATAAAAGGAGTTCTCCAGTCTACCTCGATCATCATGATTTCCCGATCAAGTTCTGGTGGACCCTTACTAGTAGGTGCTGGATTTATTTGTTCTGTTATAGATGGCTTGCGAAGTTCATGAACAAAGATGCCTGCTCGGACTTCCGTGCGTGTTGAACCCATTTTGGATAAAACGTCGGCAGCAACGTTGTTGTCACGGAGCACATGGTGAAACTTGAGGCCTGAGAACTTGTTCTCTAGTTTGCGGACTTCCCTGCAATATGTGTCCATGTTTTCCTTGTTGCGGTCCCACTCATCATTGACTTGATTGACGACTACTAATGAATCACCATAGACTAGTAATCTTTTCATGCCCAGTGAAATTGCTAGGCGAAGACCGTGTAGAAGTGCTTCATACTCGGCTTCATTATTTGACGCTTCCCAAAAGATTTGAAGAATGTACTTGAGTTGTTCACCTTTTGGGGATATTAAGAGTACTCCCGCACCGGCTCCTTCAAGCTTGAGAGATTCGTCGAAGTACATGACCTAATGTTCAGGGCGTTCTATCGGTGTAGGCAATTGGTTTTGTCTCCACTCAGCCATGAAGTCGACTAGAGCTTGGGACTTAATTGCTGTTCTGGGTTGAAATTCTAAGGACAATGCTTCGAGTTCTACTGCCCATTTTGAGATTCTTCCCGTGGCATCCCGATTGTGGAGGATCTCGCCAAGCGGGAAATCCATGATGACGGATATGCTATAATCCTAGAAGTAGTGTCGCAATTTCTGCGAAGTGAGTAGTATGGCATAGAGTAGCTTCTAGATCAGTGGGTACCATGTCTTGGAGTCCGAGAGTACTTCGCTAACAAAGTATACTAGTCTATGGACTTTGTAGATGTGGCCTGGTTCAGATCTTTCGACTACTGTTGCTGTGCTGACAACATGAGTAGTTGCAGTGATGTACAAGAGCAAGTTTTCATTTGTTGTTGGAGCTATGAGGATCGGTGGCTTTGATAGGAAGTCTTTCAGCTGTAACAGAGCCTTGTCCGCCTTCACTGTCCATTGAAACTTGTCTTGTTGTTTGAGTAATTTGAAGAAAGGTAAATCCCGTTCTCTAAGTCTTGATATGAATCTGTTTAGGGCTGCCATGGAGCCTGTGAGCTTCTGCACATCTTTTATGCCAGATGGGGCTTGCATATTAGTAATGGCAGAGATTTTCTTAGGACTTGCTTCCATGCCCCAATGACTGATGATGAACCCAAGTAGTTACCCTGATGGTATGCCAAAAATGCATTTGGTAGGATTGAGTTTCCATCGGAATGCTCGCAAGCTTGTGAAAGTTTCTGCCAAGTCTATGATCAAATCATCTGGATTTTATGTTTTGACTACTACATCGTCCACGTAGGCTTCTACGTTGCGGTGTAGTTATTTCTATAAGAAAATTTGAATTGCACATTGATATGTTGCACCTGCGTTCTTCAACTTGAAGGACATTGTCTTGTAGCAGAATGCTCCAAAAGGGGTGATGAATGCGGCCTTGGCTTGATCTTCTTCCTTGAGTGCTATCTGGTGATATCCCGATTAACAATCAAGGAAGCAGAGTAGTGCGCATCCGGTTGTGGAGTCGACTACTTGGTCGATTCTAAGAAGCCCAAAGGGATCTTTAGGGCAATGTTTGTTGAGGTCTGTGTAGTCGACACACATCCTCCACTCGTTGTTGTTCTTCTTTCGAACTAAAACTGGGTTGGCTAGCCAATCAGGGTGAAAAATTTCCTCTATAAACCCTACCGTGAGTAATTTGGCTAGTTCTTTCTTAATTGCGTCTCTTCTGTCTTGAGCGAATCTTCGTAGTCACTGTCTTTTTGGAGTAGCTTTAGGATCGATGTTGAGTGAATGCTCGATTAGTTCCTTGGGCACACCTGGCATGTCGGCCGATTTGCCCGAAGGAAACCGACGAGTGCGCTTTCCTATTTGGGATCGAGCCCTATTCCGATTAGGGCTATTTCTGATGGGCCCTGTTCTCGGTTTTGAAATCCTTGTCATTTGCTAGCTTGACTTTAGTAGGTCCCGACTTGTTTCCTAGAATTTCGAGTTCTGCCAGGGTAAGCTTCTTTGACGCGATGAACACCTGTTGCATGGAGCTTGGAACTTGAGTAGTCGCAGCTATCTCAACAGCTTTTGTGTCGCATTTTGTTGATGCCAGATTTTGACACGTATGGAATCGGCGTCAAGAAGGAAAGGATTGGCCGATGCGGCAAGATAAGAAGTCACTATTGGGAATCGGCCGATTGGCGCTACAGTGTTCTGATGGATAGAGTTGGTAGAGATCGGCCGGTTGGAGCAGTTGGGCCAATATGGGCTTAAAGTGGATCAGAAAGACAAGATGAAGGGGGATTGGCCCGCAGGTGTGCAATAACCAACTCCGATACGAGTTGTACTTGTAAATATTCGTTTTCATTTAATATTAGAGATAGATCCTAGTCGGTTAGGAAGATGGTTGTAACAGGTTATAAATAGCCACTTTTAGAGATCTGTAAACAACATATCAATCAATACAACAATCTACTTTCCTCGTACTTTGCTTTCAAGTCGGCGACTTCGCTAATACTTTTCTTCTTTCAGGAGTTCATACGGGTTGGCAGGACTGCATCGACACGATCTCCGGCCAATTCTGTAAGTTCCATTTATCGAGTAATATCTAAGCTTTAACTTCGGGCGCATCGCTGTCATTTCATTTAGATTTATTCACCAATTATTGATATTTACTAGAATTCTAGGTTTTACCTATCGTTCTAGTTTTATCACCAGTTATCCAGCTTGAGATTAGAACTTTCGGCTTGATTGTCATTATTTTCATCTATTATCTTTGCATAGCCGATTGGATCTATTTCAAGTGTTGCTCCTGTAGCGTTATATAGTTTACTCTAGTAGTTCTCTTTATAATCGCTACGTGGTTGTCAGCTGCATCATAGCTGATTATCTTTTTATAGCAAATCGGCCGATTTGCTGATACGCTTCCTCGAGATCGGAACCTTAGCCGATCGCAACCCCTGGAATTTGACACATTTCTTCCTTGCCAATCAACAGGTCAGATTGGTTGGCACACCGCGCGAACTGCACCAGGGCGATCACCTGAACAGGAGCTAAGCAGATTCTTTCGGGTCGTGTGTCCGATGCTGAGAGTCAATCGGCTGACTTTTAGCGCCAACACACTTTTGGCACGCCCGGTGGGACAACTTCAACCTCTACTATGTCGAAAGCTGCTGAAATCTCCGAAGACAACGTCATCGAGGTGACGGTAGCAGACCTCAAGGACGACCAGAAAGAAGAGTTGGAAAGGTAGATAGAACAATGTCGGGAAACATGCCTGCAATCTTTCAGTCGTACCAGGAGCGGGGAGACTGTCAAGAAAGCTCCTTTTCCAACTCCCCACCAGATCACAATCGCCGAGGACTTGGGTAAGAAGGTGGCATATTTGGAGGGGTCTGAATCCGAGGAGGAGGCGGAAATCGGCCTAGGAGAATGGGTTAAAGGAAAGAAGCCGATATCATGTCCTTTTGGAAAAAAGGAACCGGAGGCATTCGGTTTTGACACATCAAAGGCCGACAAAATTTTCGACCTACTCCTCCAAGAAGGTCAAATCAAGCTCTCACCCTATCATACCATCCCATTGGCAGAGCAGCTGACAAAGATAAAATATTGCAAATGGCACAATGCCACGTCCCACAACACAAACGAGTGCAAGATCTTTCGTCAGCAGATACAATTGGCCATCGAACAAGGCAGGCTCAAGTTCGAGGTCCCGACAAAGCCAGCAAAGCCAATGAAGATTGATCAGCACCCGTTCCCCACCAACATGGTTGATACAGGAAGAAATGCGCTTCAAACCAAAGTGCTGACATCGGAATCGGCTAAAAAGAGCGACGCGGTGGACCCTAGGAATCAAGCTGCGCCCGAAGACATCAAAGGGAAGAAACGGATGGATGATGAAGGTGAAGGATCGGAAGGACCGCGCAGACCCATCACTTCCCAATTCTTGCTCAATAAATACCAGCGACAGCAGGAAAATTCAAGATATCGCGAAGAAATGATGCGATGGCATGAAGATCATTGGCGATGCCCGTTCTTCATCCATTGCTGGGTAAACAACCTCAGGCTGCCATCGGCCGATAACTGCCTAGAGTGCGGTGGTCCATATCGCAACAATCACTCGATCAGGAGATCTCACTCCAGGGATAAAGGATTAGAGCCAATCAGCAGAAACTAGTGCGAGCAAGAGGATCGGCGCCTTTCAGTGCGTGATCGGCTGAGGGGCAGAAGTGACCGATATGATCGGCCAAAGGACAGACGCGAGCGACATGATAGGCCGAGGGGCAGAACTGACCAGCACGACCAACTAGGGGTTAGAGTCAGCGCACATGATCGGCTAGAAGAGATGGCCGATGCTCGGGTGTCAAATGAAAATCCCCTGGGGCGGGAACCAGAATGGGAACACGCCAGACTGTCGGCCAAACCGGTGAACCCCAGGTGGTGCCCCGATGGGTTGACCAAATGATGAGGACACCACGAGTACATCTACACCAGCAGCACCACAGGCGCCTCTAGTTGCTCCTCCACCTCAGGCACCTACAGTTGATCATCCAGTTTGGCCAATCACTCGCGCTCGTGCGAGAGAATTAAACTTCATCATGGTGTTAAGGAACGAAGGCCCATCGGAATAAGAAGATGGCCCAACAAGGCAGCCCAGGTTGGGGCGCCTAGGGTTGGGCGCGCGTGACCCCTCCGGACTCCAAGGGCTGCGCCCCCTTTATTTAGTCGGAGTCCTTTTTGTTTACGACTTGAGTTTTGTTTTACATCTAGCTTTAGCTACTCTTGAACACGCGCAAATACGCGCTGTCCTTGTGTGATTCAGAACTCCACCTTGGAGTGATATTTATATTGCTCGCCTCTCTTTCTTGTTCGTTCTTCGATTGCGGACAGGAATCGATCTTCGTGATCAGGCTGATCTTGCGCCAGCAAGGTTGGTAACCACAGGAAGTTGGTTCAGCGATTGCATTGGCGCTTCGGGTTCGCTCGTCGTAGTCGGATCGTGAGGGTCTACTTCCACCACGTCGAATTTATCTCCACTCACCGAAAGATCGGGCACTCCGACTCTATCAAGTGGTATAAGCTTTCCAGGTTGATCGGTGAGTTTTACCGAGTGTTTTTCCCTTCCTACAGTCCACAAAAACCAAAAGAAATTTTTTTCAGGTTAGATCCTTGTCCCAGCAACCGTTTAGCCTCGCACATTCTTTCAATAAGTGTCTTTGTTGAATTTGTGTGCCTACTCGTTCAATTGTTGCTGGTTACTTGTGTTTAATCTCTTATTTCTCGTTTTTCCTCTAACCCTAGTTTTCGCCGCCGCCGCTGTTCCGCTGCGTGCCAACCCTACCACGCCGCGCCCACTGCCCTCCCCCTCGCGACAACCGCGCCGCGCCATCCCACCCCTCCGATCGCCCCCTCCCCTGTCCAAAAAAAAAAGATAGAAAGCAATCAAAAAAAAGGAAAGTGCAAAAAAAGGGGAAAGAAGCAAAACAAAAAAAAAATCCAACAGGGAGATGGAAGGTGATCCGGTTTTGTTTCGGTGGAAACTCCTTGCGCGCACCGTGAACCCCCCTGGGTCACGACGCTCCGGGGAAACTCCGTAACCCCCCCCCCCACGCATACCGCGCCTTTCCCCACGCATCCCGTGCCAGCTTTTCATATCCATATCTCTCTTTCTTGGTACATTTTTCTTGGTACATCTTTTTTTTACCGGAATACCCCTGTACTTTCGGAAAAAGTGTGTGCCACAATTTGCTGTTTGAGATCCTCTGTGTTCATATTATCAGTTTTGGGGCACCCTCTGTGAAAAAAAAATAGAAAAACAAAAGAGGTGCGCCCTCTCCACCTTGGCCGTTTCTTTGCCTCTGTTCTTTCGGTTTCCCTTGTTACCAACAACTCTTGTTCCGTGTTTGGCACTATATTTCAACTTTGCTATATTGTTTGATTGTGCTAATCCTTCATTTGAGTGCAGCCTTCCCAGAACTCCACATAGTTCTACGACGAGCATATTTTGTTTCTCCAGGCAATCGCTCCTCCAATCTTTCGCGAGTTCCATCGGTTGGTTGCAGTTCGCCCCTGTGTGCGTGGTAAGAACGGATAAGAATTTGATAACAGCACTA
This sequence comes from Setaria italica, assembly GCF_000263155.2. NCBI lineage: Eukaryota > Viridiplantae > Streptophyta > Magnoliopsida > Poales > Poaceae > Setaria > Setaria italica. The sequence goes on from NC_028452.1 coordinate 29,401,772, forward strand.
GTGTGAGCGCCTTGTGAGCCGTTACACCCCTGTTTTGTCGTCGCTTTTGTTCTTGTATTTTCGCTAACCATGGAAGATGATGTCGACGTGGGGGCTAACCAGCTGCAGGGCATACGGGCACAAGTTGAAGGGCTTGTCACCGACATTCAGACGATTCATGAACGACTGGACTCGACGATCTCCTCGACGACCGAGCGGTGTGATCAGCTCGACCTTGCATAGACGGCCGCTAAGGCCACACTCGACTCAGTTGTGGCAAGACTCGATGCATTGCACACAACAGTCGCAGAGTTGCAGCAGGGTTATGGTGGTGACTCGGACCATGACGATGGCGACCGCCGAGGCTGTGCCGGCCGCGTGCTACGCCGTCCCGGTAATGATTCCTTTTCCAAGATTAAATTTAAAATTCCACCTTTTAATGGCAAATATGATCCTGCTGCATATCTTGATTGGGAATTAGAAGTTGAACAGAAATTTTCATGCCATGATATTCTTGCTAATTCTCAAGTTAAAGCTGCTATTAGTGAATTTACTGATTTTGCTTTAATTTGGTGGTGTGAATATAAACACAAACATCCCAATACCATTCCAACCACTTGGGAGCAATTAAAAACTGCTATGCGCCACAGATTTGTACCTTCTTATTATGCCCGAGATTTGCTTAATAAAATGCAACGTTTTCAGCAAGGTTCCAAATCTGTTGAGGAATATTTCCAGGAATTACAAATAGGCATGATTCGTTGTGGGTTATTGGAGGAAAATGACGCTACTATGGCACATTTTCGTGGTGGTTTGAACCGCGAAATTCAGGATATACTTGATTATAAGGACTACACAGATATGACAACATTATTTGAATATGCTTGCAAAGCTGAACATGAAGTGCAGGGACGCCGCTCGAAGACATATTCTAACTCTTTTGCAGGAAGAAGCTCGACATCCAACTCCGCACCCGCTCTCCCTGCGCCACCCACGCTCACCACTACACCGCGCGAGCGAACGGCCAAACCTGCAAGCGCTGCCCCTTCCACAGGCGCCGCCCCTCCCACAGGCCGTACATGGGATATTCAGTGTCATCGTTGCAAAGGATTTGGCCACGTGATTCGGGACTGTCCGAACAAGCGCACTTTGCTTCTTCGTGACGATGGTGAGTACTCTTCCGCTAGTGATTCTGAAGATACTCGACATGCGATGCTTGCCACTGACCATGCAGCTATGGAGGTACACAGGTTGTCCCGTCCGAGAAGAATCAGCGACACACTCTTTTCCATACCAAGGGCATTGTGCAGGAGCGGTTGATTCGCGTCATCATCGACAGCGGCAGCTGCAACAATTTGGCGAGTACCACGCTGGTTGAAAAGTTGTCTTTACCCACTCGTAAGCATCCACATCCATATCACATTCAATGGCTTAATGATGGTGGGAAAATTAGAATTACTCGATCAGCCCGTGTTCCTTTCTCCATGGGTGCTTATTCTAATTTTGTCGATTGTGATGTTATTCCCATGGAAGCATGCTCTCTGTTACTTGGGCGACCTTGGCAATATGATACTGATAGCTTGCATCATGGTTGTTCAAATCACTATTCTTTCATGTTTAAGGGTCAGAAAATAATTATACATCCAATGACACCTGAACAAATTCTTAAAGATGATCTTGCTAGAGCTGCTAAAACTGCTAAACACCTTGAACCATCGACATCTATTAATTCTGAAATCAAGTTGAATGCTCCTGTTTTGCTTGCCACACGTGCTGTTTTTAATGAGTTACGCGATGCTCCTTTGCCATGCTATGCCCTTATATGCTCTAGTGTGCTCGTTTCACTTGATGATGCACCATCTTTGGATATTCCCCCTGCGGTTGCTAACATTTTGCAGGAGTACGCTGATGTCTTTCCAAAAGATTTGCCACCGGGACTCCCACCACTTCGTGGCATTGAGCACCAGATCGACCTCATTCCCGGCACACAGCTTCCGAACCGCGCACCGTACCGTACAAATCCGGATGAGACGAAGGAAATCCAGCGCCAGGTACAGGCGTTGCTTGATAAGGGTTATATTCATGAGTCTCTTAGCCCTTGCTCCGTTCCCGTGTTACTTGTTCCAAAGAAAGATGGCTCATGGCGTATGTGTGTAGACTGTCGTGCTATTAATAACATTACCATTCTCTACCGATACCCTATACCACACCTTGATGATATGCTAGATGAGCTTAGTGGTGCCATTATTTTCACTAAGATTGATTTGCGTAGTGGCTACCATCAGATTCGTATGAAATTAGGTGATGAATGGAAAACGGCTTATAAAACGAAATTTGGGTTATATGAATGGTTGGTTATGCCGTTTGGTTTGACAAATGCTCCCAGCACATTTATGCGTTTGATGAATGAAGTTCTGAGGCCCTTCATAGGATTGTTTGTAGTTGTCTATTTTGATGATATCCTCATTTACAGCAAGTCTATGGAAGAGCATTTAGAACATTTGCGTGCTGTTTTTGATGCGTTGCGTGCGGCCCATTTATTTGCTAACCTCGAAAAATGCATGTTTTGCACACAACGTGTCTCGTTTCTTGGCTATGTTGTTACTCCACAGGGCATTGAGGTGGATAGCATGATAGAGTCGGAGTGCCCGATCTTTCGGTGAGTGAAGATAAATTCGACTTGGTGGAAGTAGACCCTCACGATCCGACTACGACGAGCGAACCCGAAGCGCCAATGCAATCGCTGAACCAACTCCCGATGGTTACCAACCTCGCTGGTGCGAGATCAGCCTGATCACGAAGATCGATTCCTGTCCGCAATCGAAGAACGAACAAGAAAGAGAGGCGAGCAATCTAAATATCACTCGAAGGTGGAGTTCTGAATCACAAGGACAGCGCGTATTTGCGCGTGTTCAAGAGTAGCTAAAGCTAGATGTAAAACAAAACTCAAGTCGTAAACAAAAAGGACTCGGACTAAATAAAGGGGGCGCAGCCCCTGGAGTCCGAAGGGGTCACGGCGCCCAACCCTAGGCGCCCCACCTGGGCTGCCTTGTTGGGCCATCTTCTTATTCCGATGGGCCTTCGTTCCTTAACAGCATGATGAAGTTTAATTCTCTCGCACGGGCTCGAGTGATTGGCCCAACTGGAGGAGCAACTGGAGGCGCCTGAGGTGCTGCTGGTGTAGATGTACTCGTGGTGTCCTCATCATAGCAGCAAGATTGATGCCATTCGGGAGTGGCCTACACCGACGATGGCACACAAATTCGAAGCTTTCTTGGCCTTGCAGGTTTCTACCGCCGGTTTGTTCATGATTTTAGCTCCATTGCAGCGCCTCTACATGAGCTTACAAAGAAGGATGTTCCCTTTGCTTGGAGTGATTCGCAAGAGGTTGCGTTCAGCACCTTGAAAGATAAGTTAACCAATGCTCCTCTCTTGCAGTTGCCTGATTTTACTAAAGTGTTTGAGCTTGAATGCGATGCTAGCGGTATTGGGCTAGGTGCTGTTTTGTTACAAGAAGGAAAACCGGTTGCTTACTTTAGCGAGAAATTAAGTGGTGCTAGCTTGAATTATTCTACTTATGATAAGGAGCTTTATGCTTTAGTGCGCACTTTGCATACTTGGCAGCACTACCTTTGGCATTGCGAGTTTATAATTCATTCTGATCATGAGGCTTTAAAACATATTCGTACCCAAACAAACCTGAACCGTCGTCATGCTAAATGGATAGAATTCATTGAGTCTTTCCCTTACATTATTAAACACAAGAGCGGGAAGGAAAATGTCATTGCTGATGCTTTGTCTCGTCGCTATACCATGCTGTCACAGTTAGATTTTAAAATCCTTGGCTTGCAAACTGTGAAGGATCAATATGTGGATGATGCTGATTTTAAAGATGCTTTCGCCCACTGTATTCATGGCAAACCATGGGGCAAATTTCACATACAGGACGGGTTCCTGTTTCGCGCTAACAAGCTGTGTGTTCCAGCTAGCTCGGTTCGTCGTTTGTTGTTACAGGAAGCGCATGGAGGCGGTCTCATGGGGCACTTTGGTGTCTACAAGACGCATGAAGTGCTGGCTGCCCACTTCTTTTGGCCCCGGATGTGCGCTGATGTTGAGCGCCTTGTTGCACGCTGCACTACTTGCCAGAAAGCTAAGTCACGATTGAACAACCATGGTTTGTACATGCCTTTGCCTGTTCCTACTTCCCCTTGGCTTGATATTTCTATGGACTTTGTTTTGGGATTGCCTAGAACTAAGAAGGGGAGGGACAGTATTTTTGTGGTTGTTGATCGTTTCTCCAAAATGGCTCATTTTATACCTTGTCATAAGACTGATGATGCTAGCAATGTTGCTGAATTGTTCTTTCGCGAGATTATTCGTTTGCATGGTATTCCAAATACAATAGTCTTTGATCGTGATGCTAAGTTTCTCAGTCATTTTTGGAGATCATTGTGGAATAAAATGGGAACTAAATTGCTGTTTAGCACCACTTGTCACCCTCAGACTGATGGACAAACTGAGGTGGTTAATCGAACCTTGTCCACTATGCTTAGGGCTGTTTTAGATAAACACTTGAAACGTTGGGAAGATTGCTTGCCTCATGTTGAGTTTGCTTATAATCATGCAACGCATTCTTCTACAAAGATGTGTCCTTTTCAGGTTGTTTATGGTTATATTCCTCGGGCACCTATTGATTTGTTTGCACTTGATGCCGAGGACGCCCCACACATAGATGCCACTGCACATGTTGATCAAATGATTAGCTTGCATGAGCAAACTCAACAAAACATTGCTGCTGCTAATGCTAAATATCAGGTTGCGGGTAGTAAAGGGAGAAAACATGTTACTTTTGCACCGGGTGATCTGGTTTGGTTGCATTTGAGAAAGGATCGTTTTCCTACTTTACGTCGTTCTAAATTGATGCCACGTGCTGCTGGTCCTTTTAAAGTGCTAACCAAGATTAATGATAATGCTTATATCCTTGACCTGCCTGCGGAGTTTGGTGTTTCCACGAGTTTTAATATTGCAGATTTGAAACCGTATGTGGGCGAAGATGAGGAGTTGCCGTCGAGGACGACCTCAGTTCAAGAAGGGGAGGATGATGAGGACACCACGAGTACATCTACACCAGCAGCACCTCAGGCACCTCCAGTTGCTCCTCCACCTCAGGCACCTACAGTTGATCATCCAGTTGGGCCAATCACTCGGGCCCGTGCGAGAGAATTAACCTTCATCATGGTGTTAAGGAACGAAGGCCCATCGGAATAAGAAGATGGCCCAACAGGGCAGCCCAGGTTGGGGCGCCTAGGGTTGGGCGCGCGTGACCCCTCCGGACTCCAGGGGCTGCGCCCCCTTTATTTAGTCGGAGTCCTTTTTGTTTACGACTTGAGTTTTGTTTTACATCTAGCTTTAGCTACTCTCGAACACGCGCAAATACGCGCTGTCCTTGTGTGATTCAGAACTCCACCTTCGAGTGATATTTAGATTGCTCGCCTCTCTTTATTGTTCGTTCTTCGATTGCGGACAGGAATCGATCTTCGTGATCAGGCTGATCTTGCGCCAGCAAGGTTGGTAACCACAGGAAGTTGGTTCAGCGATTGCATTGGCGCTTCGAGTTCGCTCGTCGTAGTCGGATCGTGAGGGTCTACTTCCACCAAGTCGAATTTATCTCGACTCACCGAAAGATCGGGCACTCCGACTCTATCACCAAATCCCAAAAATGAAGGATCCAACACCTGCGCCAATGGGAACAACAAGAAGAAGAGCAGCAACAGATGGTAGATAAGAAAAGTGTCAGATCTTGAGTTTGGCGCCCCAAAAGAATCGGCAGCTGACGTCAACATGGTGTTCATCTTGCCGATGGAGTTCATGGCTCCCGCTGATCGGCACGACACAACGAAGGCGGAGGAACAGATGGCACAATTGGCTTTGGAACCAATGGCAGCCACCTTTGAGAAACCCGAAGATGAAAAACAACAACACCTCAAGGCGCTGTTCCTCAAAGGGCACATCGACGGCCGACCCGTCACCAGACTACTAGTGGATGGAGGCGCTGCATTCAACATCATGCTGTACGCCATGTTTAGAAAATTGGGTAAAAGCAACGAAGATCTGACCAAGACGGACATGATGCTCAAAGACTTCGAAGGCAACGTGTCTCCCGCCCGCGGCGCACTCTGTGTCGACCTCACCATCAGCAGTAAGACCCTTCACACCACTTTCTTTATTATTAATGGCAAAGGGTCCTACAATATGTTGCTCGGTCGCGACTGGATACACGCAAATTGCTGCGTCCCGTCCACAATGCATGAATGCCTCGTACAATGGGTCGGCGATAACATCAAAATAGTCACCGCCGATTCCGCCTACAGCGTTGCTGCGGCCGATGCGCAACAATGGAGCTGCGAACACGTCAAGTGCATATCCAGAAGAACTTGGGACACCGATTTCCTGAAAGTGTTCGATTTTGGCCTACAGCCGATCCGAGCAGTCGGCTCTGAAGATTCAGATTAAATGGATCAGTTCATCCGAGAAGACGTGAAGCTAGGGCACGGGTTTACGTCGGCCGATTCATTAGAGATGATAGATTTAGGTGATGGCACCAAACCAAGGCCGACGTACATTAGTGCTAACTTGAATCCAGAATACAAATGTAAATTGACAAATTTATTGAAGGAATTTAAAGATTGCTTTGCCTGGGAATATCATGAGATGCCTGGTTTAGACCGGTCCATTGTTGAACACCGGTTGCCCATAAAGTCAGGATATCGGCCATATCAGCAGCCCGCACAACGGTGCAATCCTAAAATTCTACCTGATATAAAGGCTGAGATTACAAGGCTGATTGCAGCGAAATTTATTCGATAGTGCCGTTATGCCGAATGGATCTCCAATATTGTACCCGTATACAAGAAAAACGGAAAGCTGCGCATGTGCATTGACTTCAGGAACCTTAATCAGGCTACACCGATGGATGGGTATCCAATGCCGACAGCCGACGTGTTGATAGATGCCGCCGCAGGACATAAAGTCATCAGTTTTATGGATGGAAACACCGGGTACAATCAAATATTAATGGCCGAAGAAGACATTTCGAAAATGGCTTTCAGATGCTCGGGCCACCTCGGTTTATTCGAGTGGGTAGTGATGACCTTTGGGTTGAAGAACGCCGGCGCTACATATCCACGGGCCATGAATTATATATTTCACAAACTTATCGGCGTACTGGTAGAGATTTATATCGACGACGTCGTGGTCAAGTCAAAAGGACACCAGGAACATCTAGCCGATTTGCGAGAAGTATTGGAATGCACAAGGAAGCATGGGTTGAAAATGAACCCGAACAAGTGCGCTTTCGGCGTATCCGCCGGGCAGTTTTTGGGATTCATGGTTCATGAACGTGGGATAGAGGTCAACTGGAAAATCATAGTGGCTATCAATAAAGTCGTGGCCCCACACAATAAAACCGAGTTGCAATCCTTAATCAGCAAAGTCAATTTCATCAGAAGATTCATATCCAACCTGTCCGGGCATATTCAAGCCTTCATGTCGTTACTGAAGTTAAAACCCAACCAAGAGTTCGTATGGGGAGAAGAACAACGCAAGGCACTGGAAGACATCAAGCAATACCTAATCTCGCCACCTGTACTGGTCCCACCGCAAGCTGACAAGCCATTCAAGCTATACTGATCGGCTGATGAACAAGCTATCGGATCGGCGCTGGTACAGGAGTTCGAAGGAAAAGAACGGGTGATATATTATGTTAGCAGAAGACTTCTGGATGCCGAAACAAGATATTCCCCGGTAGAGCGACTGTGCCTGTGTCTTTACTTCTCATGTACCAAACTCAGGCACTACCTATTATCGGTAGAGGGCATAGTTGTATGTAAAGATGACGTGGTGAAATACATGCTGTCGTTGCCGATTTTGAAAGGGCGGATTGGAAAGTGGATCTTGGCTTTGTCAGAGTTTGACCTAAGATATGAATCAGCCAAAGCCGTCAAAGGTCAAGTCATGGCCGATTTCGTCGCCCAGCACTGCGGACCAGAAGTCGCTATCGTGGAACTGGTTCCGTGGACTCTATACTTTGATGGTTCATCATGCGGGGACAGATCAGGAATCGGCATCGTTCTCATATCGCCTTGGGGGGCAAGTTATGATTTCTCTCTACCGATAGAAGCATCAGCTACCAATAACCAGGTGGAATACCAAGCCATCCTGAAAGGGATTCAATTATTGAGAGAGATCAAGGTCGACGCTGTGGAAATTTTTGGGGATTCCATGCTCATCGTAGATCAATTGACAGGGAGGTCCGAATGTAAAGATGACATTTTGAGAAGTACTACGAAGATTGCCTCCAACTTTTGAAGGAATTCAAGTCCGCAGTTATTGAGCATATTCCCAGAAACTATAATGAGGAGGCTAATAGGCTCGCCCAACACACATCCGGGTATCGGCCGATTCAAGGTGCCATGACTCTGGAACTCGCAGCCGACGATTGGAGGAAAGAGATTGCCGATTACTTGAAAGACACATCCAAGAAAGTGGATCGACGAATGCATTTTCAAACCACAAAGTATGTACTACTAGAAGATGATTTGCTCTACCGAACAATTGATGGGGTTCTTCTCAAATGCCTGGGAACAGAGGAGGCAAAGATCCTGATGGGAGAAATCCATGAAGGCGTGTGCGGAGCTCACCAATCGGCCCATAAGATGAAGTGGATGATTAGAAATAACGGATATTATTGGCCAACGGTTCTTGAAGACTGCTTCAAATATTATAAAGGGTGTCAGGATTGTCAGAAATTCGAAAATGTGCAACGTGCGCCCGCATCAGCCATGAATCCGATAATCAAGCCATGGCCGTTCAGAGGTTGGGGAATAGACCTCATCGGACAAATTTATCCTCCATAAAGCAAGGGACATAAGTTCATTTTAGTAGCCACGGACTATTCCACCAAATGGGTGGAGGCGATTCCATTAAAGGCCGTAACATCGGCCGCTATGGTCGATTTTGTGAGAAACCACATTGTCTATCGCTTCAGCATCCCTCAAACTATCACGACTGATCAGGGGACGATGTTCACTTCGAGAGAGTTCGAGGAATTCACTGCTGATATGGGAATCAAATTGCTAAATTCTTCTCCATATTATGCTCAAGCTAATGGCCAGGCAGAATCTTCCAATAAGGGGATAATAAAGTTGATTAAAAGGAAAATTGAGGAACAACCTAAAAAGTGGCACTTGTGTTTGACCGAAGCTTTATGGGTGCACAGGATGGCCTGCCACGGGGCTACCAAGATATCCCTTATCAATTAGTGTATGGTCATGAAGCAGTATTGCCTTGGGAGTTGAGAATAGGATCAAGACGTACATCGCTTCAGGATCAGTTGGCGGCCGATAACTACTCCTCACTCATGAAAAGGGAACTTGACGATTTGGCAGGTCAGCGACTGAGGGCCCTGATCAGCATTGAGGAAAATAAAAAGAGAGTGGCCAGGTGGTACGACAAGAAGGTTAAAGTCAAGCAATTCTCCCAAGGGGATCTGGTATGGAAGCTGGTGCTGCCGATTGGGTCTAAAGATCCTAAGTTCGGTAAATGGTCGCCCACTTGGGAAGGGGCATATAAAATTGGCCGATGCGCTCCGGGAAACGCATACATTCTAGAGACGATCGAAGGAGAAGAATTCACAAGGGCCTTGAACGTGAGGTACCTGAAAAGATACTATCCCAGTATATGGGTCAATGCATAAGTGGTTGCAGAGCATATCAAGATGACATGGTTAGCTCTTGGCGAATCGCATAGCCGATGCAAAAAAATAAAATCGCCTCAAGGAGAAAATATTCGTTCAGGTTGGCCAATTTATTATTCGGTACGAACGATAAGGTACATGGCTGACACAGTACAAGTCACCCTTAGAACAAAAAATACTTAACCACGCTTTTTCTTAAGTTCCTTCTCAATCCGACCTAATTCTATCAGGAGGCAGGTGCTTCTTTCCTCCACATCTTTCATCGCGGCTTCAACCTCAATCTGGCGTGGAAGAGGGTGGCTCCGATCCATCAGCGATTGAGACGTTCCCACCGCGGTGTCTTCAAGGGCGGCTGGGCGAGGGAGTGGATGGCTCCTTTCGACTGGCAGCCGCCTATGGCAGTTGCCGTCAATATGATCCCAGATCCGCTAGACTTCAGCAGGGATATGATCTCTGAGTTCTTCACGATGGGCTCTGATCAAATCTTTGTCTTCCTGCGACAATGGTTATTCGGAGTGCATGATTTCAATCGCCCATTCCAGTTCGGGGCTAAGATGTCTCGGCTAAAAAATTAAAATATAAGCATTTAATGTCAAAAGGGTTAAAAGATCAGATCGGAGAAGGGAGAATATCGGAAAACCTCGTACCTGGTTGACGGAAGGGGAAGAGAAGGAGGAGGATGAAGAAGACATCTTGGTAAATAGCCTGATGGAACAAACTACTAGAGGGAAAAAGGATGAATAAGGCGAGTGCCTTTGGAAGCAATACGGGGTCTAATACTTATAGAAAGAAAAGAGGGTAAAGGTTTGGTAAGACACGTCCCATCAGAGTAAAAAGGGTAATAAATAAAAGGCTGTCGCGAAGGACGGGTCAAGATTGAATTCGTACGTCGAATGGTCAAAAGACATTAATGTTCTTACAAAATGGCTAGTACTTTTACAGCTCATCCCAGAACGGCATTAACGGCCGCAATCGCTTCTTGCCTAATTTGATCAGCCGAGTCTAAAACTCGTTGGTCGTCGTCCGCCGATCCTGTAGACTCATCGTCAGAGATGTTGTCAACTTGTGCTATTCGCCTGGGGGTTATATTCTGGCTAGTACCCGGGTTGTTATTTTGAGTGATAACCAGTATCTCCCTGTCTGGGTAGTAGCTTCCGGAACTTGATATAGCGATCTCTGTATAGCTTTCTTCGTGGTTGGACGTGAGCGGAACGCCCTCTTGATATGGTAGGTTGTCTATATGGGCGACGAGGCGCGAGTCGTAGTCACGGTCAAGGAAAGATGGTTACAACCCCGGCCAGTGGACGAATCTGCCTTGTGGTGTCGAAGTTATTACCAACCCTTGGGCTGGGCCAGATAATGGTATTTCTGGTGAGTAGGATGAGTCGGAGTCAACGTCCTCGTCATGCCCGAGTTCAACTCGGGTTCGAGCAAGAAAACCTTGGTAGACTTGTGTCGCGTTGCGAAGTCCGTGCGGGAACCGCCTTGAAGTGGAAACTGATGTGGATGCTGACTGGGGCCGCCGAATCCGAAGCGAGTCCGACCCTGAGTCCAGGGGTTGGCTGAGCCCGACCCTTTGAGGGAGTAGCTCCGCCTCGCCCGACCCTGAGTGGAAGTCCACCTCGCCCGACCCCGAGTCCTGGGGTCGGGAGCGCCGGACCCTTCGGAGGAGTAGTTCCGCCTCGCCCGACCCCAAGGCCTGGGGTCGGGAGAGCTTGACCCCTGAGCGAGACTCCGCCTCTCCCGACCCCGAGGCTCGGGGTCGGCGGAGCCCGACCCTTTGGAAGGGTAGCTCCGCCTCGCTCGACCCCGAGTGAGGCTCCGCCTTGCCCGACCCCGAGGCCTGGGGTCAGCGGAGCCTGACCCTTTGGAAGGGTAGCTCCACCTCGCCCGACCCCGAGTGAGGCTCCGCCTCGCCCGACCCTGAGTCCTAGGGTCAGCGGAGCCCGACCCTTGAGCGAGACGTTGGAGTAGTCCGAGGCGAAGTCGAAGTCGACGCGTAGTCGAACTCGAGCTTGTTGACATTGAAATCTTGATTTTTTCTGGACAATTCTTTTGGTTTCTTCTCCTGAGTGTCGATGATCTGGCGTCGGAATGATCCCGAGCCTTCGGCGACGCAGAGCCAGGATTCGAAAACGAAGGTGGCGCCGGCTTCGATGAAGAAGACGGGCCTGATGATGACTTTCGCCATTGAGTTCGCGCTGAGAAACTCGACAAATGCCCCTCCCTGGCGCGCCAGCTGTCGGTATTTTAGACCGGCAACCCGCCTAGGGGTACCCTAGGTGGTTTTTTATGCGGTAAGGGTCGTCGAGAATCAAGGAATCAATGGTGACGCAAGGAACACGATTTAGACAGGTTCGGGCCGCTAGATCGCGTAATACCCTACGTCCTATGTGTTGGCTTGTATTGATGTATGTTCTGGTCCTGAGGATTCTTGTTTGAGGGGGGTCCCTGCCCGGCCTTATATACCCGGGAGGGTAGGGTTACAAGTCTGAGTCCTAGTCGGGTACTATTACAGAGTTCTACTCGGTAACGGCCCGAGTAGTTTTCCATAAACATACAAGACTAGTCCGAGAAGGATACGCCTATCCTTGTTCTGATCATGTCCGAGTACGTCCCTTAGTGGGCCGTCCAAGGCCTACTCGTGGGTCTGGGGAGTATGCTCGACACTCTGGCATGTGGCGATGAAGTTTGATGGCCTTGTGGGCCAGGTGCCGCCTCTCTTGCTTCAGATCGGTGATAACGGAAGGGAGATGTTGGAGTTTCTTTTCTTCAATGGCTATGTCCTTGGTCACCCGTTCCATCTCCTTAGCGAGTTTCGCCCTTCGACGCTTGAGGCGATCTATAGTGCCAACAATATCCGAACCGGAATTTTCAAGGAAATGGATCCGGTGGTGTACCTCTTGGGCCCGGTGCTTGTACAAATCTTCGTCCTCACGAGCTTTGGCCAGCTTGGCACGATCGGCCATATGGCGTAGAGCCCTAAACACTGGGATCCGCATCGATTCAATATATGCGGTGGGCACCTGGGCTTCTTCCGCCTCTTCTAAGACTCGGCCGCTGATGTCGCTGAAGAGTTGCCGAATCGGCGAGGCATCCTCCACCAATCGGCTGATGTCCTCTTGGAGGAGGGTCCGTATACTCTCAAGTTTGGCGTGGACGTCCTCAGGGACTGAGCTCAGGGTAACTTGACGTGAAGCAACCTCCTCATCATCAGAAAGCACGACCACAAAAGAGAAGAGACTGTTATTGGGAGTGTCATGTTCCTGCAAAAGAGTGAGTATAAGAAAAAATAGGTTAGCCGATGGAAATAGGAAATCGGCCGATTTGGATGATAGATCTCTTACTTCTTTGAGGCGGATTTCTTCTACTTGTGCATGCAGGAGTGCTGCCCTTGGTTCAGGAGCTGGTGCTACTGGCTCATCAGAGGAGGAGGATTCGACAATTATTGGCATTCTGCTCGGGCCGACCTCTTGAAAAGCCTCCCTGGCCGATGGCTGTTGAGAAGGTGCAGTTGACATCTCAAGGGCCTACATCAGGATCAGTAAAGCTTTTGATCAAGTATTAAAGAGTTGAGTTAAGAGATTCTGTACCTTAGTGGGAGGAAGCACTAGTGCTCCGATTTCTACTTGGGGCGCCGCCGATTGCTCTGGAGCCACCGGGCCAGTTTGTGTAGCATAATATAAGGAAGAAGTCAGTATCGGGAGGATACTCAGGAGGGTATGAATACAAGGTTACCTGAAAGGCTTCTAATAGCAGAGATGCGGCGGCTGTTCCAGCTTCTGTAGCGACTTGGGGGTCAACCTCCTCGATGACCGGGAGAATCGGCGCAGCCAAAGTTTCCGCCGATGCAGCCGTGGATGGATCGGCCAATTCCGTGCGGGCACGCACTCGGCGGCTTGTCTTCTTTACGGTTTTCTTTGGCGTCTGCTTCAACCGGCCAGTGATGTCATCAACGGAGGGGGTGTGGTAGCCGATGAGGGGGAACTCCGTGTACGGATAACGATTCTCTATCGTCCGACCACTCCGGCTGCGTCTTGGAGGGAGTCGACTCTCAGACTACAAGAAAAAATAAGAGTTAATGGTATGGAAAAGGAGAAGGAATCAAAATCGGCTGAGGGAAAAATGGTACCTCTATGTTCGGATCAACATTGTTGGGGTCCAGGATGTTGCAGTATATCGCCGGAGATGCACATAAGAGGTGCTATTTCCATTCTGCCCACCATAGTTTGAACTGTTGGACAGCAAAAGGGGCCACTATCCAATTGGTCAAGTCAATGGTACAGGAGTCAGGCACCCGGTCGTACAGCCGACTGTAGTCGAGACCTTTAGTGAGCTTGTCCCGGAATTTTGCACGACCGGTGAAGAAGCATAAATCGGCAGCTGACCCAAGCCGAACTGACGTGCTACAATGGATGGGTTGTAAAACTCATAAGTAGGGGTGTCCTTCCCCGAGAAGAAATTTGCCGGTAAGATCCCTGGCTTAATCAGATCATCCGTGAGGTCATCATCAAAGGTGTTGGTCGTCGAGTCATGGCAGGGGGGAGCTCGAAGAGTCATTCCAATCTCTGGTATAGGAACCAGCTGATGGTCTCCTCGCTGAAGCCGTTGTAGAAGCATTTAAAGTATTCGGCTACCTTGGTGGGAGTGAACTGGCAGCCAGAGAAAGATGATGCTGCTTCGCTAAAGGAGGTGCATCGACGCCGTACGGTGGGGTTTTCTGCTGACTCAATGTTGGGGAAAGTCATGTGCTCCACCCGTTGCTGTGAGATCTTGCTCATATACAAATTGAGCCACAAATTGATGAACCACCAGGGGCCACCTGGATTTCCAATCAGCTCTCCCTTGGATAATTTGATGCTGATTTGATGCAGCATATGATAGGCCAATCCCAGCAGGTGTTTCCCGAGAGGAACAGAAGCTCCTATTGAATGCTTCGGCCAAAGCCTGTGTGTTGAAAGATGGACCAGCTGCTCTGCCCTAGAAGAGGTGTTTTTCCAGCCACATCATCAAGAAGACCGCGTACTCCCTCTCCGTGACTATCCCGGTCCTCATGTTGTATTTGATAAACCCCTTCCACCCGCCTATTCCTTTTGTTTCTAGTCGATAGGTCAGCTTGATCAAATAGCGGAAAGGGGTATCAAGAGAAGAGATGTCAAGGCAGGTCAACATTATGACATCGACCAGAGTGGGGGTCATGGGCCCGTGTCCGAAGAGAAACACGTTGAGGGTGTCAGACCAAAAATAGGAAGCTGCTATTACTAAGGGTTCATTCCTTTCCATCTACGACAAGGACAGGTTGATGCACTAGCCGATTTTTCGCTCATCCCATTGAACCCTCTTAGAATTGGCTATCCTTCGATCCCACTCTTTCTAGCCGGAGGTTTCATTCGGCCATGATCTGAAAGTGCCTAACCAATGATCTAAATCCATGGTCGACTGCTTAAATGGAATCCTATGGGTTTCCAAGTTGATTAAATCAGTTGGATATGGATTTCCCATAGGACCTAGACAGATGAGTCCGGGGGTTTCGGTAAGGCGAATGGTGATTTGGTGCCTAACCGCCTAAAAAAGGTAAAGAGAGAAGAGCTAAGAATAGATATAAAAAAGATGTTTGGACGGTAAAAGTAAAAAGGAAAGTTCCAGTAAATACCTCCGGGATGAAGGTCATCGTGACTGGCGGAACCGCTGCTGGAGCTACAGTCGCCGAAGCTGTCGGTGGGACCTCTTTCGCCGATGAAGCTGCTGCCCCTGCCGATGGAGCTGCTGCCGCCGCCCCTGGAGCTGCCGTCGGGATCTCTAGTGCTGGTGAAGTTCCTGATGGCGCCGCCATTGGGGAGATGGTATGGAATGTGGATGAAAAGGAGTCGCTGGAGGAAGAGATTGGAAACCAAGGAGGTGCCAGAGGAGATGCAACTAGTGAACTAAGAAAGGAAGTTATTGGCTTGTGAAGAAAAAGTACGGGACGTGCTGGTATTTAAGGACGGTCCGAGAAGGGGGGTAAAGGCGGGATTTTTACTGCGCCATCTACACGATTTTTGGGGGAGTGGTTGTCTCAGGCGCCCGTTTCGAAAAGATTGCAATCATCAAGCTGAAGACCGCGAAACGAAAGGATATCTTTTATGCGTTTATTTCGGAGGGGAAGTTGAAAGGAATTTTGAAGTAAAGATCATGTTTTACTCTGAAACTGGGGGGCATGTGTTGACGCCAGATTTTGACACGTATGGAATCGGCGTCAAGAAGGAAAGGATTGGCCGATGCGGCAAGATAAGAAGTCACTATTGGGAATCGGCCGATTGGTGCTACAGTTGGAGATCGGTCAATTGGCGCTACAGTGTTCTGATGGATAGAGTTGGTAGAGATCGGCCGGTTGGAGCAGTTGGCCCAATATGGGCTTAAAGTGGATCAGAAAGAGAAGATGAAGGGGGATTGGCCCGCAGGAGTGCAATAACCAACTCCGATACAAGTTGTACTTGTAAATATTCATTTTCGTTTAATATTAGAGATAGATCCTAGTTGGTTAGGAAGATTGTTGTAACATGATATAAATAGCCACCTTTAGAGATCTGTAAACAACATATCAATCAATACAACAATCTACTATTTCCTCATACTTTACTTTCAAGTCGGCGACTTCGCCAATACTTTTCTTCTTTCACGAGTTCATACGGGTTGGCAGGGCTGCATCAACACGATCTCTGGCTGATTATGTAAGTTCCGTTTATCGAGTAATATCTTAACTTCGGGCGTATCACTGTCATTTCGTTTAGATTTATTCACCAGTTATCGATATTTACTAAAATTCTAGGTTTTACCTGTCGTTCTAGTTTTATCACCAGTTATCCAGCTTGAGATTAGAACTTTCAGCTTGATTGTCATTATTTTCATCTATTATCTTTGCATAGCTGATTGGATCTATTTCAAGTGTTGCTCCTGTAGCGTTATATAGTTTACTCTAGTAGTTCTCTTTATAATCGCTACGTGGTTGTCGGTTGCATCATAGCCGATTATCTTTTTATAGCAAATCGGCCAATTCGCTGATACGCTTCCTCGAGATCGGAAACTTAGCCGATCGCAACCCCTGGAATTTGACATGTTTCTTCCTTGCCAATCAACAGGTCAGATTGGCTGGCACGCCGCGCGAACTGCACCAGGGCGATCACCTGAACAGGAGCTAAGCAGATTCTCCCGGGTCATGTGTCCGACACTGAGAGTCAATCAGCTGACTTTTAGCACCAACACATTCATATGATCGTCGCAGGTCTCCGCAAAGAGATAGTTCTCCTTTTGGTCCAGACATTTTCTATAGCAAGTACACATAGTGTGGGATGGCCATGAACATGGCCAGGGCTGGTCTTCCAAGGATGGCATGGTAAGAAGTCTCGAAGACAGCCACCTCGAAATTGATGTACTCTGTGAGGCAATGCCCTTTGGTACCAAAAGTGACAGGTAAGACAACTTGTCCTAGTGGGATAGCTGCGTTGGCTGGGATGATTCCATAAAAGGGAGAATCTGTTGGGGTAAGCATTTCAGTGATGTTGAGGCCCATCTTGCTTAAAGTTTTGGCGACAATGACGTTAAGTCCACTGCCACCATCGATGAGTACTTTGGTTAGTCTTGAGCCTGCGACAACTAGGTCTAGTACGAGAGGAAAACACCCTGGTTCTGAGAAGTTGGTCCATTGATCCTTTCTGCTGAAAGTAATCGGTACCTCAGACCATTTGAGGGGTGTGGGGGTGGCTGGTTCGATAGCCATGATTTCTCTGAGTACTAATTTGTTGGATCACTTGGAGGTAGTGCCTGGAATTCCGCCAAAAATGATGTTGACAATCTTAGACATTGTCTAGAACTTGTCTTCGCCATTTTCAATTTCATCCATCTTGCCCTTGCCCTTATCCTTATTGTTGTTATTGTTATTGTTGTTGGCGGGAGGTTCTGGCAACTCCTGCATAACTCTGCGAAGGCTGTAGCAGTCGATTGCAGCGTGCTTGCTGTGTCCGTGCCATGGATATTGTTTCTTGAGTAGTTCATTGAATGAAGGGTCATCATTTCGTTTGTTTGGTCCTTTCTTACTTGAGTTTGACATTGCTGCAACGGTATTATCTGGTTTGCGCATGCGATTTTGATTGCTCGAGTAGTTGTTTCGGTAATCGCCGTTGCAGTTTCTATCTTGTTCTTGGTTGTTGCTTTGGTTATTGTTGTCATGTCCACGATTGTGATGTGAGTCAAACCTTTCGCGCTCCTTATCTTCTTCGTCTGCCCATGACTGAGCCATAATTTTGAGTTCTTTGACATCCGCTGG
>NC_028452.1:29422228-29440295 GCF_000263155.2 Setaria italica
AGCCATTGAACTGGGTCTTGTTTGCCATGATACTTAGTGATGCCCGTTGGTTTGAATTTCTCTGGGAGAGTAGTTTACATGATTCGCCTTGTGAAAGCGGGGAAGTGGTCATTGTCATCACCCTTAGCTTCACGTTCACGACGGTGATTGTTGATTATATCTCGAGCATCACAGTTGTGATTTAATGTTTCTCGAAGATCACTAATGTGCGAGGGTTCTGGAATTGCTCTACGGTGGCGTGGACCTTCCGTAGAGGCTATACGACTACCCTCAGCTACATCTCTGTTTCATCTTGGAGCTTCAAGTACACCCCTATGTTGTCTTGGTTTTTCATGTGGTTGGTTTGAGAGTCTTGCATTATCTCTGCTATCGTCATAGTGACTTGGGTTGCGAGACATGGATGGGATTGGTGTTTTCTTGTCAAGGAGGTTGTCTGCATGTTCTGCCAAGTATAATAGCACATTGTTGTATTTGTTTGGGGGCATTGAAATAGTGATAAGGTCGATAGAAGTGATATCGGCACTGCTTTGAATGCTCTGTCGAGGTTAACAATAGGAACTCTTGTGGCTAGAAGTCAGTGACGTTCCGCTCTCTGAATGTTTCATGCTCTTCTTTGATTTCTCTGGCTGCTAGTTTCGCCTTCCGGGCCATCGGCTGATAATTCATCTTTGGATACTTCTTCGATTTGGCGTTCCCAATGAGGAGTTCGTTGGTGTTGATTGTTGGTTCCTATTCCATCAGCTAGTGAAACAACAACAAAGAGTTCTCTATCCAGAGAGTAGCTTCCATAGCTGGATGTTGTGACTTCAGTGGAGCCATCTTCTTCACAGATCGGTGAGAGTGGAGTACCCTCTTGATATGGGAGGACATCCAAGTGTGCGACAAAGGCGTGACTCATTGTCTTGAGCAAGGAATGATGGCTTCATGCCCGATGAATAGACGAATCTTCCTTGTGGTGTTGATGTGATTACCAGGCCCTGCTGCGGAACTAATAAGGGGAGTTCTTGAAGAGAATTCAAGTCAGGATCGTGGTCCTCAATTGACTCTTAATCCAAATTGGACTTTGGATACAACTTTTTGATGAACCATGATCGTGTTTTGGAGTCCGAGCGGAAATTGGCTTGGAGTTGTATCCGGTCCACATGATGGCTAAATTGCCTGCTCGCGCGGACTAGTCTGAGTTGTAGTGGAGTTCGAGTTGTGGTTGAACCCGGTGTTATTCAGATTGAAAAATTCGAATTTCTTGATGAAATCTTCCGCCGAGATGTTTCTTCTCCGGTTCTTCGATGATGCGATGTTGGAAACCTCCAATGCCATCAGCGATGCAGAGCCAGGAGCCAAAAACAAATGTTGCACCCGCTTCGAACACGAACACACGCTTAATGATGACTGAAGCCATCGATCTCACGTGGAGAGTTTCGGCGACTTCCCCTACCTGGCATGAAATCTGTCACGGTTTTAACTTGGCAACCTATCAATGGAGTACCCGAGATAGAGTTTTGGTTGGTGGGTGTCGCCGAAATCAACGAGTCAATGGTGACCCGGGAACACGATTTAGACAGGTTCGGGCCACTAGATTGCGTAATACCCTATGTCCTATGTGTTGTATGCTTGTATGCGTCATAACCTGCCATACCATTTCTTGTTATGTGATTTTTTTATTCTTATCCCACCGCACCGCTTTGCGACAAAAAAGTCAATGTTTCCCGTTGAATGTTCATGAACGGATTCTCTTGTATTGTGTACTAGCAACAACGGTTATCTTGTCTTGTGTATTTAGAAACAAATGACTATCTTCCCTCATTGGTTTTTTGAGTGGTTGAAAATAATTATGTGACGAAAAGTTTAGTCCGTCCTATTTACTTTTTTGACAACGAATCATACGTCTGTACCTCGCCAAGAATCACTATTTCTGATCATTGTGCCAATGATGTATTGTCACTGCCAATCAAATTGCATGATTTCATTTTGTTGTTTCCAAGAGTTCCAAGCTTTTCCTAGGGAGATTAGTTAGATCGTTTATCTTTGCTATGCTGTTCTCCTACTCACATAGCTCGAGAGGCCAAGATAGATCGAATTTTACGTTTCATTTAATGTGATTATAATTGGAAAAGCGCATCAATTTTTTTGAAGGTTAAAATCAATATGACATGAATATTAACAAATAATGTAATCCTATTTGCACTCTCTCAAAACTAAGGAAATCCTAACGCACCTTGCCAAAATACAAACCATTTTTCCCACAAAGGATCGAACATTTTGGTCCGTCCTATTCAGTTTTCCTCAAACGGATCATAGGTCTGTACATAGTTTTCCCAAAAATTGTAACAAATTCTAATTTGTACCCTAGGATTAAATTGCTTGTTCACCATGCTTGCTTAGAATAGGTCCTCACCTAGAATGGATAATCAACTAGAACCTGATGCTAAAACTTGAAAGTAAGGATCCACTTTAGTTGCTTTTGGCAAAACAAACCCTTCAGCCAAAGAGCCTTGCATGTCTAGGAGTCGGTGGATTAGTACCACCTGACGAGTAAGTCTTGTTGAGTATTAGTATACTCAACCTTGCTTGTGGCTATATTTTCAGGTGGATGTTAATGAGTTAGCTGCTAGCGTGACTTGTCCACTGTTGGAGGTATGCCCTAGAGGCAATCATAGAGATGATGATATTCCATTTGTATCCATGATTTATATTGTGTTCCTTGAATATCCATTAAAGGCTACTTGAATTGATTTGCAATTATGTGAATTGTGTGTGAAACTCTTTACTTCTATGATTATTCTAAAGTTGTCCCTAGTCGGAGTTCATGTGAGGACACACATGAATATTAGACTAGCACATGTATTAGTTGATGACTATGTTTCACAAGTCATGGACATGGAGATGTTGAACTAATAATGTGGGCACATGTGGAGACATGTGCTAGGACTGACCCAACACGAGAAGTAGTTCTCTCTTTAAACAACATATACGCTTTGTCCTTAGACCTGAGATTGTCGCATGTATTCAAGATGTGGATCGACCTACTTAGGGGCTATCAAACGCTACGCCGTAACAGGATACTTATAAAGGTAGCTTTCGGGTTTGTCAAGAAGCATGCTGTGAGACATGGTCAATCAAGATGGGATTTGCCCCTCTCTGATTGAGAGTGATATCTCTAGGCCCCTCAAGTGATCGGATCCAAAAATGCATGGCCATGCTACGTACGGTTAAGAGTTAACCTACAAAGGGATTCAGAATCATAGGATCGAGAAAGAGCGGTCGGCTTGAAGCTAGACCAAATATCGTGAGGCAAAGGGAATAGCATGTATATAATGTTGTGATGGTTCGTCTGATATGATCTTCATGTGCATATAGGAGTTGGCACGTCTTGCTAGAGGCTGCTACCGACTATTGGGCTGAGTAGGAGTACTCGGGCCATGTCTATATGTATCCGAACCCATAGGGTCACACACTTAAGGGGCTGGAAGCCAAATTCGGATGTGATCCGAGTTGGATTAGGTTTAGAAGTACTAATGGGCCTCGGACCTAGAGGCCCGTTAGGAACCTCTATAAATAGAGGGGTGGGGGCGCCCTTGGGTTTACACCTTTTTGGCGAAACACATCTGCCGCGCCTCCCACGCCCTCGCCTGTTGCAACTCATGGATCTAGCAGTCCGGCTTGCGACGCTTCCTTCCTGCACGTGTGGATACCTTGGAGGTGTTGTGCCTGCATCACTTGGACGAGCACCGACGAGCCACGACGAGCTGCCGACGAGCCATGACGAGCCGACGACGAGCCACGGCACGAGGGCGATCTTGTTGCACGTGGACGAGCTGCTGAGGAGTTGCTGGACGTCGACGTGATCGACTACGTACGACTACGTTGATCGACTTCGCTGCATCGACGCGAATCTACATCTTCTGCACCAGTAGTGTGTCGAGTGGTAATCCCGTGATCCTTATACGGCAGTTTTCCTGGTTTACGCGGTAGAAATTTTGATTTGCGCTAGTGTAGCCTACCTCGTATCCCAACATCCATCCTATCTCCCTCCAAGATGGACGGTTGAGTGGGACCCATCCTTGGTCGGTGAGGATCATGGTGTTTGATATCATGGTAGGCTTCACCATGGTATTTTGTATCGATGATTAGACTATCGTTTATTTTTTCCACTGCTTTCAAACTCTGAACTCTACTTTTATGCATTGAACTCCTGTATTTTAATAACTTAAATTGGGACCTGTAATGAGATATCTGGATTGTTGTAATCTCTGAACTAGTCTTCATGCAAGTATGCTTTGTTTCGATCCGGAACACGTGGTTACATCGGGTGAAACCCGGCAGATCACCATTTTCATTTGATTAAAGTGTCTATTCTCATTTAAGGTGATGTTGAGTACACTTTAGCCAGGTTAACTTGGGTGATTCTGCCACAAATATTCCCTAGAACTTTGCAAGAAAAAGCAAGGTTCCTTTCATCGTACCATATCTCATTCATCAACTACTTAGATGACATGTTTTCCCTATGATAGATTGTTCACAAGTAATAGGAATATAAGCGAGGAATAAAGAATATGCAAGCCAACCATAGAAAGGCATGTTCAACATGAGATGGGCAAGGTTCATTGAGTTTAAGTTTAGTGATCAACATAAAATTTGTTTAAACTCAAGAATTTAGGGAGTTAGAGAGTTTTGTTGCACAAACCATTGTTGAAGAGCATGCTAGACCATCTGATGTTGTGCAACATGTTGGTGGGAGATGCCGAATGAGTGTGCGCTTGATAAGCTTGAGAGATGTCCCCCACACTTATTCTTGTACCTATTTTTTTCAAAAAAAGAACAAAGGTGGAAACAAGCAAGGACTCTGCCGGTTTTTAAGCACCGGGGAGTGTAAATCTTATTGGATAAAGTCGCATGAAGTGTTTGAAGCACCTGAATTTATTTTTGTTTTGTTTTATTAATTTTTATTTTCTTTTAACCATGGAAAACTGGGCATGATGGATAACTTAGCAGGGTGGAAACATGGGGAAATAATGCATGAGGTTTAGGGTACTTACCTAACTGATCTTCCCAAGCTTAGAAAAAAATGCAAGAGTTAATCTTTCATGAGTGCAACAAAGCTTTGCTTTCTTTCTGCTTGGTTCCTCTTGCATCTTTCTTCATGTGGGACCAAGGAGCATTTGCAGAAGTGTTGGAGTTTATTGTGTATCGCTGCTTGGTTGTTATTTTATTCCATGCAAAATGTTAGTGGACAACAACTACTCGAGGGATGCTGAAAAGTTTTGAAAGGATTTCATTGTCGCCCCAAGGTCAGTTGTTCACTTCCATGCTCGGGCATCGCGATAAGTCCTCTGTCCTACTACAGGTGCTGTGACAACCTTTACCAAGTCCGAACGGCTTTTCTGGCACAAACCTAGTAGTTATTTGTCCTGCTTTTCTCAGACCAACAGAGAATACATGCATCAGTTTGAGTTGATACAGTCAAGGTTACAAGTTGAGTTAAATGAGAATCACATTCAAAATTTCAAATAGCATGGATCCCAACATGCTTGCCATCAATTTATTTCACCATATATTTTTTTCAAGAGACTTTTTTTCCAAAAGGTTTTTGTTATATATGTTTTTCTTTTAGAAATTTTATCGTTCAACAAATTTTTATCTTTTCAGCATAACTCAAACAAGGCCGAGATAACATTGCATAAACATAACAATGGAGCATTTGGCAGTATACTTACAATGCACCTTGAAAGGTCATTTGTGCCTCCTTTGCATGTTGTGCAATTTTTGTTGATGTGTCTTCCGGGCCTTGATTTATCTCCAGTGTGAATTGAACTTGAGGACTTACCCATCTATTTGAAATCTTCCCTGCAGAGGTTAATCCACAAATGATATGCATCCAAAGTCTATGATAGTACTCCCTCTATCCCACAATATAGCTACATTTAGATTTTTTCAAAGTCAAACATTTTCAACTTTGAGTGTGAATAGAGAAATAATCATAGAGACTAATCATGTAAAAATAATGTTAGTAGATTTATCACGAAACCAACTATTATATTATGTAACCTTTTTTATTTGAAATACATTATTTTTAGAGATATTGTCGGTCAAAGTAAAAAATATTTGACTTTTGAAAAAGCTAAACGCAGCTATATTTAGGGATGAAGGGACTATTAACTCTACGGTTCATTAATCAAACTTGACACCATATCTTATTTGATTAAAGAAAGCTATTTTAACCTAAGCACCATGCTTAATTTAAAAAGCCTATGGATGTATCTCAGGACAACACCCAAACCAGAGCATATGAAAATAAACAAAGGAAGCATGAATTTGTATGATCAAGCTACACTCACATGGAGATAAAAGAATGAGATAATGATTGGTGAACTTTGGGTTACCTACCACATACCTGAGTTAACTTAACAGCAGCATGTGAGGATGGACATTTTGGGATTGTTGCAGCAGCGTCATGGTTTCTCATGGTTGTTGAAGACTCTATTTTAGCGAAGGAAGGCACTTGACCGTGACAACTTTGGTAAGCATTACGGCTAGGTCTCACATAAGCCTAGCATGCATGAACCATGTGCCTTGGAGGCATGATCCATTGGTAGAATGCTGCAGGATTGGAGGTGCAAAGTATGTCTCCTCTCGTGCAAAATGGAGTGGTGCAGCAAAGGCCTGGATTAGAAGAGGAGCATTCCTCTTGCTTGTATGCATGTAGGAGATGCTAGAGCGAAGCTATGCAGAGACGAGAGCAAGGATAGGTGGAGCCGAGTGGCAAAGTGGTATCTACCAAGGTGTAGTGCCACAACTTGAGGGCACGCTCACGATGCAGCCTTTGTTCAATGAAGAGCTCGCCGGCTCTCTCTTCCTCTCTTCTTCTTCTCCCTTTTTTCATCTTTCTTTTTTTCTTTTTGTTTCTCTTCTTTCTTTTTCTTTTTCTTTTTCTTTTTCTTTTTCTTCTTACCTTTTCCCCTTTTATATCTCTTTTTTTAGCAAGGCAGAACTCACACCATCTTTGGTATGGATGGATCCTGTCGCGAGGTGCTCACCAATCTCCCCACACTTGGACTTTTGTGTCTCATGACACCAAAAATAAAGTGTGTGATGTCAATGTTTCCTACAGGGTGTGTTCCATCAAAAAAGAGTATCAACTGAATAGTTGATGTAGCTCCCATGTTTTTGGGCATGGCGTGACCCTCATTCTTTTGAATCTCAACCTGAAATGGTTAGTGTCCAAAAATACCCGAAGGTGTATACTATCCTAGAAACATGTTCTTGCTTTATTGATAAAGGCAAACTTTATTGGAAAGGGAAATGAAAGTGTGGCGGATCCACCTCGGATTAGCTTGATTAAGCAGGGTTAAGCCGCCTAACATGCGACACTCCTACCTAAACCGAGTTAATATGAAGTGCCGTCGGATTTCATCCGATTTAACCACTTAAACAGGATCGAGTTTAGCAAACCCACACGAAGGTGAGTGGTTACAGAGAATACAACAAGTCCACTGAGTTAAACAAGTTTTTACCCATTTAGTTCGACCATAAAATCCAACATCAGAGTTTTACAAGATTCAAAAGAAACAACAGCGAAAACACTAGCGGAAGACTTGATAACACAAGCTCTTAACATGTCTTCAAGAATCTGGTTGACTCTCTCGGTTTGGCCATCGGTTTGGGGATGATAGGTCGAGCTTCGGATGAGCTTGGTGCCCATAGATACTTGTAGTTGCTCCCAAAATCGTGCCACAAACTGAACTCCTCGATCAGAGACGATAGTCTTGGGTACACCATGTAGGGAAACTATACGGTCGAGGTACAACTCTGCATACTGCTTGACAGTGTAGGTGGTACGAACAGGAAGGAAGTGGGCGGTCTTGGTCAGACGGTCCACTATAACCCAGATGGAATCATATCGTTGTGTTGTAAGGGGTAATCCAACTATGAAGTCCATGCTGATGTCTTCCCATTTCCAAGAGGGAATAGGTAGCGGCTGCAAGGTTCCTGCTACCTTCAAATGACTGGCCTTGATGCGTTGACAGGTGTCACACTCTGAAACATACCGAGCTATCTCCGGCTTCATTCCACTCCACCAAAAGGTTTGACGGAGGTCATGGTACATCTTATTGCTGCCAGGATGGATCGAGAACTTGGAGAGATGGGCTTCATCTAGGATTTGCTTTCTCAACTCCGGGTCGGCGGCTACTACTAGCCGGTTTCCATAATGCACACCTCCCGTTTTGTCCTGATAGAAATGCTTATATCCCTCATCCTTTACTGAGATCTTACTGATGATCCGTTGTACTTCCGTATCTCTTACTTGTGCTGACCGGATTCGGTCTTCCAAAACTGAGTCAAGGATGATGTGACCAAGGGTTCCTTGAGGAACAATCTCCAAACTGATTCTTCCCATCTCGTGGCACAGAGTCTTGGTGAAGGCTGTTGACAACAAGCAGTTGCAATGGGGTTTGCGACTGAGGGCATCGGCCACCACATTGGCTTTGCCGGGATGATAGTGCACTTCCAATTCATAATCCTTTATCAACTCTAGCCATCTTCTCTGGCGCATGTTGAGGTCGGCCTGAGTGAAGATGTACTTGAGGCTCTTGTGGTCGGTGTACATGTTGCAGTGAGCTCCCATTAGGTAGTGCCTCCATATCTTCAGGTAATGTATCACTGCTGCCAACTCAAGGTCATGGGTCGGGTAGCTTAGCTCATGAGGTCGTAACGCACGTGAGGCATAGGCAATGACTCGAGTGTCTTGCATGAGAACACATCCGAGTCCAGTGCCAGAGGCGTCACAGTATACGTCATACGGCCTAGAGGGGTCGGGCTGAGCCAAAACTGGGGCTATGGTCAGTAAGTGCTTCAGGGTCTTGAAGGCCTCTTCACACTTGGTGTCCCACACAAATTTGACCTCTTTCTTCAGCAACTCAGTCATTGGCTTAGCTACCTTGGAGAAATCTGGTATGAAACGCCGATAGTAGCCAGCCAGTCCAAGAAAACTTCTGATCTGGTGCACTGAGGCAGGAGACTTCCATTCCATGACTTCCTACACCTTACTGGGATCCACGGTGATACCATCCTTGGAGATAGTGTGTCCCAGAAACTTGACACTATCTAACCAAAACTCACACTTGGAGAACTTGGCATAGAGCTGGTGATCTCTTAGCCGTTGGAGAACTATATGAAGATGGTTGGCATGCTCTTCTTCGTTCTTCGAGTACACTAGGATATCATCAATGAACACCACTACAAACTTGTCCAGCTCGGGCATAAACACCGAGTTCATGAGGTACATGAAATAGGCGGGTGCGTTGGTGAGTCCAAAGGACATGACTAGGTACTCGTACAGTCCATATCTGGTAGAAAAAGCTGTCTTGGGTATGTCGCAGGGTCGAATCTTTATATGGTGATAACCAGAACGAAGATCGATCTTGGAGAACACTTTTGCTCCGGCTAACTGATTGAACAAGACATCAATGCGTGGCAGTGGGTACTTGTTCTTGACTGTCACAGCATTGAGGGGTCGGTAATCCACACACATACGTAGACTGCCATCCTTCTTCTTCACAAACAGGGCAGGGCAACCCCAAGATGATGTACTGGGTCGAATGAAGCCCTTTTCCAACAGATCATGCAACTGGGTCTTCAACACGGCTAACTCAGCGGGTGGCATCCGATAGGGTCTTTTAGATATAGGGGCGGTGCCAGGAATCAACTCTATGGAAAACTCAACTTCTCTATCAGGTGGCATGCCCGGCAAATCTTCTAGAAACACATCAGGGTACTCACAGATAATAGGGAGGTCTTCTAGACGGGTTCCCAAGAGAGGGTAGGCACAAGGAAGCGAAGACTCAGGATGGGTCAAGGATATGGTAGAACTACCATGGGAGGGTGAGCTGATGGAGAGGGATCGGGCTGATGTATCTAGAACCACTTGATGTCGGGCCATCCAATCCATACCGAGAATGACATCTATGCCTTCTAGGTCAAGGATGACAAGGTTTTCCTTGAAGAGGGTAGGACCTAGCTGGAGAGGTACAAGAATAACGACCTGATCCGACGTTATCCTTCCTCCAGAAGTGGCGATCACATAGGGTTCCTTAGTGTGACCGACACTTAGCCCACATCTTTCCCTAGCCTTACTCCCGATAAAACTATGAGAGGCTCCCGAATCAAACAACACAACAACAGCTTGATTTAAAACAAGGAAAGTACCCGTCATTATTGGCGCACCTTCGGGGAGCTCGGTCAAGCTGGTGTAGTTGAGTCGGCCTTGTCGGACTTGCACCATGGGCCTTCTTCCTCTGGCTGCCATGGGGTTCTGACCTTGCTGTTGATTCTTGTTCCTGGGGCAGTCCTTCGCAAAATGTCCTTCATTGCCGCAGGTAAAACAACGATTACTGGCTGCCGGGCGAGGTGGCGTTGGCAGGGTCGGCCGGGGCACTTGCGGTTGGAAGCTTGGAAAACGAGGCGTTGTTGCCGGCGGGGGGCGGGCGATCCATTTCCCCGACTGCTGGGGTCGGCCAGGGGCTTGTGGAGGAACCATCCGGAACCTTCAAGTCGGCGGACTCGGAAATGCCACAGAGGTTTTCCTCTTCTGGTCGGCCTTGAGGGCTTGCATGTAGTCCTCCTGAGAGATGGCCAGGTTGACCAACTCGTTGTAGGTGTCCACCTTGATGGGGTTCAACCTTTCCCTTAGCTCCAAGCTCAGTCCTCTGCAGAATCTGTCCCGCTTCTTCTCGTCTGTGTCCGCATGATAGCCTGCATAACGGCATAGGTCATTGAAGGCTTGGGCGTAATGCAGCACATCCCGAGTTCCTTGGGTGAGGGCCAGAAACTCGTTGAGCTTGCGCTCGAGGAGACCTTCTGGAATGTGATGCGCTTTGAACGCCATCTTAAACTCGTTCCAACTGACCACGTGGCCAGCCGGCAGCATGGCATGGTAGTGATCCCACCAAAGCCGTGCGGAGCCATGCTGCTGCTGAGCTACAAACCGCGCCTTGTTGTTGTCGGGGCATGGAGCGGTGAGAAGCTCGAACTTGGATTCGATCGTACGAACCCATGCGTCAGCATCGAGCGGTTCTTGTGTCTTTTGGAACAGAGGGGGCTGTGTCCCCAGAAAGTCCTCATACCGTGCGATATGCGGTTGCGGCGGTGCTCTTCCACCATGTGGCTGTTGTTGTTGTCCTTGCACCAGATGCCTTAGCAGCTCAGTTTGAGTTGCTAGGATTGCCTCCAATGGCGATGGGGGCGGGGGCGGGGGAAGATCCTGTCGCTGATCGCTACCGCTGGGCACATAACCAGACCTAGTGCGGTGCGCCATCTGCAAGAGTTAACGCCCCATTAATTTCATAACCTTAGGTGTACTCCAACAAATGGAACGTATAAATTAAATCCCTTAATGCGACTCTTGCCAAGGGTGCAACACACGTCCTCATAGAGAAAGCACATTCCTCTCATTCTCAACATAGATAACCTCTACCTTGACCTGGTACTCCACTTCAGGCAACACATGCCACATACAGACTCCTATGATCTGATCCAACTCAAACCAAGGGGTCGGACACGGTCCACACTTGAAAAGGGTCGGACGAGGCGGAAACTGCCTCAAGGGGTTGGCGCACTCGGTCTCACAAGCTGGGGTCGGCCAAAGAACAGGTCCTCAGAACACAGCATATGGTCAAGGTGCAACTTACTCAACCTAGCATCCACACCATACAAAGATGAGAAAGCTATGCACCAGGATTAACTTTATATACAACAATGTTTCAACACAGGGAGCACTCAACTCGAGGCTAACCTATTACAACTTTTCCAAAAATCTAGGCTACCGAGGAGTACAACAAAAAGATGGTTCCCTGAGGACCCTTAATCTACCAATGGACACTATGAGTCGGAGAAGGGGCGCCATCTTCCTCTATATCCATGCTGGACGCTCCCTCATCTTCCTTAGGGTCCTCCTGAGCCTCGAGCTGCATGTTGAGGGCATGCATATCTTCGAGTTCAGCTTGGTGCTCCTCCAAATGGGCATTGGCAACTGCCAACTCCATTTCCACCTCCATCTTCTCCTCCGAGAGCTCTATCATGCCGTCCACGAGGTCGGCGACTTCTCCTTCTAGCTCGGAGATCCGATCTTGCATATCGTGGATCTGGATACCCCGTTGGATCAGCTAGTAGGTTTGGCCTACCATATCTCTTCTTGCTGCCTGGAGGTACCCGTGAGTATCTGCGGCCGTCCAGGCGAAGAGGGTC
Source organism: Setaria italica (assembly GCF_000263155.2). NCBI lineage: Eukaryota > Viridiplantae > Streptophyta > Magnoliopsida > Poales > Poaceae > Setaria > Setaria italica. The sequence goes on from NC_028452.1 coordinate 29,434,469, forward strand.
ATGGCTCTCCCCTGAAGCTCTATCAACCGGTAGAGAGCGGCCATGCACCGGATGTTGGTGGAGATGGTGACCATGGCGCAGGTGGTGGCTAACACTTCGATGTTCCCGACGCGGTCAAGCCATGCCGGGTCCAGCCGGTTCCTGACGGGGAAGAGGCCGATCGGGTCGAGCATGATCTCCACGGGATGCAGCTGACAGAACTGGGTGAGCAACTGAAGGGCTGCGGACTCCCAGGTATCTTCCGGAGCGAGACCATAGGCGATTATGCCAAGAGAGGGCCAGTCGGGCCGTGCAGGGGGAGGTGGTACCAACGCTTGCACTTGGCACATCTGAATGCCCTGTTCCAGATATAACCGCCCGGCATACAAGGGCGGGGACTGGTACCCAAACCACTTCAGCGTATCCAACAGAATCGCGGGAAACCCCTCGAAATGCAAGCACGTTGACTGGAAGGTACTGTCCGCTCCAAAAAGGACATGTCCGGGAACAGCCATCTGGAACCAAGAAACCGAAAACCGAGTGAGATAGATTTCAAGGATCAGGGGTCGGATAGAGAAGCATATGGTTTTAACCGAGAGCAACTAAGAGAAACTAGAAATCCTTAGATCCAAAAGAACTCTTCCGAACAAGGTTGCTGTTGAGAAAGGGAACCGTACAACATTTTAGATATGACGCATGCACGACCTACCTTACACCTAACCAAAAACAACTGCCCGAACTCGGGTCTTACGCGGTCAGCGCCGGTGACAAGGCAACAAATACGTCTCTCCCTATAATAACTAGTCGGTTCTACAACGTCGCCTAAACGAACGCGGTTAGCGTACCTGCAGAAAAACACCACGCACGAACCTTTCGTGCCAGCACCCACGAAAGCGTTCCCAAACATTACCGCTCACTATAGGAACGGCACCCATGCGTTCAAGGCTGCATGGACAGCACTCAACTGTGGAAATAGGTTCCCCTTGAATGGAACCACATAACCCTTCGCATACTCGTGATGCGGAATCGGCACACGTATGACAAACGTGGCGAATCAACCGTGCTGATAGGTTCGTTGGAATCGAACCGTACCAACCTTCGTATGAAGCACATACGGAACCTGCAGACGTGTAATAGACGTGGGCTAAAACAACCGCGAAGATAGGGTCCCTTGAATGGAACTCCCTATCAACCCTCGCATGCTCGCGATGCGGAACTCGGCACACGTATGACAAATGTGGCGAAGTGCTGGAAGGGTTAGCAAAATAACCAGATACTTATTAGTCACCTAAAACAACCCCAAAATCCCCTAGGGCCTCTCGCACTAAGTCATCCTTAACGATCGTACGAGATTTTCAAAAGTTTCTTGCAACTTTTATCCTTTCCAAAGAAGTGTTTAGGGCTTGTTGGGTTCTCTGAATTTCTAAACACGGCTCTAATACCAGCTGTGGCGGATCCACCTCGGATTAGCTTGATTAAGCAGGGTTAAGCCGCCTAACATGCGACACTCCTACCTAAACCGAGTTAATACGAAGTGCCGTCGGATTTCATCAGATTTAACCACTTAAACAGGATCGAGTTCAGCAAACCCACACGAAGGTGAGTGGTTACAGAGAATACAACAAGTCCACTAAGTTAAACAAGTTTTTACCCATTTAGTTCGACCATAAAATCCAACATCAGAGTTTTACAAGATTCAAAAGAAACAACAGCGAAAACACTAGCGGAAGACTTCGTCGGGGTCGGACATCCCTGGTGAGGCCAACCGGGACATCACTGGTTCCTCTCCTCGCCATCCGAGGAAGGATCCCACTCGACCGTCCAGCCTGGCGGGAGCTGGGGCGGCCAAGCACCAACCAGAGAGGGGTCGGGCGCAGCAACCTCACCTGAAAAAACAGGAGCCACAACAAGGCTGAGCTACTAAGCTCAACAAGACTTAACCGATAGGAGTAAAACTACTCCTCCTTCTAGACATGCAGGGCTTTTTGGCTGAGGGGTTTGTTTGCCAAAAGCACTAAGTAAAACCTTATTTCCCAAGTTTTAGCTCCGGTTCTAAGTTCATTAGCTGGTCTAGGTTTTGCAACCTATCCTAAGCAATTATAGAGCCAAACCAGATGTGTAGATATATCAACCAAACATTGCCATCATCAGATTCCTCATTTACTCAGGGTGACATAGCGATCAAGCAATCTCAAACTGTGAGAGGCAGACGAATCGATTCGAGTTCTTTAACCATGCATGGTGAACCTAGCCTCACGACATTCGCGCACCCGGAGGTCGCTTCCTGTGTCGGCCTTCCCCATCAATCCCCTAACCCGTGTTGGGCCCATTTCCTTTGGTGCAAGGTTCCACAGACCCGGCCTCTGCCGTTCTGTGACCACGCTTGCCACCACGTGCGACAACCAGCAGGGGAAACTCCGTTCCAAGAACAATGGGGCGACCGCTCAAGTCTAGGTTCAATCCGGTACTAGGCTTCCTCATCCCATACTAAGTATGAGGCTAGTACTTTCAAACACTTGATCACAAACACCACCACTGTCGGGCCTTAGCAAGATTTCATAGACAGACAGGGCAACCATCCGACCACCAAAGAGTTACCAAAACCCTGCCCCGTCCATCGTCCTTATAGTTATAACAGGAGATTAAACATGCAACTCCTACAACTCGCGAGTGACAGGAGATCACTCGACTTTTACCATCTCCTAGTTAAGCAATGCAACTACTCGGTCCAACAGCTAGTGCTCAGATCATTGGGATGACTAAGTCATGCATCTAAGGTTTCACACAACTCCTATACGTAAATGCACAAGCATGTTACAGAAGGCATGCGCAAGTCTGGCAAAACACGTAGGATTTTCATGCAACCGGGGCTTGCCTTCATTGCAGCTGTACATGAATGCAATGCAAGGGTTAGCTTAGACAGTTATTTCAACAGCAACACTGGCTCGCCTGAGCCCAGAAACTTGCGATAAAGGGTAGGAGGTTATGGTGGTTCAGAGGGCTGATGATGATCAAGAGGTAAGGGTAGGAAAGGAACTCGTGATCTGATCCTTGAACCAGAGGATGTGATATACCTGGGGTCCTTAGACGCAAGCGCTGAAGGGTTCCCCAGTTTTACACATACACCCTCGGTTTGAAGAAAAAGACCACAGCCGAACCCTTGGGCGAGGTGGATATAAGGGTCGGCGGAACAGATAGGGTCGGGCGAGACGAAACCGGGGTCGGGCGGATAGGAGGGGTCGGGCGAGGCGGACTGGGGTCGGCAACTCACCTTCTTCCTGAAAGGAAAGCTTGGGGTCGGGAAGAAGCAGACTTGGGCGGAGGGACTAAAGCTTCGAACAAGGGCGAAGACTGGGAAAGCTACGGCGGTGGCGGTGCTTCTTGCAGATCACAAGAGAGCTTTTACGCAGCACGGAGGAGCACGCGGCTGGGTGACTTGGAGAAACTGAGAGAGAACTGAGAGAAGAACTCCTCAAGAACTGGGTGGGTGGCACTAGGAGCTTGAGCAGAGAGCGAGAGAAGGCTGAAGGCAACAATGCCGGAGGGAGCTCCGGCGACAGGGGCATTCCTTTTATAGCTGCGGGAGCAGAGGAAAGGAAGCGGCGCGGGAGAGAGAGATAAGGGGAGCGGCGCGAAGGCCGGGGAGAGGCAATGGAGTGCTCTGCCAGGGCGGCGATTGAGCGAAGAGGGCGGTGGTGCAGAACTCCGGGGGTGACGCCAGCGATCATTGCGTTCTGCCGTCAGGGCAGCGTAGGAGCGGGTAGACTGGTGGTTGAGATTTGGCGGAAAGCGGGCGTCGCCGTGCGGAAGATTTGATAGAAGCGACCGGTTTAACGGTGCTAGAATCGAGGGCGCACAGGTGAGAAGATAGGCAGACGCGGGCGCGCGGGCAAGCGCGGAACAACAGATTGTCGGGCGGCTTCTGACAGAGCGGGGGAAAGGAGCTGTCGCGGCCGCAGTCGGGGTTGGTGGTGGAGGAATCTTCGTGTAGCGGCGACCGGGCGGCGCGACTGTGGCTGAAGGGACGAAAAAGACGGGCGACATCGGGCTCTGGGGCCGGGATCTGGCGGCGTGATGATGGGTGTGGGAGGCGAGGCTCTGCAGAAAGGGTGCAGGGGGCTTCCACTGCCATTGGGGAAGGGGGCGCGAGAACCCACTCGGTCGCTTGCTAGAGACAAAACTGAGCGGCGGGTGTCGGAGAAGACGAGCCACGCGGCAGGAAGACTCTGAGGCGGCCATGCAACTCGAGTGCGGCTGTCGCGGGGGATCTGGGAAAAGATCCCGCGGGTCCACCGGGGGATAGAACGGAGGGTTGAGGAAGATTAGCAGGATCCGACTGTGGGCTGTGCTTGCCGTGGTTGGGAGAGAAGCGAAGGTAGATGACTAGGCTTGCCGTGGTCGGATCTCAGGGGTCGGGACCAGGCGGATAGCTGAGCACTCTACGCGGGAAAAAGCAAGGTAGATGACTAGGCTCAAGGGCTCTGATCAAGACTATCTGAGAAGGTTTAGGGGTCGGTCGTTACAGAAAGTTCGACCCATCTCCCAGCAGTGCTTTGTTTATGGTCAAAAGCTCAACCATGGGGAATCTTCCCATTGCAGCTACCTATGGCAGTGTAGTCCCCACCTTCGCTGCCATTCGTTGATTATGCCGTTGATGCTTAAGCTGCATGGTTAGTGCCACAGTGCATCTATATATGAAATTTACAATGCTTATGATAAACAAAAGCATCCACAACCATCCTTCTAAATATTTTAGAAATGAGGACTAAAAGGTGGCTATGGTATACATACAGGTACGCGGCACTAAGAGAAATGGACTCTGAACGTTCCTTAAGCGAGCATGAATCTTGGGACTTCAAAGAACAAGCATTCATGCTCATCTTTGCAATCATTTGTGTCATCCTCCAGAGCTGATAAATCGGAAATGTCCATGGTGCAAAGGTTCTCTTTCTTAAGAGGTTGTGCAAGATCAGGGTTGTTTCCCGACCACTATCGAGGATAAAGTTCTGAGGGCCACAGGGACACGGCTTAGTCTCAATATAGGGTGATGAAGGTCGCTTGGTTTCATGAACAAGGGAAGTAGGCTCAGGGTGAAACGAGTAGGGATACAAATGTCACCTCCTCGAATGGGTTATTCTTGGGATGAGGCTTTGCCCCCGAAATATCTAGGCAAGAGATAGGAGTGGTAGGAGCCATTTTCCCAAGCTCTTCCTTGAGGCTCCCTTGGGATGATTCTTCTTGGAGAAGTGTTTCTATCGGGACACCCGCATTACGAACAGAGACTTGATCCCAGAAACAATACTCGTAAGAGGCCATACATACAAACGTTAGCCCCAGGTGCAAGGGATCCTCCACAGATATGAGCATGATTGCCGGAACCAACGTGAAGTTTCCGATAGGCAGAGAGCGTAGCTGTTAGGGGGACAAGGGGTATAAAAGGTTACAAATAGTTGGCTACCAAGGCTTGACAAGGCTAAAAAGATACAGACACAAGCGTACGAGGCGGAGGCTCAACACGGTACTAATGGGTGACCTTTAGTACCTGATGGAGCTCCCACTCGGTACTAAAGGACCCATTTGTGCACCTTATCCATCCCCCGGTACCCCCGCTCCCATCCCTATCTTCCTCTCCTTTCCCCCTCTTAGCACGTACCGCTCCTCTCCTTTCTCTCCTTCCTCTCCTATCTCCTTCTCAGCACCGCTCTCTCTCTCTCTCTCTCTCTCTCTCTCTCAGCAGCACCGGCCCCTTTCCTCTCCTGTGCTGCCGGCACCTCCTCTACCTCCCCTCCATTTCCCCCTCTGCTCACCCCTCATCGGTAGTGAGGAGTAGCGGCGGGGCGAGGTGAGG
>NC_028452.1:29440395-29566705 GCF_000263155.2 Setaria italica
TTACGAGCTACACCAGGCGACAGACGACGACGGTGTAGCTGAGCTCCTGCCTCTGAAACCGAAGCCGACCCCGAAGTCGAGCAGTTCTCTTCCTCATTACTCGAAGGCAAGCCCCGATTGCATGGTGCGCGCATGTCAGCGGCTGAGGGTGGGACGGGTAAGATGGGAGGATGGCGGGGGCCGGGCCGGCGGGAGGGCAAATTTCATTTTTTTTATTTTTTAATACCCTTTAGTACCAGTTATTTGACCCTGTAGGGACCCCCTTTAGTACCGAACTTGTAGTACCGGTTGCACAACCGGTACTAAAGGCCCTTTCCCAGTAGTGAGATGTAGAAGTCTAGGGGAACCTCGATTTTTTCTATCTTGATAGGCAGGGCCCTTGCGATCCCCAAACATTCAAAGATGAGTCCCGAGAGACCTTTGAGGAGTCTATCGGTTGGGACTAGAGGCATGTTTCCTAAGAAAGTGTCTGTGAGGAATTCGAACATGATGCAAGCTTCGGCAGTGGAGTCATCAAGGGCATCTAGGGTAGTTCCCCTAATAGAACAAGAGATGGTTGTGGGAGGTGAGCTAATCCGAATTGCTTTGGACGAGCGTTTCACTTCCTTCAACCATTCCTCCTCCGTGGCCTCTTTTGTAAAGAAAGTACCGTAGGCTTAGGGGAGTCCTTCCCTAATTGTACATTAAGCTTTCCTAGAGTCAGAGCAGCTAAGAGAAAGTTCTATATAGGATGTCTAATCAAGATATCAAAGTCTTGGACTTCGAAGGCATGAAAGTCTGGGATAGCATCGGCGCCTCTATGTCCTAACATGAAGGATTGATTGCATATGAAGGCAAACTTTGATGTAAAGATAAATCATGAGAACACAGATTTTGATCACGCGCGCACGCGCACACACACACACACTGTAACAACTCTAGTTAAACTAAACTTGGTTAAGCTGGAATAGGAGGCTTAGACACTAATGTAGCAAGTGAAAGGTCCTTTCTACCCTTAAAAGCTCAAATTGGGGTTAAATCAAAACTTGAAATTTTGTATAGAAACTTAAAATTTTGTCAAACTAAAAGTCATAGAGTATTACATTTATAACAACTTTCCTTATTAGCACTTTGTTTGATTTAGAGAGGAAGAGGTTCAAAAATTAGAATCAAAATCAGTAGCTTTTCATACTCACTTTAAAACTCCAAGTGCTGAAAACAGTGAAAAACCTCAACTTGGCAGCCGTGTTCACCCAAATTTGTATATGAATTTAAGTCAAACCCTTTATAGAAGTTTAAGTACTACAAGTCGTTACAAATTTACTTATGTAACCTAGGGCCAAATATAAAAAAAAACCTTCAAAAAACAGCTCAAAGTCGACCAGAATGGTCAACTCAGCCCAAACCAGCAAATAGTTCTAAGTCATGAAAAAGTTCAAGGTATGTATCTTGGCAAGCAAATTACTCCCAAAACTCAAAAAAAATTTAAGCAAAACCCTTTATAATAATTTGAGACTCAAGTGTATCAACAACTTTGTAAATTAAGCTTTTTCCAAATTCATATTAGAAGCCTTTCAAATTTCAAGCGAAAAACAGCCAGATCACTGAAATCAGCTCAAAACTGTAGAATTGCGTAAGTCAGGAAGATAGAAGTTCTACCAAACTTTGAACCCTTAAAGATCCAAATCTATCTCAAATTTGAACTGGAACCTTTCGTAAAGTTTAAACTTTTACCTGAGCACAACAGATCTTAAAAAGGGAAATTTTGAAGTGAAGTGTAGTCAAAAGTTTTGGTTTAAATCTCACACAAACCTTAGCCCTTTCACACTGTCTCGCGTCACCCCTTCGCGCCAGAGTGCACCCAGCGCGTGCCCTAGCTCGCTGCCACCGCGTGGAACCCCCTTACTGGCTAGCTCCCATCGCCCAACCCGCAGCCGTGACAAGACAAACCGGTGCCCTGGCTGCCCAATGCTCGCCCGCGAGCATCTCCCACTCTGCAGTAGCATCGCCTCCATCCAACCGTGCCCCTCGCATCGCAAGCAGCTCATCGCCATGCTGCACGCTTTCACCGGCCGGCTCTGCTACACCAACCCGCCACTTTATGGGACAAAATGGAGCCTAGCTCCACCAACCAGCGCGCACGGCAAAACCGCTCTGCAGCTTTCGTATCCCGCTTGGCCAGTGCAAGCGAGATGCTCCCTCGGAGCTCCACCTCTGCCCACCAATAGCGTCCCCCAGCAAACAACTGGCCACCAGTGTCTCCCCAGTGCCCTCTGGCCACACCTCTCGCCACCACTGATCACGCCTCGCCCCTCCGCTTTGCCCCAACCCTATAAAAGGGGTGAATGCCCGCCTGTGCAGCTCCCCGCTCACCCGCACTACCGCCTCGCCATGAAGCTCTACCCAAGCTCTACGTCACCATCGCTCATCATGTAGTTCTGTAACAACTGAGGTTCATCAGCCGAGTTAATCTTAAGATCGGTGTTTCTTTGCACGGTGTGCCAAGGACGATCATATCTGATCGAGGTGTTCAGTTTGTAGCACGTTTTTGGGAACAGCTACAAGCATCACTTGGCACCAAGCTCATTCGTAGCTCAACTTATCATCCCCAAACCGATGGTCAGACCAAAAGGATAAACCAGATACTTGAAGACATGCTACGAGCTTGTGTCATCCACTATGACAAGAATTGGGATAAGTGCTTACCATTGGCAGAGTTCTCCTATAACAATAGCTACCAGACCAGTTTGAAGATGGCACCGTTTGAAGCCTTATATGGTCGGAGGTGTCGGACACCTTTGAATTGGTCACAAGCTGGAGAAAGACAAATCTATGGTCCTGATCTAGTAGTAGAAGCTGAAGAGTAAGTTAAGATAATTCAAGCAAATCTCAAGGCAGCCCAATCTCGATAGAAGAATTACTCCGACAAGAGGAGGAGACCCCTGCAGTTTGACATTGGTGATCATGTATATCTTCAAGTCTCCCCGACCAAAGGAGTGCAATGGTTTGGAGTGAAAGGAAAATTGACTCCCCGTTACATTGGCCCTTATGAGATTGTGGAAATTTGCGGACCCGTTGCTTACCGGATCCAACTACCCGAGCAGCTCTCGGCCATCCATGATGTTTTCCATGTCTCCTAACTGAAGAAATGTGTCCAAGTCCCAACTGAGATCTTGGAACAGGAGCAACTTCAGATCGAGCCTGACCTGACCTATGCTGAGTACCCAGCCAAAGTCCTCGACCGTAAGGAGAGGCACACCCAACGACAAGTGGTGAAAATGTACAAGATCCTATGGAATAACCACACAGAGGATGAAGCAACCTGGGAAACAGAGGAGTATCTGAACAAGCACTTCAGAGGCTTTCTTTTCATCCAAGGAGGTAAGAACCGCACCCCCACTGGTTGTCCTTACACCCGAATCTCGGGACGAGATTCTTTTTAAGGGGGGTAGGCTGTAACGACTCAGGTTCATCAGCCGAGTTAATCTTAAGACAAGTTCCCAAATCTGCAGTTCTAATCATCCCCGACCCCTGAAACCCAACAACCCGCCGTTTCTCTCTAAATCCTGAAAGCCAGTGTTCCTCCAAACTTTGGAGCTGTGGGAGAGCCAGAGTCTGGAAGTTGGACCCACAACCAGATCCCACGGATCTCTCGGGTCAAGCGTGCTAGAGAAAGCGTGCGTCCTACTTCACGGTCTCTCTGCCACGTGGCTTAACCTCCCCGACAAGCCCCGCCTCGCCCAGACGCCGGCCACGACCAGACGGATCAGCACGCCTCCCTCCCAATCGCGTGCAGAAGCGCCCTGCAGATTCTCTGCCTCGCCTCGTCTTGCTCGCAACCTCGCCGGCCGTGCCAGGCGCCCTATCGCTACTGCAACCTGAGATTGGCCGCTGCTGCGCCAGACCGCCTCACCTCCCATGCTCATCATCTCACCCAGATCCCCGATCACGTGCGCCTCACGATGATGCTGCCTTCGCCAACCACGGATCCATCAGTGACAACTCCTTTTCCCGCCTCGCCAGTAGCGTGCCCCAGCAAAGCCACTGATTCGGCGCCTGCTAGCGTCACCGCTCACCCTGTCACCTCACCTGCAGTGCCCCTTCCTTCCTTCCTGCCACATGCTAGCTGAGTCGCTGCCCCCAATCCACCGCTTGATGCGACTAGACCCGCGCTCACCCTCACCAATCCTTCTCTCCGGCAAAACCGTGCCTGCATAATCTCTGTCTCCAGTGCCCAATGACCGAAGACCCTATCCCCGAAGCTCTGCCTCACCACCCAATCGCCTCCAAGGCAGAGCACTCCATCCTTTTCAACTCAATCTTCACGCTGCTTGGACTCCCTCTCTTCCACCCAGCTATAAAAAGGAGTACCAGAGCCCTACCGGAGTTCCCTTCGCCATCGTTGCCTTGCCACATCTTCCTTTGTTTCATGCTCAAGCGCTGCCACTTAAGCTCTTGAGGAACTCTCCTCTCCGCTTAACACCCGCCTTTCCCAACCCACCGGCCGCTTGTCTCCTCCACACGGTGCTAGAGCTTACTTGTGTCAACAAGAAGCACCGCCGCCGCTGGAGCACCGCCGAACATCGCCGCAGCCCAAGGCTTAGCACCTTTCGTCGCTCGGCCTGAGCCTGTTCTTTCTGACCCCAAGACTTCACCAGCAAGCCTAAAGGTAAACTGCTAACTCCCTTCCTGGTTCGCTCGACCCCTTTTTCCGTCTCGCCCTACCCTGTCTGTTTCGTCCGACCCTTGTCCGCCTCGCCCGAGGACTTAGCTGTATCTTATTCTTTAACCCGAGGGTATCTGTGTAAAATTTCGAGGACTTCGCTGTGTTAAGTCTGAGGACCCCGGTACAGTTATTCCTTAGGTCTGAGGGTCAGATCAGAAGTTTCTCACAACCCGACCCTTTTGTCTTGTTCTCCATCAACTAAAGCTTAAACCTCTACACCTTTTTCCTGTAGCTTTGCTACAAGTTTCTGGGCTAAAGCTTGCTAGTGTTGTTGAAATAACCATCTAAGTGCTAACTCCTGCATTTGCATTCATGTAGAGCTAAATCTCGCTGACAGCACATACGAGCTGCATCCGGTGCCAGAAGACGGAGCAGTAGCTGAGCCGCCGACCGCAAGAGCTTAAGCAGAACTCGCAGAGGACCAGTTCGCCTCCACCCCGCTCGAAGGCAAGCCCTGGAGCATGACCCCAACTTTCTAAACTTGCACATGCCTTCCTTCATTTGTATTTGCATTTACGTAACATGAGTTGTCTGAAACCATAGATGCATGACTTAGTTCCTTTGATCTGAACACTAGTCTAATAAGTTCGAGTAGTTGCATTGCTTAATAGGACTCGGTAAAAGTCGAGTGATTTCCTATCACTCGCGAGTTATAAGAGTTGGTTGTTCTCCTTCTGGTTACAACTATAAGGACGGTGGACGGAGCAGGGCCTGGTGAACTCTTTTTGTGGTCGGTGGATCGCCCCGTTTGTCTAGATGAAATTGCCTAAGGTCGAAAAGTGTTGGTGTTCCTGATCAAGTGTTTGAAAGTACTAATCTCATACCTAGTATGGGATGGGGAAGTCTAGTACCTGATTGAACTAGGGTGTGGCTTATACCCCTGCTGTCCCTGGAATGAGGTTCCCATGGTGCATCATGTGGGTGCAAGTGCGGCCACAGTACGACAAGAGGTCGGGACTGTGGAGCATTGCATGCCAAGGGAAGTTTGGACCTGACACGTGCCTGGGAATTGATGGGGACGGCCGACACAGGAAGCAACCCTTTGTGGTGCGTGGATTGTTGGAGGTATGCCCTAGAGGCAATCATAGAGATGATGATATTCCATTTGTATCCATGATTTGTATATTGTGTTCATTGAATATCCATTAAAGGCTACTTGAATTGATTTGCAATTATGTGAATTGTATGTGAAACTCTTTACTTGTATGGTTATTCTAAAGTTGTCCCTAGTCGAAGTTCATGTGAGGACACACATGAATATTAGACTAGCACATGTATTAGTTGATGACTATGTTTCACAAGTCATGAACATGGAGATGTTGAACTAATAATGTGGACACATGTGGAGACATGTGCTAGGACTGACCCAACACGAGAAGTAGTTCTCTCTTTAAACAACATATACGCTTTGTCCTTAGACCTAAGATTGTCGCATGTACTCAAGATGTGGATCGACCTACTTAGGGGCTATCAAACGCTACGCCGTAATAGGGTAGTTATAAAGGTAGCTTTCGGGTTTGTCAAGAAACATGCTACGAGACATGGTCAATCAAGATGGGATTTGCCCCTCTCTGATGGAGAGTGATATCTCTGGGCCCCTCGAGTGATCGGATCCGAAAATGCATGGCCATGCTACGTACGGTTAAGAGTTAACCTACAAAGGGATTCCGAATCATAGGATCGAGAAAGAGCGGTCGGCTTGAAGCTAGACCAAATATCGTGAGGCAAAGGGAATACCATGTATATAATGTTGTGATGGTTCGTCTGATATGATCTTCGTGTGCGCATAGGAGTTGGCATGTCTTGCTAGAGGCCGCTACCGACTATTGGGCCGAGTAGGAGTACTCGAGCCATGTCTATACGTATCCGAACCCATAGGGTCACACACTTAAGGGGCTGGAAGCCCAATTCGGATGTGATCCGAGTTGGACTAGGTTTAGAAGTACTAATGGGCCTCGGACCCAGAGGCCCGATAGGAACCTCTATAAATAGAGGGGTGGGGGTGCCCTAGGGTTTACACCTTTTTGGCGAAACTTATCTGCCACGCCTCCCACGCCCTCGTCTGTTGCAACTCACGAATCTATCAGTCCGACTTGCGACGCTTCCTCCCTCCATGTGTGGATACCTTGGAGGTGTTGCGCCTGCAGCACTTGGACGAGCCGCCGACGAGCCATGACGAGCCGCCGACGAGCCACGACGAGCCAACGACGAGGGAGATCTTGCTGCACGTGGACGAGCTGCTGAGGAGCTGCTGGACGTCAACATGATCGACTACGTACGACTACGTTGATCGACTTCGCTGCATCGACGCGAATCTACATCTTCCGCACCAGTAGTGCGTCGAGTGGTAATCCCGTGATCCTTATACGACAGTTTTCCTGGTTTACGCGGTAGAATGTTTTGATTTGCGCTAGTGTAGCCTACCTCGTATCCCAACACTGTACACATAGCACAAAGATAAAAACTTGAAGGAGAGGCTGGAATCTCTAATAAATTATCCGCTAGGGCCTACACAGTTTGAGGTGGAGTGGAAGAAGCTGGTAGAGAGTGTGAAATCGCTGATAACCCCGCAATATTGCGCTGTGGGAAAAGAGGAAGAGTTGGATTGCAACATACTTCAAGGGGATGTACTGTGGGAGAATGCCATCCACACAAAGATCGAATAGCTAGAATTGGGTGATGAAGGATGGTTATGTTAACAATAGTACAACCCTGCACATGTTTGCAAAGAGGGTGCTTGACTTGCTTCAGCACACAGACCACATGGATGCTGGTGAGACGCACTACTCACAGGTATTTTATTCTCAAAAAATAACAAATCATTCTTGCTTCTGGTTGCAACTTGATCACAAAAGAATTTTGTGCAGGCTGAGGTCGTCCGAGCTTGCAAATCAAGGTTCGATGAGCAGCTTAGCAGGGTGTACATTAGAGCTGTGTACCAGGAGTACAAAAAGCAATATGGTAATAGCACAACATTTGTCATAGAGCCTAATCCTGATCCAGAAGTGAGGAATGGTTACTTGGTGATGCATGAGAAGGGCACGGGGAGCTTCCGTTGGGCGTCAGGGTGGTGGCGGACAAGAAAGCAGGAGTGTATGAAGGCGAATGCAAACAGTGGGAGCACACAGGTAAGCTGGTTGCAACCTTGTTACCTATCCAGTTGCACATCAATGTCTCTGGGTGTTTCTGTATATTAAACAAAATATACTACAAAATTGCAGGGCTGTTCTGCATGCAGATCATAAAGGCATTCAGCCACTTGCAGGTGTAGAGCAAACCAAAAAAGTACATTCTCAAATGATACACGCATGATGCAAGATCTGTGGTTCCATGGGATAGACATGATGTTGTGTAGATTGGGCCACGAGGCGACACGGAGCAGTCACGACTATCGAAATTGCTACCTAAGTTAATGAGGTTGTGTAGGTCCTTGGTCGAGGCATAATGGGGACAGGCCATTCTTTTACAAACTTGGTAGAAATGTAGGAAAACTTGGCACCTGTGTCAAACAAAACCATTGCTTTAACTGAATCAACAAAAAACTCATCGAGTGCAACGTCCAAAGCTGCTGTGGCATCCTCACCTATCAGGTGGTTGAGGCAGCCTCGAGTAGGTGGCGAAGCTGACCTTGCCGAGTTCCTCTGTAGCTGTCTTCCTGGAGCAAGTGTCTTGACTAGCATCTGGTACTGACCTGTGCGAACCTGTCCTCCTGTCTAAGCCTTCTGTTGACACTCGTACGACTTGTGACCTGGCTGCCGGCAGTTGTAGCAAACGATTGCCTTAGCGCCCTACGGTGTTGCAGTCTGCGGGGGCCTTGGCTTCCACGAACATGAACTTCCACATCCTGCACTGGGGTTACAGTACTGCTGCTGCTGTTGTGGCAGGTAGCTGCGCGGCCTCTGTTGCTGCTGCAACTGCGGGGAACCTGTCCTCGGCCTCTGAGATGGCCTTGGGCGAGCAAACTGGTCCTGACGCTTTCTCTTGAAGTTAGGAGACTCTTCATACTCCAGCCTTGACTTCTCAACCCTGAGTGCCTTCCCCACTAGAGCATGTAGGTTTGGGCAATCGTGCATGGCTAGCTGCATCTCCATGCCGCGGTGTAGACCCTTGCAAAACCAGTAGATTTTCTTCTTCTCAGTGTTGGTGTCATCTGGTGCATACCTCATCAATTCTTGGAACTTGTTTGCATATTCTTGCTCCTTCATGCTACCCACCTTTAAGTTCCTGAACTCGTCAGCCTTCTTGTCCATGACTGCCTCTGGGACGTGGTGGTCACGGAAAGCTGCTGCAAACTTGTCCCACGTGATGTGAGCCGGGTCAGCATGAGAGGCACAGTAACTGTCCCACCATGCACGAGCTGTCCCAATCAGCTGGTGAGAACCAAGACCCATGCACTACTCGTCAGTGTAGTCTATCAAGTCTAGCTTTTTCTCAATCTCCCTGAGCCAGTCGTCGACATCTAGTGGGTTGTCGGAGTTGTCTAACATGGGTGGATGAAGCTTGGTGAACCCCTCGACCTTCCTCTGCAGTTACTCAACTGGTGGGTTTCTACGTTGTCCTCCCTACTAGTTGATCTGAAGCAATGCATCTGCCATAGTGTCTATACTGCCATCACCTCCGCAAGGTTGGGCGGTGGCGGTGCCGACGGCTCCTGTGCAATGCTAGCGGCCACGTCTTGCTGGTCCTCCTGACCCTCCAGCTATGCCTCTCTCTTAGCACCAGCTGCGCCTCTCGGTGCCTCAACCTCCAGGCCTCAGTCACCACATTCTGCGTGGTGGCCTCCACAGAGTGCACCCCTCGGAGCGCGTCCACCTCGAAGACCACAACCTCTGCCGGGGTTCGGCCAATCCTCATTGGCCACCTCTTCGAAACGGTGCAGCAACCGTCCTGATCTCCTTAGTCCCAACATCTATTCCAAAGTAGATTGTAATCACTGGTTACTCTCAGGATATTAGGTAGGGGGTTAGGTAATTTATTAAAAAGAAGTTATAAAGGTAAAAACACTCATGCAATGCACTCAGACAATAAGAAGCATAAGAACCATAACATCCATGAACTCCATATCACTCATGCAAGGCACCATACAAAAGAGGTCAACCTCAAGGTTCCCATCCAAAACCTTCAAGATTACATGAGGATCACATCATCATACTACTATGTTGAACATCATGGTGGTGGACACTAAACCAAAACATCATGAAAGGACCTCATGAAAACAACATCATGAAAATACATCATGGTAAGACTATCTCATCTAGTGTCAGAGCTGAAGTGACCCCTCAGTCGGAGAGTGGAAAATCCTCATCATCCATGTCTTCATCGCACGGCTGGTACTCAGGCGTGGGTCCCCTCCATGGGCCTGACGACTCGTCTTCAGAGTAGGCAGGTAACTACAACGGGTCACCTCCATAGAGCTAGTGAAGTGTGGTAAGAGCCCGGGTCATCTCCTCTGTCGCGACCCTAGCTGGTGGGTACAACTCCTCCATGTACAGCCAGGACGCTGGTAGCACAAAAGTCTCCTCCCGTGGCTCCTTCCTGTACTCGACAGGAATCCACATGCTTAACTCCTCCAGCTCCATTCTCTACCTGTGGGCTGTGCACTCCCAAGCTGCCTGCAGCCTCTCAACCATGTCCCTATCTTTGTAGAAGCGGGAGCCGAGGTGGACGATGTTGTAGTAGTTGCGGTGGAGGCGGCGGTGGAGCTGGTTGATGTTGTCGTCCTTGGAAGCTAGAGTGGTGTTCAAGGTCTCCATCATCTCCTCCTCCTTGATCTTGATGTTCTTCTCGTCGATCAGCTTGTCCCTAGCTTGAATCTCCTCCTCCATGCGAGCAACCGTCATCGCTAGCATGGCAACCTTCCGAGCATCCCTGTCATTGTGCGGGTCCGGCATGGTGTGGATCTCATCACAGAGATGGCTGTTCATCTGATCCAGCTGCTCCAAGCAACGAGAAAGCCCCTCGATCTGTCCTTCCAACATGGCGTTGTGCCTAATGCAGTTGTCCCAGCCTCTGCGTAGAACCTCCATCTCACGCTCGTAGTGGCACAGAGTGAGATCCTTAGCATGGATGCAGCGGGCAGCCACACAGAGCCTCTCGTCGGACTCCCCATACGCATCATGGGGGAACTCCTGAGCCTCTCTCTCAAGGTCTCCCAAACCACGGCACACCCGAGGTAGAAAGCAGTATGGGGTGCGCGCCAGATGGTCCCAGAGCTGCGCGTGAACTTCACGTGCAGCCCTCCTTGCAGCTGTCTTGTGGGCTTCCGAGATAGAGAGCTCGAAAGCAAACACCACCACCTTCTCAAACACAGGCACACAGGGGTCAGCCGGCACTGTCAACTGCACCTCTGTGGGCATGAAGTCCCCGTTCCCCTTCTTGCAGCCCTCGTAGAGCACATGGGAAGTGCGGACTCCGGCTCACTCCAAACACTCGTTGAGGAGAGCGCAGAAGCCTCTGTAGCATAGGCCATCTCCCTAGAATGTGTGCCACTCCTCCATTGCCATATGCAACACGTTGTCAAGGTAGTTATAAGTTAGTGTAAAAACAAGGTAGTAATAGTAACAATTCAAGGAGTCATCTATCAATCAACGAGTATATATTCAATCAAGGGTGACTTTTAAGCTTCCTACACTATCGTCCATTGCTAGGGCTCGTCCTACGGTCAATTATAGCTCTGATACCAGCTGAAATGGACTAGAATTCCCAAAATTGAGAATTCAAGCCTACGCACCTCGGTGATAGTCCCAGAAAGGCTATCACATGCGAATCTCTATCTCAGTCAGTACAAAACCATACAACACAGATATAGAGAGGAAGTGGAGTGCATATGTCATGAAGGATAACATGAGTATGAGTACATCTCAACGGCACATGCCGGTACAAGTCCAACGGGACTAAATCAAGAAGGATAAAACAACTATGCAGCAATAAACAGAAGCTAAGGTGATCTCCATCTTCAAATGGCGACTTGAGCATAGCACGATCCCTAGTCCTCTCATCCGTCATTGTTGAAGTCATAGTTGGGCTCCTCACCTGAAAAGGCAGCGTCTACCCGAGAAGCGAGTAGGCCATGTCAACTTCCAAAAGCACCAAAAGCCAAGGATATGAGGAAATAATCTATATGCTTGGATAATCCTATATCTGGATGTGGAAGTTTATGCATGCGATAGCAGCAAGTCAAGGAAGCAAGCACATATCTCGTGTCAACACCTCAACAAGGAAGTTGGCACAAACACCAGCCCTTCTCCCAAGGGTCCAAACCCAAGCAAACTAGGCAATGTGAGAGCTCCCTCCTCTTACATCTCAATAGCAAATGCTAGCCTATCTCATCTCCAAAAAGAGGAAAGGTAGAAGCACAAGAAAAGTATAGTCAAGAGTAGTAGTAGACAACAACATTATCTATACCAGTGGACACGGACTATAGCTATAGCTTTAACACTCTGCAGAGGTTGTACATCTGTACCCACACAGATGGAGCCTGAACGGGGATCAACCATCCAAACCCCACCTAACGGCCGGAGCCGTAGTAAGTGGATAGCTCTCGCTCAACTCCTTGAGTCTTGAACTGTCTTTGTCTGCAGGGCACGCCATCACCAGAGAAGACCTCAAGGCTATGAAACCTAACCACGTTGGGCTGTAGTCTGGTTAGAGCAGGCCATCGCCTCGAACTCCTTACACGACCTCCTGTCCGCCTGTGGGAAGAGCGCTATGCACTACCAGTTTTGGACCGAACCCCGCCCATACATGAGTGAAATGGTATGTACGTTAATAAATGTTGTGTCTGGTGGTAAACTGACACGATCCTTAATGGATTGAGATCGAGCACCCTCCTCAACAAGAATGTGCCGAAGCACCAACCAACACCTCAAGCAAGGTACCCACCACAGGTACGGGTATGGAGAGAGTCTAGAATGCTCTCTCCTAGCCTGGCACTCCTCAGTGCCTACCCTATCTTGCTCCCGCCAAGTACACATCAAGGAATAACGCACCCAAAACACACGCGAGAGTGGTCAAGGAATCCCATCACCAATACCATGGCATATGCCCATCCATAATGTTGGAGGTATGCCCTAGAGGCAATCATAGAGATGATGATATTCCATTTGTATCCATGATTTATATTGTGTTCCTTGAATATCCATTAAAAGATACTTGAATTGATTTGTAATTATGTGAATTGTATGTGAAACTCTTTACTTGTATGGTTATTCTAAAGTTGTCCCTAGTCAGAGTTCATGTGAGGACACACATGAAAATTAGACTAGCACATGTATTAGTTGATGACTATGTTTCATGAGTCATGGACATGGAGATGTTAAACTAATAATGTGGGTACATGTGGAGACATGTGCTAGGATTGACCTAACACGAGAAGTAGTTCTCTCTTTACACAACATGTACGCTTTGTCCTTAGACCTTAGATTGTCACATGTACTCAAGATATCGATTGACTTACTTAGGGGCTATCAAACGCTACACTGTGACAGGGTAGTTAAAAAGGTAGCTTTCGGGTTTGTTAAGAAGCATGCTATGAGACACGGTCAATCAAGATGGGATTTGCTCTTCTCTGATTGAGAGTGATATCTCTGGGTCCCTCAAGTGATCGCATCCAAAAATGCATGGCCATGCTACGTACGGTTAAGACTTAACCTACAAAGGGATTCCGAATCATAGGATCGAGAAAGAGCGGTCGCCTTGAAGCTAGACCAAATATCGTGAGGCAAAGGGAATATCATGTACATAATGTTGTGATGGTTCGTCTGATATGATCTTCGTGTACGTATAGGAGTTGGCACGTCCTGCTAGAGGCCGCTACCGACTATTGGGCCGAGTAGAAGTACTCGGGCCATGTCTATACGTATCCAAACTCATAGGATCACACACTTAAGGGGCTGGAAGCCCAATTTGGATGTGATCCAAGTTGGATTAGGTTTAGAAGTATGAATGGGCCTCAGACCTAGAGGCCCGTTAGGAACCTCTATAAATAGAGGGGTGGGGGCGCCCTAGGGTTTACACCTTTTTGGCGAAACAAATCTGTCGTGCCTCCCATGCCCTCGCCTGTTGCAACTCGCGGATCTAGCAGTCCAGCTTGCGACGCTTCCTCCCTGCACGCGTGGATAGCTTGGGGGTGTTGTGCCTGCAGCACTTGGACGAGCCGCCGCCGAGCTACGACGAGCCGCCGACGAGCCACGACGAGCCGACGATGAGCCACGGCACGAGGATGACCTTGCTGCACATGGACGAGCTGCTGAGGTGCCGCTCGACGTCGATGTGATCAACTACGTTCGACATGCTGATCGTCTTCGCTGCCCCAACGCGATTCTACATCTTCTGCACCAGTGCATCGAGTGGTAATCCCGTGATCCATATATAGCAGTTTTCTTGGTTTACACTGTAGAAAATTTTGATTTGCGCTAGCGTAGCCTACCTCGTATCCCAACAGTGGTATCAGAGCCGTAGCTATTTAGTTTTGGATTTGGGATGTGTGCATATGGAGATATGTGAGTTTTCAATTTGATCTATGTCCTGGTTTCGTGTTCTTGCTGCAATGGTTGTGTAATGACATACTCCTACCGGTCGGGTTTCCGCCATCGGAGTTAAGTGATACACGTGATGCCAGTTGTAGCGAGCAAAGATCAATGTGATTGGTCTAATCAAGATCCACATTCATACACCAAGGCACATGAGATGTGCAATAGTAGATTGAATCTATTACCGGATCGGGATTTTGCCGTGTGCGTGTGCTTCGGTAAATCAGCCGTAACTTTTCGGTACGATCTCGGATCGGGGCGAATTTTATATAAAAATTGATCTACAAAAAAAGTTACACATGAAATGGATACGTTTGTCTTAGTGTATTTTGCATTACTTTTGTTGTAGATTAAATAGCACCTAGCAGCACTACACCGTTTGCTTTGCGTTCGGTCCTTAAGAAGGACAAATTGAATGGAACAAACTACTCGGATTCGATCTGTAACCTGAGAATTGTTCTTAGGGCTAAGAAAAAGGAAGATGTTCTAGACAACCCATTACCAAAAGAACCTGCTGATGATGCACCTGCTGTTGTTAAGAATGCTTACAAGAAAGCATGTGATGCTAACCTTGAAGTAAGCTGCCTTATGCCTGCTTGCATGGAACCCGAGCTGTAGATGCAGTTTGAAAGAAACCATGAGGCGCACGATATGATCGTGGTGCTTAGAGACATGTTCCAAATATAGGCCAGGACTGAAAGGTTCAATGTGTCTAAGGCCTTTGTGGAGAGCAAGCTAGCAGAAGGCGCAACAGTAGGACCACATGTAATCAACATGGTTGGTTACACTCAATGGTTGGAGAAGTTGGGCTTCCCACTGGGCCAAGAGTTGGCCACTGATTTCATTCTTTCGTCTCTTCCGCCTAGCTATGGGAACTTCATCTCGAACTACCATATGCATGGGATGGAGAAGGTTCGGAATGAACTGTGTGGCAAGCTTAAAATAGCAGAGGCTGACATTAAGAAAAGTGCTAGTAGTAGCCATGTGATGGCTATACAGAACAAGCCTAGCTTTAAGAAGAAGGGCAATTCTTGGAAGAAGAAGGGCAAGGCTGGAACGTCCAAGCCAAACCCAGCGCCCAAGGTTAAAGCTGGACTTGGACCTGCTCCAGACAAAGAATGCTTTTATTGTCATGAACTTGGTCACTTGAAGAGAAATTGCAAGCAATACCTAGCTTTGTTGAAGAATGGCGGAAGTAAGAGTACTTCCACCTCAGGTACGCTTGTTATTAATGTTATAGACAACATATTTCTTGCTGATACATTTATTAATTCTTGGGTATTTGATACCGGATCGGTTGCTCATATTTGCAATTCGATGAAGGGAATGATAAGAAGTAGAAGCGTGGAAAGAGGAGAAGTTGATTTCCACGTGGGCAATAATGCAAGAGTTGCTGCGTTGACCGTCGGGATGATGCAACTCCACCTCCCGTCAGGATTTATTATGGAGTTGAATAATTGTTATTTCGTTCCTAGTTTAAGTCGAAACATTTTGTCTCCTTCATGCTTGATGAAGGATGCTTATTCATTTGCGAGTGAAAACAATGGTTGTGTGATCCCTAAGAATGATATGTTTATGGCTTTTGCACCCATTGTGAATGGATTGTTTGTTTTAAATCTTGATGGTGCACCTGTTTGTAATGTAAATGCTAAAAGGCCTTGGCCAAATGATTTGAGTTCTACGTACTTGTGGCATTGTCGTTTGGGTCATATAAGTGAAAAACGCATGAAGAAGCTCCATTCTGATGGACTTCTAACTTCGTTTGATTTTGAATCATACGAGACATGTGAGGCTTGCTTACTAGGCAAGATGACCAAGACGTCTTTCACATGTTTTCCTAAGAGAGCAATAGACTTGTTGGAACTCGTACATAGCGATGTATGTGGACCAATGGGCACGACGACTAGAGGAGGATTCCAATACTTCATAACTTTCACTGATGATTTTAGTAGATATGGCTATGTCTATTTGATGAGGCACAAGTCTGAAACCTTTGAAAATTTCAAGGAATTTCAAAATGAAGTTGAAAATCAGCATGGCAAGAAAATTAAGGCCTCACGATCTGATCGTGGAGGCGAGTATTTGAGCCATGAGTTTAGAAATCATCTAAAGAGTTGCGGAATTGTTCCACAACTTACGCCGCCTGGAACACCTCAGAGAAATGGTGTATCCGAGCGACATAATCGAACTTTGTTAGACATGGTTTGATCAATGATGAGCCAGTCGGACCTACCGTTGTCATTTTGGGGATACGCTCTAGAAACAGCAGCTTTCACACTTAATAGGGTACCATCTAAATCCGTAGTTAATACACCATATGAGATGTGGATAGGAAAAGTTTCCAGTTTGTCTTTTCTAAAGATTTGGGGATGTGAAGTGTTTGTCAAGCGACTTCAGTAGGACAAGATCACACCCAAGTCAGATAAGTACATTTTCATGGGATATCCAAAGGAAACATTAGGATATTATTTCTACAACTGGTCAGAGGGCAAACTGTTTGTCGCTCGGAACGGGGTTTTCCTAGAGAAAGAGTTTCTCAAACGAGAAAAGAGTGGAAAGACAGTGCATCTTGAAGAAGTTCAAGATGAGCCGATCGAGCAAGAATCAATGAGTGATGCTAATATAGCAGAACAAGTTGAGATACCTATGGCAAGAGAAGCACTGCCACAACCACGAAGGTCGGCAAGGCTCCACGAAATGCGGGAAATATTATTGTTGGACAATGATGAGCCTGCAACATATGCAGAAGCAATGATGGACACAAACTCCAAAAAATGGCAGAGTGTCATGCAATCCGAAATAGAGTCCATGAAAGACAATCAAGTTTGGATCTTGGTTGACCCACCTGATGGTGTTAAAGCCATAGAGTGCAAGTGGATCCATAAGAAGAAAAAGGACATGGATGGAAATGTTCACATCTATAAAGCACGACTTGTTGCAAAAGGTTTTCAACAAGTTCAAGGAGTTGACTACAACGAGGCCTTCTTGCCCATAGTGATGCTTAAGTCCATTCGGATTATTCTTGCTATAGCTGCATATTTCGATTATGAGATATGGCAGATGGATGTCAAGACAGCTTTCCTGAATGGAAACCTAGCTAAGGACATGTATATGATACAGCTTGAGGGTTTTGTCGATCCAAAAAATGCTGGAAAAGTATGCAAGCTTTAGAGATCCATTTATGGATTGAAGCAAGCATCTAGGAGTTGGAACATTCGTTTTGATGAACTGGTCAAAGGGTTTGACTTCACCAAGAACGAAGAAGAGTCTGGTGTTTACAAGAAGGTTAGTGGGAGCTCTGTAGTATTTCTAATCTTATATGTGGATGACATATTGCTGATTGGAAATAACATTCCTATGCTTGAGTCCGTAAAGACTTCACTCAAAAATAGTTTCTCGATGAAGGTCTTAGGGGAAGCGGCATATATTTTGAGCATTAAGATCTATAGAGATAGATTGAGAAGGCTTATAGGATTAAGCCAAGATACTTACATTGACAAAGTGTTGAAGCGGTTCAGCATGGAAGAGGCGAAGAAAGGGTTCTTGCCTATGTCACTTGGCATACATCTCAGCATGACTCAGTGTCCTTCGATTGCTGATGAGCGGGATCGCATGAGTAGAGTGCCATATGACTCGTCTATTGGATCTATCATGTATGCAATGATAAGTACTCACCCAGATGTTTCATATGCGCTAGGTATGACAAGTAGACACCAGTCTGATCTAGGTGAGAGTCATTGGACAGCAGTGAAAAACATTCTTAAGTACTTGAGAAGGACTAAAGATACGTTCCTCGTCTATGGAGGTGAGGAGGAGCTCGTTGTAACAGGTTACACCGATGCTAGTTTCCAAACCGACAGAGATGATTCAAAGTCACAATCAGGATTTGTGCACACTAAATGGTGGTGCTGTTAGTTGGAAGAGTTCCAAGTAGCAGACGGTGGCCGATTCTACAACAGAAGCCGAGTACATCGCGGCTTCGGAAGCCGCGAAGGAGGGTGTTTGGATAAGGAATTTCCTCATTGAGCTTGGTGTGTTCCCGAATACGTCCAGCCCATTGAATCTCTACTGTGATAACAATGGGGCAATTGTGCAAGCAAAGGAGCCAAGGAACCACCAGAAGAACAAACACGTAATGCGGCGATTTCATCTCATTCGAGACTTCATTAGCAGGGGTGAGATCAAGATATGCAAAATACACATGGATCTGAACATTTCTGATCCATTGACAAAACCACTCCCGCAGGCTAAGCATGATGCGTATGTAAGAGCTATGGGTATTAGGTACCTTCTAGATTGACTCCAGTGCAAGTGGGAGACTGTTGGAGGTATGCCCTAGAGGCAATCATAGAGATTATGATATTCCATTTGTATCCATGATTTATATTGTGTTCCTGGAATATCTATTAAAGGCTACTTGAATTGATTAGCAATTATGTGAATTGTATGTGAAACTCTTTACTTGTATGGTTATTCTAAAGTTGTCCCTAGTCGGAGTTCATGTGAGGACACACATGAATATTAGACTAGCACATGTATTAGTTGATGACTATGTTTCACAAGTCATGGACATGGAGATGTCAAACTAATAATGTGGGTACATGTGGAGACATGTGCTAGGACTAACCCAACACGAGAAGTATTTCTCTCTGTACACAATATGTACGCTTTGTCCTTAGACCTGAGATTGTCGTGTACTCAAGATGTGGATCGACTTACTTAGGGGCTATCAAACGCTACACCGTGACAGGGTAGTTAAAAAGGTAGCTTTCGGGTTTGTCAAGAAGCATGCTATGAGACATGGTCAATCAAGATGGGATTTGCCCCTCTCTGATTGAGAGTGATATCTCTGGGCCCCTGGAGTGATTGGATTCGAAAATGCATGGCCATGCTACGTACGGTTAAGAGTTAACCTACAAAGGGATTCCGAATCACAGGATCGAGAAAGAGCAGTCGGCTTGAAGCTAGACCAAATATCGTGAGGCAAAGGGAATATCATGTACATAATGTTGTGATGGTTCGTCTGATATGATCTTCGTGTGCGTATAGGAGTTGGCACATCTTGCTAGAGTCCGCTACCGACTATTGGGCCGAGTAGGAGTACTCGAGCCATGTCTATATGTATCTGAACCCATAGGGTCACACACTTAAGGGGCTGGAAGCCCAATTCGGATGTGATCCGAGTTGGATTAGGTTTAGAAGTACTAATGGGCCTCGGACCCAGAGGCTCGTCAGGAACCTCTATAAATAGAGGGGTGGGGGTGCTCTAGGGTTTAGACCTTTTTGGCGAAACAAATCTGCCGCGCCTCCCATGCCCTCGCCCGTTGCAACTCGCGGATCTAGCAGTTCATCTTGTGACGCTTCCTCCCTACATGTGTGGATACCTTGGAGGTGTTGCGCCTGCAACACTTGGACGAGCCGCCGCCGAGCTACGATGAGCCGTGGCACGAGGATGACCTTGCTGCACGTGGACAAGCTGCTGAGGTGCCTCTCGACATCGACGTGATCGACTACGCTGATCGTCTTCCCTACCCCAACGCGATTCTACATCTTCCACACCAGCGCATCGAGTGGTAATCCCGTGATCCATATACGACAGTTTTTCTAGTTTACGCGGTAGAAAATTTTGATTTGCGCTAGCGTAGCCTACCTCGTGTCCCATCACATAACTCAAAAAGCATGTATATGGATGAAATAATGGTGCACTAGCTAGGGGTCTGTAGCTAGTCCACAACAATAGGGAAAGCAAGGAAATAGGATATAACAATTATCAAGGCATGGCTAAAACATTGGCTATGCAATCCATCATCAAGCAAGCATTATAATAAAGCACTAGCAACTAAGCATGCATAGGATCTATATGTTTGGGAGTGACATGACACCTTGTCCGAAGTTGTTTGCGTCCTCCTCAGTGAAGTCGGGGTCATGAAGGTCATCCTGGTCATAGCTCGAGTCTAACAGAGTGATATAAAATGTCATAACATATAGGAAAAAACTCCAAGAAAGGAAAATTTAGAAGATCCAAAAAATTCCAAACTAGCTACAAACAGCATAGGCTCGATTTTACGAATTTAACGCAATTGGATTCATATTTTTCTGAGTTAAGATGAATTAGTTATGAATTTTTGAAGTTTAAATGATTTGATAAACATTTATTTAAATTGAAAAAGGTGGATTAACCAGGGGCTGACACGTGGCAGATTGGGGTTGTTCCACGTGTCATGTTGATGTTAGCATGACGTCAACATTGACTGGGTCAACGGTTAGGTCAACGGTCAACGGTGGGCCCCACAGGTAGGCCCTATGGGTGGACCCCAAAGGCGGGCCCCACAGGTGGGCCCACCTGTGATGTGGCGCCTACATGGCGGCAAAATGGCCAGCGGTGGCTGTGCACTGGCGCTAGCGTTGTGGCGCTACCGCCGTGGTGAGGCGGTGAGCGCGAACGGTGCGGCGCAGCAAGCTGCGATGGGCGCACGACGAGCAGCGGGCAGGCGGTGAGCTTGAGCGGCTGCGCGACATCGAGGCTGGTGGCCCGGTGACCGCGCTTGGTGGGGAGGCACAGCGTGTCACGGGTGTGCGCGTGCGAAGGCGCGTGCGCTGGTGCAGTTAACGCGTTTGGGCGCGGCAAGGCAAGCGTGAGTGAAGCTGCGGCCAAGGACGCGATGCACGTGTGCGAGGTGCAAGGCACTGGGACGTACAAGGCGTGAGCATTGTAGGCACACACGCGAGTAGCGAGCAAGGCAAGCAAGACGGCGGTGCAGTGAAAGGGTAGCAACGTACAGTGGCAAGCACGCGCTAGGGCTAGGTCCGGTCCTAAACACATTAAGCTATGGTGGAAGGGTAAAAAGGAAGCGACTTTGGGGCTTACAAGGTTGGCTTGGCGAAGGGGAAGGCGACGGTGGCGCGACGACAAGCTCCAGCGAAGGCAGTGGCTTTAGAAGCTCCTCGAGCGGCGTTGGCTTCCGGTGGTGGCTCCTCCTCCTCTCGGACGACACCTTCCTCCTCCTTCTTCCTTCTTCTTCCTCCTAGCCTTCTCTTCCTTCTCCTCCTCCTCCTCCTTCCTTCTCCACCTGGCCACTCCTCTACCCTTGGAACCCTCTCAACTCAGCCCTCTACTCACCGAAACTGGGAACGGGCAAGGCCCAAAACTTGGGGATGGCTTGAGGGCGACCCCTGCGCCCCATTTTATAGCCCAGCGGAGGTGGTGGAGGGGCAAGGTTGCCGGTGGCTGTGGATGTTAGGGTTCCGTAGCGCTTTCCGGCGCATCGGAGGGCTGAGAGCATGGGAGTTGGCAGCTGGTGGGGGTAGGCTCATCAAAGCGCATGGCGGAATCCTCTGGAAGTTGCCACGGTACCCCTCCTCCCGGCAGTAGTACACTTGGATGCACTACGCACGTGAGCGCTGTCTGTGCGGGAGGAGGAAGAAGAATAGGACACGGGGGAGCTGGGTTGCAAAGCTGGGCTGGTTTGCGGGCAAGCTAGGCTAAAGGGAAAGGGGCGGCCCACTACGATTGGAAGGGAGATGAGCCTGCGGGAGCGGTGCTGTGCCGAGGTAGCCTGGCTGGGCGTGTGGTAGGTTGGGTCGGCTGTTGGCTTAGGCGGGCTGACCAGGTAAGGATTGGTTTTTGTTTTGTTATTGTTTTTCTGATTTAGGTTAGGTTTGAATTGTATTTGAATTTGAATTTGAATTCAAATTTTAAGTTCAGTCAATCAAGAACTCCAAAAAGATCCATAACTCCAAATCAAACCACACATAATTGAAATAAGGATTTAGGAGAGAGAGATAAGTTAGTTTTTAAACCCTCACACATGCAAACACAAATTTTTTTGAATTTTTGATACTTTACAACCATATTAATATTTCAAATTTTGGGAATATTACACAATAGTACCTTGGAGTTTTACAAGGAGGTTCTCTACTATCCCTTCGGGGTAGCGAATCGTTGAGTCGGCCAGCTGCAGGCGTATCATGGTAAGAGAAAGAGTTGGGTAGTTTATTGTGTCAAACATAACCAAAGTCACAGAGGGCCAAATTGAGCAGCTAATTGCCGGGTGCCCTAGTTCTTTGTTTTTGACTGTATTGGGTTGCCACAACAGGGTATGAGGAACAGTTATACTTACATTCCATAAAAAAGTGAATGTAAAATATATAACGGGGTAGGGCTCCCCTTTTGTAGTGTCTCGGAGGGCACTTTTCATTCCAGAGAGGTGACTTTGAAAAAAGAAGTTGGCCAGCCTAGCGTGGTGCTCGAGGCTGCGAAAGTGAAGTTAAAAACCTCCAGCCTCAAAGCTCAGAAAAATAAGGAAAAACTGGGGCAAAGCTCTTTGAGCGAGGTTGTGAAATCATCTACTCAACCTGTCTCCAAAGTCGCATCTGGTGCTACTAAGTCTGAGCTTGAGGCTGCCGGTGCTTTGGTTGGTATGAAGTTAAAGAAGTCCACAAAGAAATCTCACGTTGCCAAAGTTGTTGAGGATGAAGAAGATGTCAATATAGATGTGGGCTTGCTTGTTATTCCTTACGCTAACCCTAAGGCCAGCGTTCCTCCGACGGAGGTTGGACCGAGGCTGCTGTACTCGTTCAACACCCTGAGGTCAAGTCTTCTAAAGAGAAGATCGTGGACACTATTGCCAAAGAGCTTGAGACGTTTGCTTCAAAGATGGCCAAGCCAGGTAAAAATGCCCTCGTGTGTTTGCCTATCCTAAGATTCTTTGATTGTGGTAATGCAGCATTGAAGATTTTGATGGATTTGGAAAAAACCATCGGTGCTCCTGGAGAGCTATACAAGGAACCTCGCCTAAAACTTCAAGTGAAACATTATGCAGCAGATTCTGAACTGTCGCGATCCCTGATAAGTTATAATGAGGCTTTTGACACGAATATTAGAGATGAGGTTATTGTTGTTCACATGTCGGGATCATGTGAGGACTATAATCCCTACAACTTACCCTTGTTGTGGGGTGCTAAAGCTCAAGAGGGAATGCGTGCTGTAGAGAAAGCTGCGAAAGAGATCATCAAAGTTTCTACGGTGGTCGCCGATGAAGCTAGCTGGGGAAATGAAAATGAAAAAGGCGAGGCTAGCTCTATTCAAGATTTTGAGAAATCTAAGGCGCCAACCATGGTTGACGATGAGGACAAGTCTTTTAACCCTGAGAGTAAGCTTTCGATGCTTAGGCTAACTTTGATTGCACTTGGATTCTATTTTTGCTATGGTCTAACATGCCTTTCTTGTAACAGAGTATGAGGAGTCGATCAGATGCTTTGAGGAGGAGGACCTTGCACGGATGACCGCTACCCTTAGATATAAGGTATTTTTCTGCTTGACTCTCTACTACTTTATTCTGTTGTCGGCGAAGCTAGCTGGGGAAATAAAAAAGAGAAAGGCGAGGCTAGCTCTGTTCAAGATTTTGAGAAATCTAAGGCACCAACCATGGTTGATGAGG
Source organism: Setaria italica (assembly GCF_000263155.2). Classification (NCBI taxonomy): domain Eukaryota; kingdom Viridiplantae; phylum Streptophyta; class Magnoliopsida; order Poales; family Poaceae; genus Setaria; species Setaria italica. The sequence continues at coordinate 29,464,071 of NC_028452.1, forward strand.
AGGACAAGTCTTTATTCTATTGTCAGTATACTTTAGGAGGCTTTTATATTGGTGTTTCGATTTGGCAGTCCGTCATCATTGGGAGAGTTGCTAAGGAAAAGGTCGTGGCTAGACAAAAGACCATGTTAGCTGAGAGTGGGAGGGTAGTGCAGCTTGAGGCTAGATTTGTTGAGCTTGAGGAGCAGAACAAGGTTTTGTATGGCTTGAAAAGCGAGCTCGCCAAGATTAATTCTAGTCTTAAGAAGAACAACACTTTGTTGAAAAATACTTGCAGCGAGCTCGTGGAGAGAAATGAGAAACTCAGCGAGCAAAATGAGAAACAAGCAAAAAGGTGTGATGACGACCTCAGAGTCTTGGAGAGGCTCTGGAGCACTGCAGAAAGAGATGCGCAAACTATTCCAGAGCAAGAAAAGGCAATTCACATCCTTGGCAAGGAACTTAAAGAGTAGAAAGATTTTGTTGTGGAAGCAGAGCGGGCTCTTAAAGAGAAGTTCACCGAGATCTATGAGGGGTACAAGGCTGCTCTTGCACAGTTTGGTGCAAAGCCCCTTCCATTTCCTAGCGATGATAAAGTAACAAAAATATTCGATTGGATGAAAGAGGAGTTTGAGGATTTACCCAAGGTTATCACAGGCACCAGCGACTTTGCTGCATCCTTCTGCCTTGATCACACTTCAGCTCCTTGAGAAACATAGCTACTCCCACTTCTTAGCGCTTGCGGATTGGAGCTACAACTTCCCTTCAGCTTCGGAGCTGGGCTCAAAGGAGAAATCAAGGAATGTGAGGGCCACAAAGTTAAACATCTTCAAGCAGCTATGGGCTACCGCTGGGCAGGAGTACACACGACAGTTTGCTCTGGAGCAGCTTGCAAAGGTGCATCGCCTTGGTGCTCCTTTTTTCGTGGTTTAAGAGACTTGCCATTTTGTTGTAAATGTTGGCTGCTTTTGTTGGCCAGATTGTAAATATTCAAAGCTCAGTCGGAAACATACCCTCTCGAAGCTATTTAGCTTTTGTCGTTTGTAACTTGGTTGTGGCAGAATCACCCAAATTAACCCGGCTAAAGTGTACTCAACGTCGCCTCATATGCGAGCAGACACTTTAATCAAGTTAAAATGACAGTCCGTCGGGTTTCACCCAATAAACCACTTGTCTCAGATCGAAACAAAGCATACTCGCACAAAGACAAGTCCAGAGATTACAAGAATCCAGATACTTCAAGAGTTCGAAAGCATAAAGTAAAGTTTTAGAGTTTAAAAAGCAGCGGAAAATAACAGTAGTCTAAACGTTGATTGGTGAAGCCTGCCATGATATTAATCACCACGATCCTCGCCGACCGAGAATGGGTCCCACTAGACTATCCAACCCGAACGGAGCTAGGATGGCCAAGTCACACTAGCAACCAAGTCAACAACAACACCTGAAAAAGAGAGCCACAAGCAAGGCTGAGTACACTAATACTCAACAAGACTTACCCGTCAGGTGGTAACTAGTCCACCGACTCGTAGACATGCAAGGTTTTTTGGCTGTGGGTTTGTTTTTGCCAAAAGCAACTGTGCTTCATTTTGTTGTGTATATGCAGGAGATTAATCAGTGTGTGTGACTTTGATTTGTGAATAGTTGGAAGGATGTCGCATAATGATGATAGGAGTTGGATGCGGCTGCCACATGTATCAGATGAGTGGCAAAAAGAATTCAAGAAATTTATAGAGACTAGATTTGCAGGCACTTCTAACGGAGATACGGCACCATGTCCATGTTCAAGATGTTGTTCCATGTCATACAGAATAGTTGACGAAGTTAGAAGTCATTTGGTTGTTAGAGGATTTTCTGAAAGTTTCATCCAAGGGGAAGGAGAAGAAAAGGATTCATAAGCGAGCATCACTGAAGGAGTTGGCAATGATGGTGAATCAGGTGATGGTCTGTCTATGAACGAATTGGTTTCCTCACTAATCAGTGGTTCAATACATGGAGACATCACATGTAGTGGAAAAGAAGAGCCAAATGAAAGCGCTAAGAAATTCTTTAAGTTATTAATAGAGGCGCAGAAGGAACTATATCCAGGTTGCAAGGAGGCTACTAAGGTCTCATTCATTGTCAGTCTATTTCAGATTAAGTGCATGTTTGGTCTTAGTAACAGTGCACTGGAGGCTGTGCTTCAGCTATTCTCTCTTGTGCTCCCTGAATGTCAATGTGTTCCAGATACTTTGGATAAAGTGCAAAGGGTAGTTCATGATCTTGGCCTGAATTATGAAAAGATACATGCATGTATCAATGATTGTGTTTTATTTAGAAAGCAATATGCTAACTTGGATAAATGTCCAACATGTGGAGAGTCTAGATGGAAAGCTGCTGGTTCAAGTGAGAAGGAGGGACCATAGAAGCGTTTTCCATAGAAAATCCTAAGGTATTTTCCAGTGACCCCTCGTCTGCAAAGGTTATACATCAGAGCGACCACATCTAAATATATGTGTTGGCATAAGGAGGGACTTGTCCAAGATGGAAAAATGCGGCACCCTGCTAACTCCATGGCATGATAGCACGTGGATGAAAATTATAAGGAATTTGCTTTGGATCCTCGTAATGTTAGGATGGATCTTGCATCTGATGGTTTCAATCCATTTGGGATGTTGAATGTGACATACACTACATGGCATGTGATCCTAATCCCTTACAATTTGCCTCCTTGGTTGTGTTTGAAACATCCGTTTTGGATGATATCAATGTTGGTACCAGGGCCAAAATCTCCAGGAAATAACATTAATGTGTATTTGCAGCCCCTAATTGATGAGCTCAAAGATCTTTGGCTCAACGATGTTCAGACATGGGATGCAAAGGTAAAGAATAATTTCACTCTGCGTGTTGTTCTACTTTGGATAATTAATGACTTCCCAGCATACGGCATGCTATCTGGTTGGAGCATAAAAGGTAAGTTTGCATGTCCATACTGCCACAAGGATACTGACTTTTTATGGTTGAAATTTGGTTCAAAGCATTGCTACATGGGTCATCGCCACTTTTTGCCAATGGATCACAGGTGGCGTCGCAACAAGATTAGCTTTAACAACAAGGTGGAAACCAGGGAGCCTCCAGTGCCACTGCATGGGGAAGGTGTGCTGCAACAATATGAAACCTTTGAGCAAGTGACCTTTTGGAACACGACAAGAAAGAGGAAGCAATGTGAAGAGGATACTAGATGGCACAATTTGTGGAAGAAGAGTATTCTTTTTTGAACTGCCTTACTGGGAAAAGTTGCTTGTAAGGCATAATTTGGATGTGATACACATTGAAAAAAATATCTATGAGAGCATACTGGGAACTTTGCTTGACATGGCAGGTAAATCCAAGGATAACGAGAAGGCTCGTCTTGACATGCAACATTTGGGCATGAGGAACGATCAACATCCTTTGGTGATGAATGACAAATACGCTTTGCCTCCAGCGTTGTACAGTTTGGGTCAAGATGACAAGGTATTGTTGGAGGTATGCCCTAGAGGCAATCATAGAGATGATGATATCTGATTGTATCCATGATTTGTATATTGTGTTCATTGAATATCCATTAAAGGCTACTTGAATTGATCTGCAATTATGTGAATTGTGTGTGGAACTCTTTACTTGTATGATTATTCTAAAAGTTGTCCCTAGTCGGAGTTCATGTGTGTCCACACATGAATATTAGACTAGTACATGTATTAGTTCATGACTATGTTTCACAAGTCATGGACATGGAGATGTCAAACTAATAATGTGGGTACATGTGGAGACATGTGCTAGGACTAACCCAACACGAGAAGTATTTCTCTCTGTACACAATATGTACGCTTTGTCCTTAGACCTGAGATTGTCGTGTACTCAAGATGTGGATCGACTTACTTAGGGGCTATCAAACGCTACACCGTAACAAGGTAGTTAAAAAGGTAGCTTTCGGGTTTGTCAAGAAGCATGCTGTGAGGCATGGTCAATCAAGTTGAGATTTGCCCCTCTCTGATTGAGAGTGATATCTCTGGGCCCCTCGAGTGATCGGATCTGGAAATGCATGACCATGCTACGTACGGTTAAGAGTTAACCTACAAAGGGATTCCGAATCACAGGATTGAGAAAGAGCGGTCGGCTTGAAGCTAGACCAAATATCGTGAAACAAAGGGAATAGCATGTACATAATGTTGTGACGGTTCATCTGATATGATCTTCGTGTGTGTATAGGAGTTGGAACGTCTTGCTAGAGGCCACTATGGACTATTGGGTCGAGTAGGAGTACTCGGGCCATGTCTATATGTATCTGAACCCATAGGGTCACACACTTAAGGGGCTGGAAGACCAATTCGAATATGATCCGAGTTGGATCAAGTTTAGAAGTACTAATGGGCCTCGAACCCAGAGGCCCGTCAGGAACCTCTATAAATAGAGGGGTTGGGCGCCCTAGGGTTTCATCCCTTTGGCCGAAACACATCTGTCGCGCATCCCACGCCTTCGCCTGTTACAACTCGTGGACCCAGCAGTCCAGCTTGCGACGCTTCCTCCTTGCACGTGTGGATACCTTGGAGGTGTTCCACCTGTAGCACTTGGATGAGCCACCGACGAGCCACGACGAGCTGCTGACTGGCCACGATGAGCCAACGACGAGCCGCGGCACGAGGACGACCTTGCTACACTGGACGAGCTACTGAGGAGCTGCTCGACGTCGACATGATCGACTACGTGTTCGACTACGCTGATCGACTTCGCTACCCCGACGTGATTCTACATCTTCCGCACCAGTGCATCGAGTGGTAATCATGTGATCCATATATGGCATTTTCCTAGTTTACGCGGTAGAAAATTTTTGTTTTGCGCTAGCTGTAACGACCTAGATTTAAATCAGCTAAGCTTAATCTTAAGACAAGTTCCGTAATCCGGTTGACTAAGCTTTTCTTGAGCTATACCGACTTAGTCTAGTTTTCAGCCCAACCTAGCGCCTTAGGGAGGGTTTATCCTTGGAAAGACGAGCTGAACACTCAGAATCCTTTGGTAGAAGTTGGAGAACAAAGCCCCTGCTACAACTTTGCTCAGTGGGACATGGGCTGGTGTTCTACAACTCTTGTTAAGGGAGTCAAAGTGGTGTAGTTCAGAAATTGGGAGATCAAGAGGCTGGAAGATGGACCCAGAAAAGGATTCTGCGGATCTCTTGGGCCAAGCACGCCAGAGTGCGTGCGCCCTATCTCAGAGCCCCTCCGCCGCATGGCATAACCTCACCGACGAGCGCCGTCTCACCTAGTCACCGGCCGTGACACCATGGATCAGCGTGCCTCCTCCCCAATCGCGCGCTAGAGCCCCCTGCCAACTTTTCCACCCCGTCCCATCTTGCCCGAGATCTTGCCGGCCGCGCCAGGCGTCCTGCCGCTGCTGCGACCGAAGATTGGCCGCTACCACGCCAGTCTGCCTCGCCTCCCGCACGCATCGCCTCACCAAGATCCCCGACCATGCCCCAATGCCTTTCGGCTTTTCCGTCGTATCTCAGTCGCATCGCTCGCCCTGTCCGCCGATACCGAGTCACTGCACCCAATCCATCACTTGGTGCGACCAGGCACGCACTCGACCTTACCAGTCCTTCCGTCCGGGAAAACCGCGCCTACCTAGCACTGTCTTCAGTGCCCAATGCCGTAAGACCCGATCCCCGGAGCTCCGCTTCGCCAGCCAATGGCGACACCGACCAATCACCACCGCGGCAGAGCACTCCATTCTCTCTCGATCTTATCCTCGTGCTGCTCAAACTCCTTCACTTCCGCGTAGCTATAAAAAGGGTACCGAAGCCTCTTACCAGAGTTCCCCTTGCCACCACCGCCCTTGCCGCCTTGTTTGCTCGTTCTTCTCCAGCGCACCCGTCGCCACACACTCCTCTGCTTCACGTGCAAGTACTGCCGCCTGAGCTCTCTGTGGAGCTCCCCTTCTGCCCAACACCCTGCTAACCGTTTTGCCTTCCTTCGCGCTGTGCTAGAGCGTGCTTGTTGCCCTCAAGAAGCACCACCGCCACCGGAGCACCGCCAGACCTCGCCGCCGCCAGAAACTTAGTGCCTTTAGTCGTTTCGCCTGAGCTTGCTTCTCCCCGACCCCAAGACTTCATCAGTAGGACCAAAGGTGAGCTACCGACCCCTTTCCATTTTGCCCGACCCCTTTCCGTTTTGCCCGACCCCTTTCCATTTCGCCCGACCCCTATCTGTTTCGCCCGATCCTTGTCCGCCTCGCCTGAGGGCTCGGCTGTATCCTTTTCTTTTGACCAAGGGTATCTGTGTAAAATTTTGGGAACTTCTCTGTCTTAAGTCTGAGGCCTCCGGTACAGTTATTCCTTAGATCTAAGGGTCAGATCGTAAGTTTTTCCCGACCCGACTCTTTTATCTTGTTCTAAATCAACAGAAGCTTGCGGAAATTCATCTCAAAGCGAGCAAAAATCAGAAAAATGTGAAATCACTTGGGTTGGAATCCTCTTCTGAGTAGAATCCAATAAAATGGGTTTCACACTTTTCCTGTAGTTTTGCTACAGTTTTTGGGCTACATCTTGCAAGTGTTGTTGAAATAACCATTTACATGTTTGACCCCTGCATTTGCATTCTATGTAGAGCTAAACCTCGCTGACGGCATGTACGAGCTGCACCTGGTGCTAGAAGACGGAGTTGTAGCTGAGCTGCCGCCTGCAGGAGCTGAAGCCGAGAGCGCCGAAAACCTGTTCGCTTCCACCCCGCTCGAAGGCAAGCCCTGAAGCATAACCCAATCTTTCTAAACTTGCGCATGCCTTCATTTGTATGTATGTGCATTTATGTTACAGGAATTGTTTAAAACCATAGATGCATGACTTAGTCTCCCCTGATCTGAACACTAGTATGATAGTTCAAGTAGTTGCAGTGCTTAGCAGGACTCGGTAAAAGTCGAGTGATTCCCTGTCACTCGCAAGTTATAGGAGTTGCTTGTTCTCCTTTGTCACCACTATAAGGACGGTGGACGGGGCAGGGCCTTGTGAACTATTTTTGGTGGTCAGTGGATTGCCCCGTCTTTCTACATGAATTTGATTAAGGTCGGAAAGTGTTGGTGTTCGTGATCAAGTGTTTGAAAGTACTAATCTCATACCTAGTATGGGATGGGGAAGCCTAGTACCTGATTGAACTAGGGCGTGGCTTATACCCCTGCTATCCTTGGAACGAGGTTCCCATGGTGCATCATGTGGGTGCAAGTACGGTCACAGTATGGCAAGAGGTCGGGACTGTGGAGCATTGCATGCCAAGGGAAGTTTGGACCAGACACGCACCTGAGAATTGATGGGGACGGCCGACACAGGAAGCAACCCTCTGTGGTGCGCGGATATCGTGAGATTAGGTTCGCCATGCATGGTTAAGAAATTCAAATCGATTCGTCTACCTCTCATAGTTTGGGACTGGTTGATCACTATGCTACACTGAGTAAAGATGGAACATAATGATTATGTGAACCTTATTGCTTGTTCTTTAAATTGTTTGGAAACTATGTTTGTTTAGCATAAGTTGCTAATGTAGATTGGTTAATGAACTTAGAACATGAGCTAAAATATTGAAATTAAGGACCTACTGTAGTCGCTTTTGGCAAAACCAACCCCATAGCCAAAGAGCCTGGCATGTCTAGAAGTTGGTGGAGTAGTTCCCACCGGTCGGTTAAGTCTTGTTGAGCGTAGTCGCTCAGCCTTATTGTGGCAATTTCTTTCAGGTGATGTTGAAGCTCCCGAGTCTGCCGCTTGTGGCACTTGGCCTCCCTAGCTTCCTCCTGGGTGGACGGTCGAGTGGGATCCCTCCTCGGACGGCGAGGATAGGGACCAGTGGTGTTAGGACAGCCTCATCCCTGACATTCGACCCCGGCGCTAGCTCCTGCTGTTTTATCTTTTCCGCTGCTTATGAACTCTGTAAAACTTTGAGAAATTTTGAACCTGAGCTGAAAAATTTATGTAATTGTTTAAGTTGGATGATCTATTGTATTCTTTGGAACCACTCACCTTCGTGTGAGCTCTCCTGATCCGGTCCTGTAAAGTGGTTCTATCGGATGAAATCCGACGGACTGCCGAGTTAACTTGGTTAAAGCATAAGACCGCGTGTCAGGCGACTTATTGTGCTTTAGCTAAGCTAATCCGAGCGGTTCTGCCACACTAGCATAGCCTACCTCGTATCCCAACAGTGGTATCAGAGCCATAGCTATTTTGTTATGGATTCGGGATGTGTGCATATGGAGATATGCGAGTTTTCAGATTGATCTATGGCCTGTTTTCGTGTTTTTGCTGCAATGGTCGTGTATCGACATACTCATACGGGTCGGATTTCCGCCATCGGAGTTAAGTGATACAAGTAATGCAAGTTGCAGCAAGCGAAGATCAGTGTGATTAGTCGAATCGAAATCTAGGTTCATACGCCAGGTGCATGAGATGTGCAATAGTAGATTGGATCTATTACCGGGTCGGAATTTTGCCGTATGCGTGTGCTTCGGTAAAACAGCCGTAACTTTTCGGTACGATCTCGGATCGAGGCGAATTTTAAATGAAGTTGCTTACTGATCTACCTTGTTTGCTAGCGGTGATGCTAAAGCTCACTAGTAGACTTGTTAGTTGTGGATCCTGAATCACTAAGTATCAATAGAGGGATATTGATTTTAGTGGGAGTAGATTCTGTTAAATAGTTTAATGTGATTTGCTCTATTTTGGATACGTTTGTCTTAGTGTATTTTGCATTACTTTTGTTGTAGATTAATGGCACCTAGCAACACCACACCATTTGCTTTGCGTTCAGTCCTTGACAAGCACAAGTTGATTGGAACAAACTGCTCGGATTGGATCCCTAACCTGAGAATTGTTCTTAGGGCTAAGAAAAAGGAAGATGTTCTAAACAACCCATTACCAGAAGAACCTGCTAATGATGCACCTGCTGCTGTTAAGAATGCTTACAAGAAAGCATGTGATGCTGACCTCGAAGTAAGCTGCTTTATGCTTTCTTGGATGGAACCCGAGCTGCAAATGCAGTTTGAAACAAACCATGAGGCGCACGATATGATCGTGGCGCTAAGAGGCATGTTCGAAACACAGGCCAGGACTGAAAGGTCCAATGTGTCTAAGGCCTTTGTGGTGAGCAAGCTAGCAGAAGGCGCAGTAGTAGGACCACACGTAATCAAGATGGTTGGTTACACTCAATAGTTGGAGAAGCTAGGCTTCCCAATAGGCCAAGAGTTGGCCACTGATTTCATTCTTTCATCTCTTCCATCTAGCTATGGGAACTTCATCTCGAACTACCATATGCATGGGACGGAGAAGTGTCTGAAATGAACTGTGTGGCATGCTTAAAACAGCAGAGGCTGACATTAAGAAAAGTGCTAGTAGCAGCCATGTGATGGCTATATAGAACAAGCCTATCTTTAAGAAGAAGGGCAATTCTTGGAAGAAGAACATCAAGGCTGCCAAGCCAAACCCAGCGCCCAAGGTTAAAGCTAGACCTGGACCTGCTTCAGACAAACAGTGCTTTTATTGTCATGAACTTGGTCACTGGAAGAGAAAGTGCAAGCAGTACCTAGCTTCATTGAACAATGGCGGAAGTAAGAGTACTTCCACCTCAGGTACGCTAATTGTTAATGTTATAGACAACATATTTCTCGTTGATACAATTATTAATTCTTGGGTATTTGATACCGGATCGGTTGCTCATATTTGCAATTCGATGCAGGAAATGATAAGAAGTAGAAGTGTTGAAAAGGGAGAAGTTGATTTCCGCGTGGGAAATAATGCAAGACTTGCTGCGTTGACGGTCGGGACGATGCAACTCCACCTCCCGTCAGGATTTATTATGGAATTGAATAATTGTTATTTTGTTCCTAGTTTAAGTCGAAACATTATGTCTCCTTCATGTTTGATGAAGGATGGTTATTCATTTGCGAGTGAAAACAATGCTTGTGTGATCTCTAAGAATGATATATTTATGGCTTTTGCACCCATTGTGAATGGATTGTTTGTTTTAAATCATGATGGTTCACTTGTCTGTAACATAAATGTTAAAAGGCCTCGGCCTAATGATTTGAGTACTACCTACATGTGGCATTGTCGTTTGGGTCATATAAATGAGAAACGCATGAAGAAGCTCCATACTGATGGACTTTTAACTTCGCTTGATTTTGAATCATACGAGACATGTGAGGCTTACTTACTAGGCAATATGACCAAGGCACCTTTCATAGGTCTTCCTGAGAGAGAATTAGACTTGTTGGAACTTGTACAAACCGATGTATGCGGACCAATGAGCACGACAGCCAGAGGAGGGTACCAATACTTCATAACTTTTAGTGATGATTTTAGTGTTTGTCGCTCGGAATGGGGTTTTCCTAGAGAAAGAGTTTCTCAAAGGCGAAAAGAGTGGAAAGACAGTGCATCTTGTAGAAGTTTGAGATGAGCTGATCAGGCAAGAATCAACAAGTGATGCTAATGTAGAACAAGTTGAGACACCCATGGCAAGAGAAGCACCTCAACAACCACGAAGATCGGCAAGGCTCCGCGAAATGCGGGAAATATTATTGTTGGACAATGATGAGCCTGCGACATATGGAGAAGCAATAATGGACCCAGACTCTAAAAAATGACAGAGTGCCATGCAATCTAAAATAGAGTCCATGGAAGACAATCAAGTTTGGAACTTGGTTGACCCGCCTGATGTTGTTAAAGCCATAGAGTGCAAGTGGATCTATAAGAAGAAAAAGGACATGGATGGAAATGTTCACATCTATAAAGCACGACTTGTCGCAAAAGGTTTTCAACAATTTCAAGGAGTTGACTACAACGAGGCCTTCTCGCCCGTAGTGATGCTTAAGTCCATTCGGATTATTCTAGCTATAGCTGCATATTTCGATTATGAGATATGGCAGATGGATGTCAAGACAGCTTTCCTGAATGGAAACCTAACTGAGGAGTGTATATGATGCAGCCCGAGGGTTTTGTCGATCCAAAAAATGCTGGAAAAGTATGCAAGCTTTAGAGATCCATTTATGGATTAAAGCAAGCATCTAGGAGTTGGAACAATTGTTTTGATGAAGTGGTCAAAGGGTTTGGCTTCACCAAGAACGAAGAAGAGTCTTGTGTTTACAAGAAGGTTAGTGGGAGCTTTGTAGTATTTCTAATCTTATATGTGGATGACATATTGTTGATTGGAAATAACATTCCTATGCTTGAGTCCGTAAAGACTTCACTGAAACATAGTTTTTCGATGAAGGATTTAGGGGAAGCGGCATATATTTTGGGCATTAAGATCTATAGAGATAGATCGAGAAGGCTTATAGGATTAAGCCAAGATACTTACATTGACAAAGTGTTGAAGCGGTTCAGCATGGAAGAGGTGAAGAAAGGGTTGTTGCCTATGTCACATGGCATACATCTCAACAAGACTCAGTGTCCTTCGACTGCTGATGAGCGGGATCGCATGAGTAGAGTGCCATATGCCTCGGCTATTGGATCTATCATGTATGCAATGATAAGTACTCGCCCAGATGTTTCATATGCGCTAAGTATGACAAGCAGACACCAGTCTGATCTGGGTGAGAGTCACTGGACAGCGGTGAAAAACTTTCTTAAGTACTTAAGGAGGACTAAAGATATGTTCCTCGTCTATGGAGGTGAGGAGGAGCTCATTGTAACAGGTTACACCGATGCTAGTTTCCAAACTGACAGAGGTGATTCAAAGTCACAATCAAGATTTGTGTTCACGCTAAATGGTGGTGCTGTTAGTTGGAAGAGTTCCAAGAAGGAGACGGTGGCCGATTCTATGACAGAAGCCGAGTACATCGCGGCTTCGTAAGCCGCGAAGGAGGGTGTTTGGATGAGAAATTTCCTTATTGAGCTTGGTGTGTTCCCAGATGCGTCCAGCCCATTGAATCTCTACTGTGATAACAATGGGGCAATTGCATGAGCAAAGGAGCCAAGGAATCACCAGAAGAATAAACACGTTATGCGGCGATTTCATCTTATTAGAGACTTCGTTAATCGGGGTGAGATCAAGATATGCAAAATATAGATGGATTTGAATATTTATGATCCGTTGACAAAGCCTCTTCTGCAATCTAAGCATGATGCACACATAAGAGCTATGTGTATTAGATATATTCTAGATTGACTCTAGTGCAAGTGGGAGACTGTTGGAGGTATGCCCTAGAGGCAATCATAGAGATGATGATATCTGATTGTATCCATGATTTGTATATTGTGTTCATTGAATATCCATTAAAGGCTACTTGAATTGATCTGCAATTATGTAAATTGTATGTGTAACTCTTTACTTGTATGGTTATTCTAAAAGTTGTCCCTAGTCGGAGTTAATGTGTGGACACACATGAATATTAGACTAGTACATGTATTAGTTGATGACTATGTTTTACAAGTCATGGACATGGAGATGTCAAACTAATAATGTAGGCATATGTAGAGACATGTCCTTGGACTGACCCAACATGAGAAGTAGTTCTCTCTTTACACAACAAGTACGCTTTGTCCTTAGACCTAAGAATGTCGCATGTACTCAAGATGTGGATCGACTTACTTAGGGGCTATCAAATGCTACACCGTAACAGGGTAGTTAAAAAGGTAGCTTTCGGGTTTGTCAAGAAGCATGCTGTGAGGCATGGTCAATCAAGATGGGATTTGCCCCTCTCTGATTGAGAGTGATATCTCTAGGCCCCTCGAGTGATCGGATCTGGAAATGCATGGCCATGCTACGTATGGTTAAGAGTTAACCTACAAAGGGATTCTGAATCACAGGATCGAGAAAGAGCGGTCGGCTTGAAGCTAGACCAAATATCGTGAGGCAAAGGGAATAGCATGTACATAATGTTGTGACGGTTCATCTGATATGATCTTCGTGTGCGTATTGGAGTTGGCAGGTCTTGCTAGAGGCCGCTACTGACTATTGGGTCGAGTAGGAGTACTCGGGCCATGTCTATATGTATCTGAACCCATAGGGTCACACACTTAAGGGGCTGGAAGCCCAATTCGGATATGATATGAGTTCGATCAGCTTTAGAAGTAGTAATGGGCCTTAGACCCAGAGGCCCGTTAGGAACCTCTATAAATAGAGGGGTGGGGCGCCCTAGGGTTTCATCCCTTTGGTCGAAACACATCTGCCACACCTCCCACGCCCTCGCCTGTTACAACTCGCGGACCTAGTAGTCCGGCTTGCAACACTTCCTCCCTGCACGTGTGGATACCTTGGAGGTGTTGCACCTGCAGCAATTGGACGAGCTACTGACGAGCCACGACGAGCCGACGACGAGCCGTGGCACGAGGATGACCTTGCTGCATGTGGACGAGCTGTTGAGTAGCTACTCGACGTCGACGTGATCAACTACGTGTTCGACTACGTTGATCGACTTTGGTACGCCAATGCGATTCTACATCTTCCACACCAGTGCGTCAAGTGGTAATCCCGTGATCAATATACGGCAGTTTTCCTGGTTTACGCGGTAGAAAAATTTTGTTTTACGCTAGCGTAGCCTACCTTGTATCCCAACAGGTATATTAATGCAAATTTCTGCAAGGTGTCAAGATGACTGATGGTTACGCGTCTAATATCAAGTGATGTGTGGATGTGCCGAGGTGTAAGCTTCCTGAACTCAAAACTCATGACTGCCATGTTATATTTCAGAAACTGTTACCCATTGTGGTTCGTAACATACTGCCACAAGAGGTTGTTAAACCACTGATTAAGCTTAGTAGGTTCTTCAATGTAATATGTTCAAAAGAGTTGTGCTTCGAATAATTAGAAAAATTGAACATTTTGATTAGAGAGACTCTTTGTCGTCTAGAGATGATCTTCCCACCAGCTTTTTTTTGATATCATGATGCATTTGTTAGTTCATCTTGCTGAAGAGGCTAAACTAGGAGGACCTGTATGCTATAGATGGATGTATCCAATAGAGAGGTATCTACATACGCTGAAAGGTTATGTGTGGAACAAAGCCTATCCTTAAGGTTCAATAGCAAAGGGATATATACTAGAGGAGTGCATGACTTTTTACTCTCGCTTTTTGGATGACGTGGACACCAAGATTAATCATCCAGAGCGTCATGAAAGCGCGGCAATGAATGAACCACCAGCTGATTTAAGCATATTCAGCAACATTGATTATACTAAGAAAGGATTTGCAATTGAGCAAATTGCTAGGCTACATATGCAACAGATGAGGCACTGGATATTAACAAATTGTGATGAGACTATTCCATGGGCCAAGTAAGTAGTAATTTTAATTTACTTACTTTCAAATTTGCACATACATGTTTTTTTGCTAACTTTGTATTGCCCCATTTTGCCCTTTACTGTAGTGAGCATATGGATTTACTCAGAAAATAATGTGTCAGGAATGTTGAACAACGTCATAGAGATCAATTTGTAAGCTAGTTTGAGCGTAAGGTGGGCTACAATTTCATTTAGCTTTTATTGCCTTTAGTGCACGTGTACTTATACATTGTTACAAATAGGCTAATTGACATTAGGATTTTTTTTATACATCTTGGAGATCAACAAACTTTATACAGAAGGAAAAACAAGTGATGCCATGGATGCGCTTTCTCAGGGACCAGACCATCAGGCATGTGTTTTCAACAGGTGCTTCATCAATGGATTTCTGTTCAGAACTACTCATGTAGAGAAGAATCTGATTACATAAAATAGTGGTGTTGTTGTGAATGGTGATCCTAATACTGGCAACATCGACTGGTATGGTGTAGTCAAGAAAATTTACGCACTAGATTTCCCTGCACAAAAGGAAGTCATCATGTTTCAATGTGACTGGTATGATGTGCCTGTTGCTAGTAGGACCAAAGGTAGAGGATTCAACAAGGATCAGTATGGTATTATAGATATCGATACAACTCGATTGCGATATTTAAATGAACCTTACAGTTTGGGGACACAGGCTCAGCAAGTGTTTTATGTGAAAGGTTTGAAGAAACTAGATTGGTGCACTATAATTAGAATGAACCCCAGAAATGTGTTCGCCATGCCCGAATAAGATAACCAGGAAGAAATTGATGTTGATTCACTTGATGTCGGAGAGGGAGATATGATCGATTCGGGCAATCATGAAGAGTTGAAAATTTGGACTAGGTTAGGCATCGAAGGTGTCACTGGTGATGCTTTTATTATTCAAAAGGCACTTGCTGAGTCCATACCTGAACCAAGAACTATTGGCTTAGCAGATGAAGAAGAAGAAGAAGACACAGACGACTACATCGATGATGAATACGTTGCACCTATGAATTCTACTGTGGAAGCACCGGAGGATGTGTTTTTTTGTTTAAGTGTCATAATTTGTAGCACCTAAGTTTGCAATTAACGGTGAATATGACAAGAGAATAAACTGATAATTGGGGATTTGGTGGTACCACTTGGATGCTGCCTTCATCGGTGACTTGGAGTTGAAGAAATTGGTGGAGGTCACCACAACCCACGAAGGCTCAGCGAAGGTCACGTGCGCGAGTCTCCAGCCCCGCGGCGGTCGACGACCTGGCAGGACGCTTGGTTGCGGAAGGAGCCGGGGTGGCGCAGGATCTCGAGGTGGTGTAGGAGCTTGGGGCGGTGTGATTTGGGGCCTATAGGATTGAGGAATGGAAGAGGGGGTTGGTGGCAGGGCAACTGATTACGGACGAAGCGAGCAAAACAGAGCTGATTTCGTAATGGGCCAGCCCACTTACAAAATCTGGTGCGCTAGCGTTCATGGCCACAATTTTTAGTACCACCTCGCTCACGAAGAAGCTCCTTGCCTTACTTAAAAGCAGAGGCCCACAAGCAGCATCGAAATCCTCTGACCTATCATTGTTTCGCCATCTCATTCGCTACCTGACTACTTGCTCTTGCTGGACTCGGTTGGGCTCCCTCTAAAGGTTGAGCCTGATCGGGCCCTCCTTTTTTTTAAATTTCATTTTTTATTTTCATCTAAGTTTGGAACTACATATATTGTGCATTTGGTTAGGCCTTTTTATATTTTCATTTAATGGTACATTCGAACTACATATTTCCTTCATTAGAATATTAATATTTGTTGAGTGCCACTGTAGTTGGCATCAGGCATTAAAAAAAGATCACCATGGACAAGGGGAATGCACATGCTAGTAACACGTTGAATAGCAGATCAATCTTCATTAACCGCAAACATAGTTCCAATAGTACAAGTTGAGCCAACCAGTCATGGACATCATGAGGCAAAAGCAAAAGAAACGCAAAAGCTACGGTAATTCACAACTGCATACAAAGAGAGAATTAGTTATCTATTCCCATTCTTCTTTCGAACGCCACAATTTCTTGGCGTATCCTACAGTCCTCACTACAAAACAGCGTAGCTTGTGCCCAGCCCTAAACCTTGCCGCAGTCACCTCCAGCGCATGGGAAGTCACCATGAACTGGTGCTGGCGGAAGCAGATCACCATGCCCGTGCCATGTAACTCTGGTGACGAGGTAGGTGGCCTCCTCGTGGCACACCTGGCAGCCATTGTTGCGCAGCTTCTTTGGGTCGCTCGCTGCCGAACCATCCTCGCATTCGACGCAGCGGATGTACATCTTCGTGATGTTGTCGTCCGTGGTGCCACTGTTGTTCTTGTACATCATCAGGGCGTACAGATAGGCCCCCACATTGTGCCTACTCGCGGTGGCGCGGGGGAGCTCGTGGAGCGATGGTTGGGGGGCGGCGAAGAAATCTACTATCCCGGTGAGGGTGCAGGCCTCCGGGTTCCCCACGCGAACCAGCAGAGGGAGGAGGGCGTAGTACCTGTCAAGCTCGTTCCATTCCATATCCTCCTAGAACGTTTTGAGCAATGCCACGTGTCGTCCGACGGAGGGGTTGCCGCACGCATGGTGCATGACACGGCAGGTTGCCCGTAGCCTACCGAGGTCATCCATGGGCTGGAAGGAGGTTGCAGCAACGTGCCCGGCGATCTCAGTGACCAGCTCCATAGGGAGATCTTCCAGCGATCGGCATTGCCTCGACGCCATGAATGCTGGAGAGGCGGAGGGTAAGGAAATCAAAAGGGGAATGCTGTAGAGGCGGAGGGTACCGGAGGAGTTATTGGGAACTGCCGAAGAGCGCAGGAGCAGACGAGGAGACGGGGAGATAAGGAGGCGCTGTCGTTTCTTAGATATATATGGCAGGCGACCATCTGAGCAAGAATAGGATTTTTGGTTTCTGCTTTCACCCATGCGGTTGACATGCAGGTCCCACCTGTGATTCGGATCTTTAACCGAGCACTGAAAATTGTGGATTTTAATTTCATGAGGCACTAGATTGTTGATAGTGTTGGGAGGGGCCTCCGATTTAAGTTTTGTCTTGGCTCAGGCCCCTCAAAACTCAGGATTGGCCTGGTAGTTGCATGATGACTTGTTCGGCTGCTACACCTACGCCTGCCAGGCCAAGCAGTTGCCACAGCAGTAGAAGCTGCAGAACAAGCTGAAATGTCCCAGGCCCCTCGAAACTCAAAACTAGCAGCCCAGCACTGTACCTGACACATAAAGCTTCTTCCTTGTAGCACTGTGCTGAAGGACCGGTTAAAGGGCGACTTTGCATGGGGAATCAACACGAGCAGCAAATGGACTACTGGGTAATAAATGGGATCTGCATAGGGAAGCTCCGCGACCGTGCGAATACTAACCTCCCGCTTTGACCAAATCACTGAGCCGCTCACAAGGGCGGCCAACACGCCTGGCACCGCGTCTTCTTTGAGGCAGTAACGGCGGATGTGCGTGGGGAAGCAGCGCGATTGAACAGTCTTTGAGCAAATGTTCTTTGCAGCAATAACTGCCTCACGTCGTGCATGTTGGGGAAGGCACGTATGCTAGTTACATATCACATTGGGGAAGACTGCTAGGTAATTTACATATCATGTTTAAGTGCTTATAATTGCTAACATGAAACAAAAAAAATACAGCATATGACGTTAAACAATCAGATACCTCTAGTCTACTAACATGAAACTATTGAGAACCAATGGTGGTCACCCTTGGATGATGAGTAATTGACAACATGGTCAGATACCTCTAATTTACATATCATGTTTGATGTTGTTCTTGGCTTGTGATGTGCAGGTCTAGGATGCGGTGTGATGGCCGATGGCGTGCGGTGAAGGTCAAGCAAAAGGTTCATTCTGATGGACCAAGGGCGGTGAAGGATGAACATGAGTAGGCTTGAACCGATGGACCTGAGGAGTCCGGGCAGAGTCATGGGCGGTCCACATGGTGCACGGAACGGCAAGACAACATGATGGAAATGGAGACGACATTGGTCGAGTCAAACAAGACGGAGGCAACTCAAGTAGGCGGCCCGGGAGCCGGGAGCGAACAACTTGGAGGCGCGTGGTGGCCAAGCGAAGATGGATGGTTTGGATGGTTTGGGCCTCAAAACCACCGCGCTGGTAGGTTTCCCAGTTTGGGCCTCAAAACCGGAGGCAAGCCTGGTGCGGCCGGAGCTTCGAGAAGGAGGGCACAACCATCTTGTGAAGCTTGCGTCGAGGCAAAGCAAAGTCGTGAGCGTGGCGTGTACGTTTATGAGTGCACAAAAACTTGGACCAAAATGCCCTGCGTGGGTTGTTATCTTAGTAGTAGCTATAAGGGTAGTTTAGTCTTTTATCCGTGCCTATAGATAGACATGGGGGGCTAAAGTTTTCAGCACCTCTTCCACCTATCTACCGCCACCTCTCTCTCAAGTATTTCATTTGGTTTTTTCCTCTCTCTCTCTCTACTCTCTCCTAGAGGTCCGCAGATGTTTTGAACACTGAATCCGTGTATTGAACCGAAGTTTGTTGCAGGAATGGAGGACCTAACCTCCTCGAGTCCTCCGTGTGTTGGGGGATGACGGTTTTGTGAAACTCTCATTTGTGTTGTTCGCGTTCTTGTTTTCTTCCTTTTTCCCTTCTCACGTTTTTGTTCGATTCATGATTTCTAGGGAGTCTTGACTCAAACTGATCATTTGGAAATGAACTAGGATGTGAGTGAAGTGCTTCTACCAAAGGAATTCATCTAACTCCTCACGAGTTCATAGATCAGAGCGATTCAAGTTCTAGGGTTGAAAAAGCGGTGTTCTTCACAAGATTTCTAATTCCCTTTGTTTGGCTAACCTTTTTGAGGTGATCTTTTGGGAATATGCTTATTATGATGTTGGAAGATATGGTTAAAATTTCGTGATTTTTGGAGGTCCTTTGATCAAGTTTCGGATTTTTCTTCCATCTTCACGCAGGCTCTTTTGGAATTCCGGAATATTCTAGACCTAATTCCGAAAATTTCCGGACCTCCAAAAATCTCCGGAGGTTTCTCTGGAAAAATTCCACACGTCCGGAATTTTTCGAAGGTTTCTCCGAATTTTTCCGCACCGAGGTGTTGGTTTTCAAAGTTTGTCTTTCGGAGCTTGTTTGGAGCCTTTGTTGCTTCCGCTATTCTCGAATTGGGTTCCTAGCATCATTCCTAGGTCCATTAGCTTGTGCATAGCTAAGTGGACTTGATATAGCTAGAAGTGAGGCTTGTGGATTTTTAGCCGAAGTTCTTGGAGAAAATTTGAATCGGCTCCGATTCACCCCACCTCTGGTCGCCTTTCTGGTCCTTCAATTGGTATCAGAGCCAGTTAAGGTTTCTCAATACCCTAATCAGTTTTGAAATCCATGATGATGATCTCTGAGTGTTCTTCCTCGATCACTGCACCTTACTTTGATGGGACTAACTATAGATATTGGAAAACTCGTATGAAAGCCCATCTTAATAGTAAGAGAGTAGAGGTTTGGGAAATCACTCAGGATGTGAACTATGTGATTCTTGCTACTCATGTTTCTCAAGATGATAGGGATAAGTATGACGCCAACAACAAGGCGGTTGATATTCTGTTTGCGAGTCTTTGCCGTGCTGAGTTTGACCATGTCGAGGATCTCACTCTTGCTCATGAGATTTGGTCCCAACTTCAGAGTTTCCATGAGGGAAATAGTCAGGTGAAGACTAGGCTCTTTGAGGCCTAGAGGCATGAGTATGGGAACTTTGTCCATTTCCTTGGAGAGTCTGCCGATGCTTTGTTTTAACGTTTCTTGGCTATTCTGAACAAGATGAAAGCAAATATCACCATCTTACCCTACACTGATCATGGTAGAGCCTTAAAGCTCCTGCATGCCTTGGATCATGAAGTGTGGGGTACGAAGGTTGATGCTATCATTGAGTCACCAAATTATGAGACGCTTTCCACTGATGAGCTCTTTGCTAAGTTGAAATCAACGGAGGTTGACAAGAGGCTCCGAGCTAAACAGGGGAGCCCTACTGAACCAAATAGTATGGCTCTTATGTCAGGCTCTGGACAGCCTAAGTCTTTGAGTGGCTCTTCTTCGATGTCATTTGCCCTGTCTTCTTTGGTTTCAGTGTCCGAGGAGCAGTTGGAGCTTCTTGATGATGATGAGCTCACCTTCATCACATGGCGATTCATGCGCTTCAATGACAACCGCAAGAACCGGCGAAGCAACAACAACACCTGCTTCGACTGTGGGAAGCCTGGACACTTCGCAGCTAACTACCCTGACAAGAACAAGTCCAAGAGCGGGTACAACTACAACAAGCACAAGAACAAGGACGACACTTGGAAGAAGAAGAAGTACACCGACCATGAGAAGAAGGAGCATCGCAAGAAGGCCACAGCGCGCGCCTTCATCGCCTCCCTCAGCAACGTCGACTCCAACACCAACGACCACACCGACTCAAGCTCAAGCGAGGAGGACGACGACCACAAGGCGAAGAAGAAGAATGGCAAGAACTTCAATGGCCTCTGCTTCTACTCCGGCCAGAACCATGACGGGTATTGTGTCATGGCCCTCAACTCCAAGAAGGATGACAAGGAAAGCGACTCTGACAAAGAAATTGAGGTAAAGCCTACTCCTGAACAGCTTGCTGTAGAAGTAGAAGATTTGAATGACTGCCTGATCAATCAAGATAAATTACTTAAGAAGGCTGCTAGAGAGCGAGTTGAGCTTAAGGCTAAGTTAGATAGTGCCTTGATTGTGATTGATATGCTCAAGTCTGCTCCCACCGTTTCTGATGTTGTTGAGTTTGATGAATGTGCTATTCATATGGCTAGTATAGCTTCTTTGCAATCTAAGCATGCTTTGCTTGTAGATGAACTTGATTTGACTAGGGCTGCTCTAGATGAGATTAAGACTAGACCTGTTTTGCTTCGTGCTTGCAAATCTTGCCCTACTTGACAAACTAAATTTTATGATGCTTGTGCTAGGATTAAGGTTCTTGAGAAATCTGAAGTTTCTGTTTGTAGTGAATGTCCTGAAATTAGAGATGCTTTGCAACATGCTAAGGATGAAAATTCTTATTTGCACATTATTCTTAGTTGGGTATCAAGTAGGGAACCTCAACTAGGCATGATGATTCATGAGTTCAAAAGGGCTAATGGTTTTGGGCTTGGGTCTGTTATCAAGGGCTGTCATTTTAATGGGTTGCACAAGTTCTTTGATGGGTTGTGTGAGAAGGTGGGTCAAAACAATGGTGAGAGAAAGAAACCAAGCTACAACCAGTGTGAGCCACCAACTGACTATACCCCTCGAGGGTCACCCACACTAAATAGAGAGCAACCCAATCCATCTTGTGAGCAAAATATGTCTGAGTGTGTGAGAGATGGAGTTTTCATTGAGACACCACCCAAAGCACCCAAGAAAGCTATTTGGTTGGAAAATCCAAACCACCTCAAGAACAAGCTTGACACACTTCCAGAAATTGCTCCCAAGCATCCTTCTCCAAAACCCAAAGTCAAACCACAACCAAGATTTAACCCTCAACCCAAAGCAAATCCACAACCAAAACAACCTACTAGATTCCATTGTGAGTATTGCAAGAGAGGGGGTCACCTTGAGGAGTTTTGCTTTTGCAAGAAGAAGGCTTTGAGGTGTGAGTGTGAGTGGGGCTACAGGGACATTTACCATCCTTCTCATGGTGTACATGCGCCTAGAGCAGCTCCTCCACCTCGTCGTGTGGATAGTGTGCATTTTGCTCCTTCACATGGTTTTGCCAGGCATGCTCCTCGCCATGATCAATATGGCCCAGGATGGCATCGCCGTGGCTTTGAGTCTCGGAGTTACAATGGACCACGTTTTCCCCCTAGCATTGGCCGTAATCCTCCTGTGAGACGAGAGATGGTTGATTTTGCTAACCCCACTCTTGAGCAAATGGTTCGACACTGGTATTCTACTTGGTTTTCTAACCCCAGTGTTGAGTCATTTGCTCATCCTTGGTCTCACTTTGTTTGAGCAGGTCAGAGGCCTAGAGAACATGTGGCTTATTGATTCCGGTTGCTCTCGACACATTACCAGTGATCACAGATGGTTCTCGAGCCTCACGCCGGTGACGACCAAGGAGTACATCACTTTCAGGGATAATAGCAAAGGTAAGGTTTTGTTTGAAGGTGCAACCAAGGTGAATGAGAATTTCATGCTCAAGCGAGTTGCTCTTGTTGATTCTCTTGGTTTCAATTTACTCCCTATGTCGCAACTGCTTGATAATGGTTTTGAGGTCCGTTTTAAGCAAGGGACCTCAAGGATTTTAGACTCTCGAGAAGATCTTGTGTTTATGATCGTTCCCGAGGGTCAAGTGTTTCGAGTGGATTTTTCTAAGTCCTTTGGTCTATCTTGATGTTTGGTTGTTGGCTCTTCTTCTAACTCTGGAAGTGGCATAGGAGATTGGGTCATTTGAGCTTTGATTTGCTTTCCTGGTTGAGTACTCTTGATCTTATTTGAGGTTTGCCCAAGTTGAAATTTGAGAAAGATCTTATTTGTGCTCCCTGTCGACGTGGAAAAATGGTTGCTGCTTCCCATCCACCTATGAATCAGGTGATGACTGAGCATCCGTGTGAGCTATTGCATATGGACATCGTTGGTCCAGCTCGTGTTTGCTCAGTTGGTGGGAAGTGGTATGTGCTTGTGGTCGTTGATGATTTCTTGAGGTATTCATGGGTTTCCTTCATGGAGTCTAAGGAGGAGGCATTTCCTTTTGTTCGAGATTTGATCTTGAGGTTGAAAAATGAGCGACCTAAAGATGTCATGAGACCTATCCACAGTGACAATGGCATAGAATTCAAGAACGCTTATTTTAAAGCCTTTTGCAATGATCTTGGCCTTGAAAACTAGATTTCATCGCCTTGTGTCCCTCTTCAGAATGGTGTTGTTGAACGAAAGAATCGGACCCTTTGTGAGATGGCTAGGACGATGCTTGATGAGCATAGAACTCCTAGTAAATATTGGGCTGAAGCCGTTAACACTGCTTGCTATGTTTCCAATTGAATCTTCTTGCGAGCGTTTATGAAGAAAACCTCTTATGAGTTGATGCATCAATGTTCCCCCAAGGTATGTCATCTGAGAGTGTTTGGATGCAAGTGATTTATTCTTAAGCAAGGCAATTTGGACAAATTTGAGTCTCGGTCCACTGACGGTATCTTTCTTTTTTATGCATCTCATAGTCGTGCTTATCGTGTACTTAACCTTTAAACTAACCGGATTGTGAAAACTTGTGAGATTACTTTTGATGAAACTATGCCTTGCACAACCCCTATCTTTAAAGCTACAGGTGAACATGAAATGGGACAAAGCATTTTTGAAGAAGAGGACAAGCATGCTGATAGTGGTGATGAAGAAGATGATGAAGTGAATCGTGCTCCAGCTGCTGCTCTTGTACCTTCTACTTTGACTACAAGAGTTGACGGCCCTGCCACTACTTCCAGTGCTTCAAGCCATCAATGAGTACTACTACATGATGATGAAGAAGAAGATCAGGTGATCCACCTGTTGTTGAGGGGGAGGCGACTTCAAAACGAGAGGCTCCACGACACATTCAGCGTAACCATCTTCCACAACAGATGATCGGTAACTTGCATGAGCATACCACTAGGCATAGCTCTAGGCAGATTTCACACTTTGCACATTCTGCTTTTGTTGCCTCTTTTGAATTTTGAGATATTGGACATGCTTTATCTGATTCAAACTAGATCAATGCTATGCATGAGGAGTTAGAAAACATTGAGAGAAACAGGGTTTGGATTTTAGTTGAACCCCTCCAAATTGCCACCCTATAGGAACAAAATGGGTTTTCAAAAACAAATAGGGTGAAAATGGGTTGGTTGTGAGAAACAAAGTGAGGTTGGTTGCTCAAGGTTTAAGTCAGAAAGAGGGGATAAACTATGAGGAAACATTAGCTCCTGTTGCCCGTTTGGAAGCGATTAGAATCCTTCTACCCTTTTCTATGGCTAAAGGTCTTAAGCTCTTCCAAATGGATGTGAAAAGTGCCTTCCTAAATAGTTTCATAGAGGAGGAAATGTATGTGAGACAACCCCTGGTTTTGAGAGTCCTAAATATCCTGACTGTGTGTTCAAACTCCAGAAAGCTCTCTATGGCCTAAAACAAGCACCTTGAGCATGGTATGCTAGGTTGAAATCCTTTTTGCTTGGGAATGGTTTGAAATGGGGTCAGTTGATAAAACTCTCTTTCTCCTCAGGCAAAGCAAAGACTTAATGATTGTTCAGATTTACGTGGATGATATTATCTTTGGTGGTTCCTCTCATGCTTTGGTTGCCATGTTTGCAGATGACATTAGCAGGGAGTTCGAGATGTCGATGATGGGTGAGTTGACCTTCTTCCTCACCGTTAGGCAGTGAAGAGAATCATGAGGTATCTTTGTTTCACACCTGAATTCGGTTTGTGGTATTCTGCCTCCTCGACACTCACTCCCCGCGGATACTCCGATGCGGACTTTGCTGGGTGTCGCTTGGATCGCAAGTCCACCTCTAGCACTTGCCGGTTTCTCGGTTCGTCTTTGGTCTCTTGGTCTTCCCGCAAATAGTCTAGTGTGGCTTAGTCTACCACCGAAGCTGAGTATGTTGCTGTTGCTAGTTGTTGTTCTCAGCTACTTTGGATGATTTCCACTTTCAGAGACTTTGGTTTGAATTTTACTCGTGTTCCTCTTCTTTGTGATAGCACGAGTGCCATTAGTGTAGCCAAGAACCCTGTTCTCCACTCCAAAACTAAACACATTAATGTGAGATATCATTTTCTGAGAGATCATGTTGAGAGAGGAGATATTGGCCTACCTACGTTGCTACCCAAAACCAGCTCGCTGATATCTTCACCAAACCCCTGGATCAAGCCACATTTGCTCGTTTGCGGGGGGAGTTGGGTGTTTGCTTTCCTTTCTGAGTTGGGTTTTGGTGCTTCTCCTGTATTATATCTGTATAGCCTTTTCCTTTCAGCATCTTTGTAGTATGCTAGTTTGGCTTTTATTGCATCTATATCATATTGCATTTGTATCATACTGCACTAGATGAGCTTCTCTTATATGCCCTAACTACTGTCTTATGCTACTTGTGAGCTAGTGCCTTGGTTGTTTACTTAGATGCAATGTGCAGTTATGCTCTTGATAATCTTGTATACATGATGAAAATTGCTTTCTGAAATTCAATGCTAAATTCTACTTTATTAACTTGTGTATCACCCATGAGTAGATGCTTAGTTTTGATTTACCCTTGTTTGAATGCTAGTTCCTCATTTAGCTTGTGGCTGGAATTCATGTTCTTTTCAATTGGGTCAAAGTTCTAGGTATCATTGCAGATGTTTAGCCCATGTTGCACCCCTTGGGGAAGCATGGCTTCTTTATGCCGCAAAGACCCTTCATGTATTTTGCTTGTGAATAATGGAAAAGGAAAATGCTGAAAAGAAAAATTTATAAATTCATCAAGTCTTTATGCTTAATTGTTCAAATTCTGGCTCGCTTAGTTGTTACAAGATGTCTACCAAAAAGAGGTAGGCATTTGGTTTCAACAAGCCTCACATGACTTGTGATGTGTTGTGGGTGTCTGCACTGATCTTTTGTCAAGAATGTTTGTTCCTTGTATGAGCTTTTGATGGCCTAGTTCTTCTTGCTTGGGTATTTCTGGACTAGGTATTTGCTCATGTGGTGATCTTTTACAACAATGCTAAAACTAGACATTTGCTTCAGCCCCTTGCTGTAACATGAGTTCATCTTGTTTGTGATGCTATTGCTCCTTGTAATCCACCAAGCTTATCTCTCTTGTAGCCTTTGAGAGTCTTCTGTGGTATATCTGAGAAGCTTGGTAGTTTCTGCATTTTCATGGCATGTTTTTTAGGCTTTCATGCTTGACTTGATGTTTGCAATGCCAACAAGGGGGAGAATTGCAATTCATACAGACTCTTGGGAGAATTTGGGAGATTTTTCATGCATTTCTTTCAACAAGGGGGAGAAATTTCATGCATTTGCTTAGGGGGAGTGCATTTGTTCGGGGGAGTCTATGTGAGCTTTGTCATGCTCTTGTGCTCTTTTTCCGGTTGCGTTGAGCTGTTTTACCTCTTCTTGAGGAGCCGGATTTGGTTTTTCATGTGATTGGTGTTGAGCCTGTTTTCCACCTCTTCTTGAGGGATCACATGATTTCATCTCAGTCGTGTAGATCCATTGCCCTTATATTAGGGGATTGAGATTTTCTTTTTTTAGTTTCTTATTTTCTTTTTCAAATACTATGAATTTGTGGTGTGTTGTCAATGTGCTCATCAAGGGGGTGATTGAGGACCAATGGTGGTCACCCTTAGATGATGAGTGATTGAAACATTGTGTTCGTTTGATGTTGTTCTTGGCTTGTGATGTGCAGGTGTAGGATGTGGTGTGACGGCCAACGGCGTGCGGTGAAGGTCAAGAGAAAGGTTCATGCCGATGGACCAAGGGCGGTGACGGATGAACGCGAGTAGGCTTGGACCGATGGACCTGAGGAATCTGGGTGGAGTCATGGGAGATCCACATGGTGCACGGACTGACAAGACAACATGACGGTGATGGAGACGGCAGCGGTCGAGTCAAGCGGGATGGAGACAAGTCAAGTAGGCAGCTCGGGAGCCAGGAGCGAATGACTTTGATGCATCAAAGGCTTGGCAGAGACCGGACACACGTCGACATTGAGGAGGTCGCGTGGCGGCCAAGCGAAGATGGACAGTTTGGGTGGTTTGGGCCTCAAAACCACCGCGCTGTCAGGTTTCCCTGTTTGGGCCTAAAAATCGGAGGCAAGCCCAGTGCGGCCGGACCTTCAAGAAGGAGGGCACGTGGCATCATCGTGAAGCTTGCGTCGAGGCGAAGCAAAGTCGTGAGGGTGGCTTGTCCGTCCGATGAGCGCATAAAAACTTGGACCAAAATGCCCCTGCGTGGGTAGTTATCTTAGTAGTAGCTATAGGGGTAGTTTAGTCTTTTGTCCGGCCTATAGATAGTGATGGGGGGCTGAAGTTTTCAGCACCTCTTCCACCTCTCTACCACCACCTCTCTCTCTAGTGTTTCATTTGGTTTTTTCCTCTCTCTCTCTACTCTCTCCCTAGAGGTCCGTGGATGTTTTGACACAGGATGTTTTGGAATTCCGAAATATTCCGAACCTAATTCCGGAAATTTCCGAACCTCCGGAAATCTCCAGAGGTTTCTTCGGAAAATTCCGCACGTCCGGAATTTTTTGAAGGTTTCTCTGGATTTTTCCGCACCGAGGTATTGGTTTTCAAAGTTTGTCTTCCGGAGCTTGTTTGGAGTCTATTTTGCTTCCGCTATTCTCGAATTGGGTTCCTAGCATCATTCCTATATCCATTAGCTCATGCATAGCTAAGTGAACTTGATGTTGCTACAAGAGAGGCTTGTGGGTTTTTAGCCAAAGTTCTTGGAAGAAATTTGAATCGGCTCACATTCATCCCCCCTCTGGTCGACTTTCCGGTCCTTCAACTATTCTTTGCACTTAGTACAAATTTCTACAACGAAATCAAATTATGTTGCATCTAATCATTACATTGGTACAAGTCAATCTGGAAGCCACCATGAAATGCACCGTACTCTAGGCCACGTTGGAAGGATAACCTTCTAACATGATAGTGTTGCACATAAACCGGGCCCCTCGAAACTCACGCTATAGGCTGCGGCTACAGCGGCACAGCAGCCCAACACTGTAGTACCTACTGATTCGTACACTGGCTGTGGTCGAGCAGCAGAAGCTGCTTGCAAGCTTGTGCACGTTTGCAATGCTCAGTCGCGAGAGGCAAATTGGCTCACTGAGGCTAGCAAGGATTTTGTTGCTCTAGCAGGCTAGCTTGCCTAGCAACGTATAGTAGGAGTAGGGTTTTAGATGCACTACCAAACACACATATCCTTGCTTAGTAAACCTAGGCAAGGTTGGGCAACGGTTGCAAAGTGCCCTTGCTCTCCTCTATAGTACCTTGCCTTTTCCCCCTTCAAAATAAGTTCCTTGCCTTTGACTTGCCAGCCTGCTGTTGTATGTACATATGGTCATGGTGGAGCCGTGGCGGCTACATGCACATGCGCGCATGTGGTCATAAATATTGGAGGTCGGCAACGTTGCACGTATATGTGGAGAGTCGACAAAGTATCTCAAGTTTCTTGAAGAGTAAAAGTATCCCAAATTACTTGAGATGTTTGACTCTCCAAGATTTTTGGAATGACTTATAATTTGGAATGGAGGGAGTACTATCTTAAGTTATATATGCTTATTGTGTGGCATACTATCACAAAGTAGACCATGTATATATACATATATATGTGTGTGTATATATATGTACGGATGAAGCAATGAGAATTGTGATTACTATATTGAACACATAGCTCAAATGTTCCAATTAAACACGCATGAAACATATGCGGAGGTGCAATGAAAAGTGGAAAACTATGTGGTTACTAGCTAAATCTATTACAACTGACCAAAGATTAGCACATCTTTACAGATAAGTATTGTGTTACAAATTTTTAATTGTTAGGTATGTCTCCTATTTTTTATATAAACTTTGAATACTTATAATATACCTCTAGAAATTAGTAATTAGTCCATATGGGAGTATATGTTGATGGACTAGTTTTGTTAATAGTTGATCACATAACGTATAGAGATATACCAAAACTAGTCACAATGTGGTCCGGAACGAACTATAAAAGGCATGGTAATCATTTGTTTTCGCTATTATGCTTTAAAAAAAAGAAACACCGCCTCCTTCTTCTCCCCAACCAATTTTGCCGTTTGCCCTGCCCAATTTTTTCCCCTAGCCCCACCCAAAGAAGCCTTCCATATTTACCAAACCGCATCTACTAAAAGTCCGGCACCATCAATCATGTTTCCTTTACGTACGTGGGGGAGAGGGGGGCGCCGAATCTTGGTTCCTTGTCGAGATGGAGACTGAAGATGAAGATAGGAGGCCGAGTCCTCCCCGCACCGCCGGCGACCAAGAGACGAATATTGCATGGTCTTTTGATCAGGATGAGTTTTTGTTTGAACCTCCCCGAACCAGGTATGTTTTATGACGCTATTGCAAATCCAATCGAAATTCACATAGGGTTATAGTCCTATCTGATATTACATGATCTGGATACATGACTAGGGTTATAGTCCTATCTGATATTGGATGATCTGGATACATATGGATTAATATTCCTGCGCGCGTAATAGTAAGGGCATTACCTTGGTCAGTGAATGCTTGCATATATGTTTGATTGTCAATTTGTATGCTTATCACTACCTAATGCTTTTGTTGAATGCATGTATGTTTTTGTATACCTCTTTATATAATTACATAACTATGTCTGAATTGTGGTTGCAGACTCACTGGTGAGAGGTGCCGTGTAATTATCACTTGCGCTAGGGCACCTTTGGGTCATGAAATTGCCTAGTTCACTTGTGATAGGGCTAATTTTTAAACTTGGTTTGTATAAAGTCAAAGCTCGGCTACTGTGGATGTGCTTTCTTGTACTATAAGGAGCGATGTGGCAGGAACACAGCAAGCCTCGTCTGTCGAGCATACATTCCAGGCCCACGAGTAGGCCTTGTGCGGCCGACTAAGGGGCGTACTCAGACATAATCAAGACTAGGGGCCTACGCGGCAAGAAGCATATCCCACTCGGACTAGTTAGGTGTGCATATGGAAACTACTCAGTCTACACTGAGTAGAACTCTATAATCATACCCGACTAGGATTCAAACTTATAACTCTGCCCTCCCGAGTATATAAGGGCGGGCAGGGACCCCCTCAAAGACAATTCCTTCAACTCATCCAAGTTCAATACAACCAACTCACAGGACGTAGGGTATTACGCGATCTAGCGGCCCGAACCTATCTAAATCGTGTTCCTTGCGTCACCATTGACTCCTTGATTCTTGACGGCCCTTACCCTCTAGGCGGGTTGCCGGTCTAAAACACCGACAGCTGGCGCGCCAGGTAGGGGCAGTCGTCGAGTTTCTCCGTGCGAGTTCAATGGCACCTGTCATCATCAGGCCTGCTTTCACCTTCGAGGCAGGCGCAACCTTCATTTTCGGATCCTGGCTCTGCATCACCGACGGCGCTGGATCGTTTCAGCGCTAGATCGTCAGCATCCAGGAGAAGAAACTCCTTGACAAAAGCTTTTCTCAGCCGAAAACCGAGGATTTGGTGAGGAAAAACCAAAACATCAAAATCAGCAACACCGAGTTCGACTACACTTCGGACTCGACCCCAATTTGGACTAGTCGATCCCAGTCACTTCACAAGTCGACTTCGACTCCAAAACGGTTCCCATACGGACTCCGCAATACAGCCGAAGTCTACCAAGGTCTCCTCACTCGAACTCAACTCGAACACGGGGAAAATGAGGACTGCGACTACAACTCGCACTGTGTCCCAGAGATCCTGCTATCAGGACCAGCCCAAGGTCTGGTAATAACTTCAACACCGCAAGGCAGATTCGTTCACTGGCCAGGAATGAGACCATCTCTCCTCGCCCGTGACTACGAGTCACGCCTTGTCGCTTACATAGACAACCTTTCATACCAGGACGGCGTCTCACTCACTTCAAGCCGCGAGAAAAGTTCCACAAAAATCGCAACATCAAGCTCTGGAAGCTACTACCCAGACAGACAAGTCTGTGTCATTACTCAAAATAACAACATGGGTACTAGCCAACAGAGAACCCCTCGACGGATAGCACAACTCGACAATGTCTCAGAGGACAAGTCATTAGCTGACGCCCCACAAGATGAAACTTCCGATCAAAGAAACCAAAGAAGGATGCAAAATATTACTCAAGCTGAACGCCGTCAAATGCTAGCTACAAACATTCCCATCACAAACCTGGAAAGAGCATTTGACGCAGTACAAGCTCAAGAGCACAACACTCCACTCGCAGCAATTGCCTCAATCAACCTTATATCAACTCTCATACCTCAAGAAAGAGACAATGAAATGACAGCTCAACTTGTGCAGCGAGGCAATGGACTAATTGCACAACTCGCAGAACAAGCTTACAAGTTACTTGATAAAGAATCACCAATCCCATCTGTTCCTCGCAATTCAGCTCATCGAGAGGGCAGTAGGGGTGCCGCAGTCAACAATGGCTTCCACGAAGCACAAAGAAATAACAACGAAGTAGTCAACCAACCAAGGCAACATAGCCAAGGACTGAGCAAACACGAAGCTCCAGTGCGACAAAAAGATGTTGGAAAAATCAGTTGCACCAATTCCGCAAAAAGTCCTCACCACATCAGGAAAAATCATGAAATATCAAATTTCAGTGACCTACGGGAAATAATCAATAGTCGACACAAGCGAGAAGTCGACAATTTCAACCACTTTCCTACCTTCACAACTCAGGTAATGATGACAGGACTACCCGAAAAATTCAAGCCAACAGGAATCACTAAGTATGATGGCAAGCAAGACCCAATTCAATGGCTCCGATGTTACTCGTTGGCAGTCCAGGTAGCCGGAGGCAATAACGACACCAAAGTCATCCATTTTCCCATATGCATGGAACCCGTGCCTCTAACATGGCTTGAGTCACTCAAGCCTACAACAATTGACTCTTGGGAAGACTTGACAAAAGCTTTCACCAACAACTATGCCGGCTCCATGACTAACCAGGCAACAAGATCGATCTAAGTCAAGTAAAACAGAAAGAAGGCGAAACACTACGCGACTACTTACGATGATTCTTTGAAAAGAAGGCCACTATAGTCGATATTTCAGAAATAGACGTCATCGAGTGCTTCCAAAATGGCCTCTATGATCGACAAACATACCAAGACTTCGGCAGACGACGACCAACCACTATCAAAGATCTCAAAGTCATGGTGCAACAATGGGCAGATGAAGAAGACAAAGAGCAAGAACGGTTCGGCTCTCATCGCAACCGCGGGCGCAACAATAACAACCATGACCAAGATAGGAACCAACACAGCGATACTCGAGACAACTTTTCGAGTAACCAAAATCGCAAACAGAAACCTGACAACACCATTGCTTCCATGACAAACTTAGGGAAGAAGGGATCCCGCAAAAATGATGACGGACCAAGCTTCACCGAACTACTCAAAAAACAGTGCCCATGGCACCCAACTAGCAAACACTCAGCAATAGACTGCTACAACATGCGCCGAGTAATGCAAGATTTGCCCGCACCACTACCTCCCGAGAGTACAACAAGAAAAAAGATAAAGGCAACAACAAAGTCCATAAAGACGAAGAAGGAGAAGGCGACTTCCAAACCACCTCCAAACAGTCAATGTCATCTTTGGCGGAATCCCGAGTACCGCACCCAAGCGATCCAGTAAACTGGTACTCAGGGAAATCATGGCCATTGAACCAACAGATCCAACACCGCTAAAATGGTCAGAGGTACCCATAAACTTCAGCAGAAGGGACCAATGGACAAAATTCTCAGAACAAGGCTGATTTCCTCTAGTACTCGATCCTGTCATTGCAGGCTCTAAACTGACAAAAGTACTCATCGATGGTGGAAGCGAACTCAACATCATTTTCGCCAAAACACTAAGGAAAATGTGTCTTGACATCACGGACATGCTCACTCCAACAGACTCACCCTTCTACGGAATCGTACCAGGAAACACAGTCATACCACTAGGACAAGTCGTCCTGCCAGTTACTTTCGGAACCAAGGAACACTACCGAACCGAGTACATTAGATTTGAAGTCGCCGACTTTGAGACCTCTTACCAGACCATACTCGGGAGACCAGCTCTGGCTAAGTTCATGGCCATACCACACTACGTTTACTTGGTACTCAAAATGCCAGGACCCAAAGGGGAACTAACGCTACAAGGAGATTTACGGCGATCCTACGAGTGTGACACCGAAGCCGTAGAGATTGCCGCAACCTCTCAAGCACCCAGCCCTATGCAACAAGTTTTCTCAGCTTCAAAGAAACTTCACCCAACAGAACTCAAAATACTAGAAAACAAGCCAGGGTCAGCAAACATGAAGCCAAGAAATGAGAAAGACTTCAAAACAGATGTCCAGACCGGCGACTCTTCTAAGACAGCTCTGATTGGAACAAGGCTAGACCCTAAATAGGAAACCGCGCTCATCAGTTTTCTTCGGGCTAACCACGATATCTTCGCCTGGAAACCAGCTGACATGCCTGGTGTGCCCAAGGAACTAATTGAGCACTCTCTAAACGTTGACCCCAAAGCTACCCCAAAGTGACAGCCCCTCAGCAGGTTCGCCCAAGATAGGCGAGAAGCAATCAAAAAAGAGCTAGCCAAACTACTCGCAGCAGGGTTCATCAAAGAAGTCTTTCACCCTGACTGGCTAGCCAATCCTGTACTCGTTCGCAAGAAAAACTACGAATGGAGAATGTGCGTTGATTACACGGACCTCGGCAAACATTGTTCAAAGGACCCCTTTGGACTACTCAAGATCGACCAAGTAGTTGACTCTACTACTGGGTGCGATTTACTATGCTTTCTCGACTGTTACTCAGGTTACCATCAGATAAGCCTCAAAGAAGAAGATCAAGCTAAGACAGCCTTCATCACTCCATTTGGGGTCTTTTGCTACAAACAATGTCATTTGGATTAAAAAACGCGGGAGCAACTTACCAACACACTATACAGATGTGCTTCAAAAAGCAATTGCATTGGAACATAGAAGCTTACGTGGACGACATAGTCGTCAAAACAAGAAGTCAGGAGGATCTAATCGTCGATTTGGAGGAAACCTTTTCAAGCCTACGAGCTTTCTAATGGAAGCTTAACCCTACCAAATGCATTTTTGGAGTACCTTCCGACAAACTACTCGGGTTCATCATTAGCCATCGCGGCATTGAGGCCAACCCAGACAAAATATCTGCCATCACAAATATGCACGCACCAGCTAGCATCAAGGATGTGCAGAAACTCACGGGCTGCATGGCAGCCCTTAATCGATTCATCTCGAGACTTGGAGAAGGAGGACTACCCTTCTTCAAGCTTCTCAAACGACAGGACAAGTTTAAATGGATAGAAGAGGCAGACAAAGCATTGACGCAACTCAAAGACTTTCTATCAAAACCACCAATCCTCACTGCTCCATCTCCAAACGAGGACTTGCTCATATACATAGTGGCTACTACTCACATCATCAGCACCACAGTAGTAGTCGAACGGTCTGAACCAGGCCACGTTTATAGAGTCCAGAGACCCGTGTACTTCGTCAGCGAAGTACTGTCCGACACCAAAACTCAGTACCCGCCAATACAAAAGCTGCTCTACGCAATCCTGCTCACTTCACGAAAACTACGACATTATTTTCAAGAGCACACCATTACAGTCATCACCGACTTCCCGCTCGGTGAAATCCTCCACAATAGAGATGCCACGGGTAGAATTTCCAAATGGGTAGTAGAGCTCGGAGCCCTATCCTTGAACTTCAAACCAAGGACAACCATCAAATCTCAGGCTTTGGTCGACTTCATGGCTGAATGGACAGAAAACCAAGTGCCAACACCAGTCGAGAGGCTAGAGCACTGGGTAATGTACTTTGACGGTTCCCTCAAACTCAAAGGAGCTAGCGCAGGCGTACTCCTCATTTCCCCAAAAGGAGACCAACTCAAATATGTACTACAAATCTTTTGGGAAGTCTCAAACAATGAAGCCAAGTACGAAACACTGTTACACGGCCTTCGTCTTGCAATCTCCCTCGGAATCAAAAGACTACTCGTATACGGCGACTCACTAGTCGTTATAAACCAAGTCAATGACGAATGGGATCGAAACAAGGACAACATGGATGCCTACTGCAAAGAAGTTCGTAAATTGGAAAACAAGTTCTCAGGCTTGGAATTTCATCATGTCATCCGCGACAACAACATAGCCGCTAACGTATTATCAAAAATGGGTTCGACTCGTGCAGAAGTTCCAGCAGGAATTTTTGTACACGAACTCCATAAACCGTCTATACCAGAACAAGTTACACCATCAGTGGTCAAGACTACAGAAACTAGATGGGAAATTATGATGATAGAAGTCGACTGGAGGTCACCCTTCATCGACTACATCAAATACCATAAGTTACCATCTGACAAAAGTCAAGCTGAACAAATCTCCCGATGAGGAAAAAATTACGTTCTAGTCGGAGACAAACTCTACAGAAAAAGCGCATCATCAGGGGTACTCATGAAATGTGTCACCCGAGAAGACGGCCAAGAAATCCTGGAAGAAATTCACAAAGGGATTTGTGGCAACCACGCATCTTCACGAACAATCGTACGCAAAGCTTTCCGATCGGGCTTCTACTGGCCCATGGTGTTGGCCGAAGCAAAACAAATAGTTCGAAAAAGGCTGTCAATTCTTCACTAAACAGCAACACGTCCCTGCCTACAAACTAGTCACACTCCCTCCAACATGGCATTTCGCTTGCTGGGGGCTAGACATGATAGGACCACTGCCAACTGCGCCAGGAGGTTTCAACTTAGTACTCGTGGCCATCAACAAATTCACCAAATGGATCGAGGTCAAACCAGTCACTTCCCCAAGGCAGACCGAGTCCTCGACTTCTTGGATGAAATCATACACCGTTACGATTTTCTAAACAGAATCATCACAGACCTGGGATCCAACTTCAACAACCACAACTTCTGGGAATACTACGAAAATAGTGGAATTGATATCCACTACATCTCAGTTGCTCACCCACGAGCCAACTCGAAGCTCTCAAGAAAAGGCTACATGATATTTGCAATACAAAAGGAGGGAAATGGCTCAAAGAGCTACCTAATGCTCTGTGGGGACTACGAACCCAACCATGCAAGCCTACCGGGTTCTTCCCCTATTTTTTGGTATATGGCTCAGAAGCTATCTTACCCGCGGATGCCATGTGGCAGTCTCCTCCAGTCGAGCAATACGATGAAGGAATAGCAGAAGAAACAAGATGCACGGATCTGGATAGTCTAGAAGAAATGAGATGGGCAACATTAGTTGCTAGATACCTCGACGGGTTAAGACGATACGACGACCGCAATGTTAAGGAGTGATCCTTCAACTTAGGCGACATGGTCCTCAAATGAATCCAGGACATGTCAGGGTTGCATAAACTCAATTCACCATGGGAAGGTCCCTACATCATATCCAAGGTCACAGGACCTGGATCTTACAGACTACAAGAACTTTCAGGAAAGCAAGTACCAAATTCCTGGAATATAGAACATCTCTATCGCTACTACCCATAGTAGACAAATGCACTCGAGCCCTCACCCCAAGCATCTCAAAACAAACTCATTCCAGCAACTGGGAGCCGACAGCCCAACTACCGACTACAGATGCACTACTCTTGACACAAGACTTTACCAAAGGTCAGCAGGCACCCCAGCCTCAGTACGATCCAAAACTTCAAAGGGCACAGCAATTTTTTACTCGAGACTGATTCAAGCAGAAAATTTTGAAGTTACATGTGATTACTCATAATAGAGTAAGGGTACTCAAAATACAACATAACAGCACAGCAAATACTACAAGCAATTGCCTACTGGCGGTCTGCATTTAAGCCTCAGGCTTTTACAATATCACAAGGCCACACAGGCCTACCGACTACTACAAAGGGAAGGGCCCACACGCAAGGAAGCTGCGCAAAACGTAGCCATATCCAGGTCCTCCTCCCAAACAACACTAGGAACTCCTGCATCGCCGCTACCTTGACAGCAACAATGATGAATCCCGAGTGCTGCATAAGGGAGAAAAAACAAGGCTGCTCTCTTGCTAGCCTTGGTGAGCCGTCCCACACTGCATGCCACACCTCCACCTCTAAGAGAGCCGGATAAAGACCACGGCACTCATCACCCATCACTCGCGAGTTCCAGCACGGACTTAGCTGGATCACGAGCTGCAAAATGAGGCACGCGATGAACCCTTCTACGAGGATTCTTCTAGCATCGCGGCTATCCCTACGAGCGCTAGAGTCTGTGGAGGGAAGGTGGCTCTAATCTACGAGGAATCTTCTAGCACCGGAGTACTCTTTGAAGGCTCTCTACAATAAAATAACAGCAACCAAAAGCAATCCATCACTACTCAAGCCTGATCCCGATCAACCTCCATGGCAGTCTATTTATAGCCGAACACCACAACTACCAACCACTCGGGAGTTACTATTCGCTCGTGACAACAAAAGTACTAATGAGTCAAGACGCTCTCTGACTCCATTCACGTGAAAGCATTCACGCAACAAAAGACAAAAGAGTACAGTACACCCGTGCACCCCCCTCCGAGAATAAAGGGACAAAGTACTTGACAACCGCGCGACTACTCGACTAAGTACTCGGATTTGCTCCCAATGACAAGGATTAACAATCATTCATTTCAAACAAAATTCAAAACATTGTCTCGAGTACTCGGCAGATTACAAGGCTACACAAGCCTGAGGCTCCTCCAAAGATACAAGCTCAAACATCTTCAAAGCAATTGGCTCAGCCTCCTCGAGGTATTGCGCATAAGCATCCTCCATGCAGTTCTGAGCAACGTCGTCACCAGCTACCATTAAATCTGCCCGCGGGTAATAAGACTTGACCACCGCAAGGACTTGTTTACGAACAGCCTTTGCAGAGGCCAGCAACCTTGCTCGGAGCAGTCTTCAACCGCTCGACTAGTGAACGGAGCTCTGCGTCGTCCTCAAGAGGAGAAATGGTATTAACTGTTGGGATACGAGGTAGGCTACGCTAGCGCAAATCAAAATTTCTACCGCGTATAACCAGGAAGAACTGCCGTATAAGGATCACGGGATTACCACTCGACGCACTACTGGTGCGGAAGATGTAGATATGCGTCGGTGCAGTGAAGACGATCACGTAGTCGTACGTAGTCGATCACGTCCAGCAGCTCCTCAGCAGCTCGTCCACGTGCAGCAAGATCGCCTCCGGTGCCGCGGCTCGTCGTCGGCTCGTCGTGGCTCGTCGGCGGCTCGTCGATGGCTCGTCCAAGTGCTGTAGGCGCAACACCTCCAAGGTATCCACACGTGCAGGGAGGAAGCGTCGCAAGCCGGATTGCTAGATCCGCGAGTTGCAACAGGCGAGGGCGTGGGAGGCGCGGCAGGTGTGTTCAGCCAAAAAGGTGTAAACCCTAGGGCGCCCCCACCCCTCTATTTATAGAGGTTCCTGATGGGCCTCTGGATCCGAGGCCCATTAGTACTCCTAAACCTAATCCAACTCAGATTAGATCCGAATTGGGCTTCCAGCCCCTTAAGTGTGTGACCCTATGGGTTCGGATACGTATAGACATGGCCCGAGTACTCCTACTCGGCCCAATAGTCGGTAGCGGCCTCTAGCAAGACGTGCCAACTCCTATACGCACACGAAGATCATATCAGACGAACCATCACAACATAATATACATGCTATTCCCTTTGCCTCACGATATTTGGTCTAGCTTCAAGCCGACCGCTCTTTCTCGATCCTGTGATTCGGAATCCCTTTGTAGGTTAACTCTTAACCGTACGTAGCATGGCCATGCATTTTCGGATCCGATCACTCGAGGGGCCCAGAGATATCACTCTCAATCAGAGAGGGGCAAATAGCTTCTTGATTGACCATGTCTCATAGCATGCTTCTTGACAAACCCGAAAGCTACCTTTATAACTACCCTGTTACGGCGTAGCGTTTGATAGCCCCTAAGTAGGTCGATCCACATCTAGAATACATGCGACAATCTCAGGTCTAAGGACAAAGCGTATATGTTGTTTAAAGAGAGAACTACTTCTCGTGTTGGGTCAGTCCTAACACATGTCTCCACATGTGTCCACATTATTAGTTCAACATCTCCATGTCCATGACTTGTGAAACATAGTCATCAACTAATACATGTGCTAGTCTAATATTCATGTGTGTCCTCACATGAACTCCGACTAGGGACAACTTTAGAATAACCATACAAGTAAAGAGTTTCACATACAATTCACATAATTGCAAATCAATTCAAGTAGCCTTTAATGGATATTCAATGAACACAATATACAAATCATGGATACAAATGGAATATCATCATCTCTATGATTGCCTCTAGGGCATACCTCCAACAGTCTCCCACTTGCACTAGAGTCAATCTAGAAGGTACCTAATACCCATAGCTCTTACATGCGCATCATGCTTAGCCTGCGGGAGTGGTTTTGTCAACGGATCAGAAATGTTCAGATCCGTGTGTATTTTGCATATCTTGATCTCACCCCGGTTAACGAAGTCTCGAATGAGATGAAATCGCCGCATTACGTGTTTGTTCTTCTGGTGGTTCCTTGGCTCCTTTGCTTGCGCAATTGCCCCATTGTTATCACAGTAGAGATTCAATGGGCTGGACGCATTCGGGAACACACCAAGCTCAATGAGGAAATTCCTTATCCAAACACCTTCCTTCGCGGCTTCCGAAGCCGCGATGTACTCGGCTTCTGTCGTAGAATCGGCCACCGTCTCCTGCTTGGAACTCTTCCAACTAACAGCACCACCATTTAGCGTGAACACAAATCCTGATTGTGACTTTGAATCATCTCTGTCGGTTTGGAAACTAGCATCGGTGTAACCTGTTACAACGAGCTCCTCCTGACCTCCATAGATGAGGAACATATCTTTAGTCCTTCTCAAGTACTTAAGAATGTTTTTCACCGCTGTCCAGTGACTCTCACCTGGATCAGATTGGTGTCTGCTTGTCATGCTTAGCGCATATGAAACATCTGGGCGAGTACTTATCATTGCATACATGATAGATCCAATAGCCGCGGCATATGACACTCTACTCATGCGATCCCACTCATCAGCAGTCGAAGGACACTGAGTCTTGCTGAGACGTATGCCATGTGACATAGGCAGGAACCCTTTCTTTGCCTCTTCCATGCTGAACCGCTTCAACACTTTGTCAATGTAAGTATCTTGGCTTAAACCTATAAGCCTTTTCGATCTATCTCTATAGATCTTAATGCCCAGAATATATGCCGCTTCCCCTAAGTCCTTCATCGAAAAACTATTTTTCAGTGAAGTCTTTACGGACTCAAGCATAGGAATGTTATTTCCAATCAGTAATATGTCATCCACATATAAGATTAGAAATACTACAGAGCTCCCACTAACCTTCTTGTAAACACAAGACTCTTCTTCGTTCTTGGTGAAGTCAAACCCTTTGACCACTTCATCAAAACGAATGTTCCAACTCCTAGATGCTTGCTTCAATCCATAAATGGATCTCTGAAGCTTGCATACCTTTCCAGCATTTTTTGGATCGACAAAACCCTCGGGCTGTATCATATACACGTCCTCAGCTAGGTTTCCATTCAGGAAAGCTGTCTTGACATCCATCTGCCATATCTCATAATCGAAATATGCAGCTATAGCTAGAATAATCCGAATGGACTTAAGCATCACTACGGGCGAGAAGGTCTCGTCGTAGTCAACTCCTTGAACTTGTCGAAAACCTTTTGCGACAAGTCGTGCTTTATAGATGTGAACATTTCCATCCATATCCTTTTTCTTCTTATAGATCCACTTGCACTCTATGGCTTTAACACCATCAGGCGGGTCAACCAAGTTCCAAACTTGATTGTCTCCCATGGACTCTATTTCGGATTGCATGGCACTCTGCCATTTTTCGGAGTCTGGGTCCATCATTGCTTCTGCATATGTCGCAGGCTCATCATTGTCCAACAATAATATTTCTCGCATTTCGCGGAGCCTTGCTGACCTTCGTGGTTGTGGCGGTGCTTCTCTTGCCATGGGTATCTCAACTTGTTCTGCTACGTTAGCATCACTCATTGATTCTTGCCCGATTGGCTCATCTTGAACTTCTTCAAGATGCACTGTCTTTCCACTCTTTTCTCCTTTGAGAAACTCTTTCTCTAGGAAAACCCCGTTCC
The DNA here is from genome assembly GCF_000263155.2 of Setaria italica. Classification (NCBI taxonomy): domain Eukaryota; kingdom Viridiplantae; phylum Streptophyta; class Magnoliopsida; order Poales; family Poaceae; genus Setaria; species Setaria italica. Next base: position 29,505,238 of record NC_028452.1, read on the forward strand.
GAGCGACAAACACTTTGCCTTCTGATCGGTTGTAGAAATAATATCCCAAAGTTTCCTTTGGATATCCCACGAAAATGCACTTATCCGACTTGGGCGTGATCTTGTCCGACTGAAGTCGCTTGACAAACACTTCACATCCCCAAATCTTTAGAAAAGACAGACTAGGAACCTTTCCAGTCCATATCTCATATGGTGTCTTAACTACGGATTTAGATGGTACCCTATTTAGTGTGAAAGCTGCTGTTTCTAGAGCGTATCCCCAAAATGACAACGGTAGGTCCGACTGGCTCATCATTGATCGAACCATGTCTAACAAAGTTCGATTACGTCGCTCGGACACACCGTTTCTCTGAGGTGTTCTAGGCGGCGTAAGTTGTGGAACAATTCCGCAACTCTTTAGATGATTGCTAAACTCGTGGCTCAAATACTCGCCTCCACGATCAGATCGTAAGGCCTTAATTTTCTTGCCACGCTGATTTTCAACTTCATTCTGAAATTCCTTGAACTTTTCAAAGGTTTCAGACTTGTGCCTCATCAAGTAGACATAGCCATATCTACTAAAATCATCAGTGAAAGTTATGAAGTATTGGAATCCTCCTCTAGCCGTCGTGCTCATTGGTCCGCATACATCACTATGTACGAGTTCCAACAAGTCTACTGCTCTCTCAGGAAATCCTGTGAAAGGCGTCTTGGTCATCTTGCCTAGCAAGCAAGCCTCACATGTCTCGTATGATTCAAAATCAAACGAAGTTAGAAGTCCATCAGAATGAAGCTTCTTCATGCGCTTTTCACTTATATGACCCAAACGACAATGCCACAAGTAGGTAGGACTCAAATCATTAGGCCGAGGCCTTTTAGCACTTACATTACAGACAGGTGAACCATCAAGATTTAAAACAAACAATCCATTCACAATGGGTGCAAAAGCCATAAACATATTATTCTTAGAGATCACACAACCATTGTTTTCACTCGCAAATGAATAACCATCCTTCATCAAACATGAAGGAGATAAAATGTTTCGACTTAAACTAGGAACAAAATAACAATTATTCAACTCCATAATAAATCCTGACGGGAGGTGGAGTTGCATCGTCCCGACGGTCAAAGCAGCAACTCTTGCATTATTGCCCACGCGGAAATCAACTTCTCCTCTTTCCACGCTTCTACTTCTTATCATTCCCTGCATCGAATTGCAAATATGAGCAACCGATCCGGTATCAAATACCCAAGAATTAATAACTGTATCAGCGAGAAATATGTTGTCTATAACATAAACAACAAGCGTACCTGAGGTAGAAGTACTCTTACTTCCGCCGTTCTTCAACGAAGCTAGGTACTGCTTGCAGTTTCTCTTCCAGTGACCAAGTTCATGACAGTAAAAGCACTCTTTATCTGGAGCAGGTCCAGGTCCAGCTTTAACCTTGGGCGGTGGGTTTGGCTTGGACGTTCCAGCCTTGCCCTTCTTCTTCCAAGAATTGCCCTTCTTCTTAAAGCTGGGCTTGTTCTGTATCGCCATCACATGGCTGGTACTAGCGCTTTTCTTTATGTCAGCCTCTGCTGTTTTAAGCATGCCACACAGCTCATTCAGACCCTTCTCCGTCCCATGCATATGGTAGTTCGAGATGAAGTTCCCATAGCTAGGAGGAAGAGACGAAAGAATGAAATCAGTGGCCAACTCTTGGCCCAGTGGGAAGCCTAGCTTCTCCAACCGTTGAGTGTAACCAACCATCTTGATTACGTGTGCTCCTACTGCTGCGCCTTCTGCTAGCTTGCTCTCAACAAAGGCCTTAGACACATTGAACCTTTCAGTCCTGGCCTGTGTTTGGAATATGTCTCTAAGCGCCACGATCATATCGTGCACCTCATGGTTTGTTTCGAACTGCATCTGCAGCTCGGGTTCCATGCAAGCAAGCATAAGGCAGCTTACTTCGAGGTTAGCATCACATGCTTTCTTGTAAGCATTCTTAGCAGCAGCGGGTGCATCCTCAGCAGGTTCTTCTGGTAGTGGGTTGTCTAGAACATCTTCCTTTTTCTCAGCCCTGAGAACAATTCTCAGGTTGCGGATCCAATCCGAGTAGTTTGTTCCATTCAACTTGTCCTTCTCAAGGACCGAACGCAAATCAAACGATGTGGTGGTGTTGCTAGGTGCCATTTAATCTACAACAAAAGTAATGCAAAATACACTAAGACAAACGTATCCATGATATAGCAAATTACATTAAACTATTTTAACAGAATCTACTCCCACTAAAATCAATATCCCTCTATTGAAACTTAGTGATTCAGGATCCACAACTAACAAGTCTACTAGTGAGCTTTAGCATCACCGCTAGCAAACAAGGTAGATCGGTAAGCAACTTTTGCTAATCATATCACATATGACTCCTGTTGTTGGGTGACATCTCCATGTCTCGGCGCCCAACCTTTATGCCCCAAGGTCCTTAACCGTTAAGATAACCTTGTTAAGCAAACCAACCCTTATGCGTGTAAGTGTCCGACACAAACCCGTCTAGTCAAGGAAAACTAGTGGCACCCTAATTTCATAGACCCACCACTAATTGTACAAGACATGGGACGGTGCAAGTTTTAGTTGGGAGGGCATACTAACTTAAACTTTGTGAGGGATCGTTCTACTTCTAACATCACAGCATGCAGAAAGTAAAACATAAACAGAATAGCATTCACACAGTTGTGACACAGTATGGCCCATTTTTCTTATGGTGATCTCCATCTCCATAGAACCTGTTCACCATGGTGATCTCCATCTCCATGTTCCATGTTCCATGTGCGCCATCCTCCTGGTGATGAGTCCTCCAAGAACTAGAGCATGCTATTACGCCTAATAGCTAGTAAAGCATCTAGTAATGAAGATTACATAGTTGCTTGGATCATCACAGATTGGTACGCAGACCATTAAATACAATAAAGTGACAACACATATGGCTCCTGCCGTGTTGCCGTACGCGCGACACGCAGGTCACGAATGAGTTACACACATGCATCACATACACAAGGGGCCATACTGATCACAAGATATATACATACATCCTGCAAAACAGAGTTAGGCGTCCTAACGTTCCAAACTTGGGAGGCCCGAAACTCCATCTTCCAAGCCGAATTTGGCAAATCTAATTTCGCCGAAAACGGCAAAGCGGTTGAAATTCATGTGTAACTTTTTCTGTAGATCAATTTTCGTATAGAAATCGCCCCGATCCGAGATCGTACCGAAAAGTTACGGCTAATTTACCGAAGCATGCGCATACGGCAAAATCCCGACCCCGGCAGTAGATCCCATCTACTATTGCACATCTAATGCGCCTGGCGTATGACCCTGGATTTCGATTTGACCAATCATATTGATCTTCCCTCACTGCAACTGGATTTACGTGTATCACTTAACTCCGATGGCGGAAACCGATCGGTAGGAGTATGTCGTTACACTACCATTGCAGCAAGGGCACGAAATCAGGACATCGATCAAACAGAGAACTCGCATATCTCCATATGCACACATCACGAATCCAAAACTAAGCAGCTACGGCTCTGATACCACTGTTGGGATACGAGGTAGGCTACGCTAGCGCAAATCAAAATTTCTACCGCGTATAACCAGGAAGAACTGCCGTATAAGGATCACGGGATTACCACTCGACGCACTACTGGTGCGGAAGATGTAGATATGCGTCGGTGCAGTGAAGACGATCACGTAGTCGTACGTAGTCGATCACGTCCAGCAGCTCCTCAGCAGCTCGTCCACGTGCAGCAAGATCGCCTCCGGTGCCGCGGCTCGTCGTCGGCTCGTCGTGGCTCGTCGGCGGCTCGTCGATGGCTTGTCCAAGTGCTGCAGGCGCAACACCTCCAAGGTATCCACACGTGCAGGGAGGAAGCGTCGCAAGCCGGATTGCTAGATCCGCGAGTTGCAACAGGCGAGGGCGTGGGAGGCGCGGCAGGTGTGTTCAGCCAAAAAGGTGTAAACCCTAGGACGCCCCCACCCCTCTATTTATAGAGGTTCCTGATGGGCCTCTGGATCCGAGGCCCATTAGTACTCCTAAACCTAATCCAACTCGGATCATATCCGAATTGGGCTTCCAGCCCCTTAAGTGTGTGACCCTATGGGTTCGGATACGTATAGACATGGCCCGAGTACTCCTACTCGGCCCAATAGTCGGTAGCGACCTCTAGCAAGACGTGCCAACTCCTATACGCACACGAAGATCATATCAGACGAACCATCACAACATAATATACATGCTATTCCCTTTGCCTCACGATATTTGGTCTAGCTTCAAGCCGACCGCTCTTTCTCGATCCTGTGATTCGGAATCCCTTTGTAGGTTAACTCTTAACCGTACGTAGCATGGCCATGCATTTTCGGATCCGATCACTCGAGGGGCCCAGAGATATCACTCTCAATCAGAGAGGGGCAAATCCCTTCTTGATTGACCATGTCTCATAGCATGCTTCTTGACAAACCCGAAAGCTACCTTTATAACTACCCTGTTACGGCGTAGCGTTTGATAGCCCCTAAGTAGGTCGATCCACATCTAGAATACATGCGACAATCTCAGGTCTAAGGACAAAGCGTATATGTTGTTTAAAGAGAGAACTACTTCTCGTGTTGGGTCAGTCCTAACACATGTCTCCACATGTGTCCACATTATTAGTTCAACATCTCCATGTCCATGACTTGTGAAACATAGTCATCAACTAATACATGTGCTAGTCTAATATTCATGTGTGTCCTCACATGAACTCCGACTAGGGACAACTTTAGAATAACCATACAAGTAAAGAGTTTCACATACAATTCACATAATTGCAAATCAATTCAAGTAGCCTTTAATGGATATTCAATGAACACAATATACAAATCATGGATACAAATGGAATATCATCATCTCTATGATTGCCTCTAGGGCATACCTCCAACATTAACAACATCTTGAGCGGCATCAGTCAACTCTTGGAGCTCGCCTCGAAGCCTTCCTATGGTCCGGCCATGATCCCTATAGGCTACCATGGCCATAGCAAGCATAACTCCGTTCTGGTTCTTCCTGTCCCTCGGATGCTCGCATGCAACCTGAGCTTCAGCCAGTGATGCCCGAAGATGATTAGCCTTGTCAGCTACTCAGTTATGCGCGTTCCTCCAATCAAGAAGCTGGCTACTCGCAACAGCCTCTTTTCTCTTGAGCTCTGCAAAAACCAACAAGTTCAAAAACCCCGAGTACAGTCGGAAATACTCAAAGAATCGCAAGTACTCACCTTGATACTTCTTGTTCAATGACTTGTAGCGATTCTCCAACTTCTCTTGCAATACCTCGTGATCCCTACACTCAACGGCAAAAGACTTCACAGCCTCCTCATGAACCTTCAAGGACTCAGTGAGATAGCTGCACTCTTGCTCCAATTGCGCTAGCCGCTGCACAGAGTCATTTCACTCCTGAAGGGCCCGGGCATTCCTGTGAGCTATGTCATAAAGATCCTGCAAATAAAAGCAAGTCATCAAGTTTTCAGCAAGAAATAGTCAGACAAAGAGACAACACACCTGAAAGCTCTGGATAGCTCTCTGAAACTCCGACTCCGACGGAAGCTCGAGTACTGGACCTTCATCATTCTTTACAACATGAGGCTCTGGAGCTGTACCCAAGGTTGTACCTGAAACAACACACATTAGTCATTTCAGGAAACAATACAACGACTACAACACTTGTACCCCGACAACATACCTGGTGCACCTACCTCATTAGCCTTAGCCACATCAACTAATGGCAGAATACTACCAGTAGACATCGAAGATGGTACACCACCAGAACCTGAAGGAACGGCAGGGTCCTCCACCAAGCGGAGTACTTCTTGAAGCATAGACATGGTGGCACCTAGACGACTAGTGTCAACCTCGGATACATCATCAACAGACAAATCAACCAAGGGAGCAGAAAGAGTAGTCGAAGGACAAGACTCCACTCCTGCATCCACAGGGATAGTGTCCTCCGCATCCCTGCATCAAAATAAAAGAATGATCACATGCCCTTCAGCAAATTCGAAGATACGTTACAAAGAAAGATTCAAAAACTTATCGAGATGACTGTGGCGGTAATCGCACACACTTCTTCTCAGCAACGGGCAGTTGAGTACTCGGCACCCCAGGGTCAGCCGAGGGTACAACATTTTCGCCAAGTCCTGGAAAAATCAGAGATAAGACTACAATAATTTTGGAGTAACAAAAATAGTCAGAAAAAACTCACCACTAGCGATAACATTGGACAACAAGGAGCCAGGGGTGATCACCGGCGATTCTGCCTTCGCACCATCCGCCACCCCAGCAGGCAAACCTAAAACTGCCTGGTCAGGGACCGGCAACTCGGTAGCCGATGGGGTCAGGACTGCTGGCTCGGGGGCTGCTCTAGAGTCCGCAAGCAGCACCCCCACCGGCAATTCTTCAACACACGCAACACTAACATCATCCTTGGCGGTAGCGACTACCTCATCACCACCAAGGGTCACGTCGACAACCTTCTCAATCAATTAAAATCATCAAAGGATTACAGGACAACTCTACCAAAAGTTACCAATGAATGCATGACTACGTACCTTGGTACTCTGCGACCTCTCAGGGGTCAAACTTGAGGTTGAAACAGACTTCACAGCAGGCCTCTTCCGAACTACTCGACATTTTTTTGCAGGAGGAGAAGGCTCGTCTTCTGATTCATCAACAACTAACTCCTCCTCAGAATGCACCAGATAGCCGAAGAGAACCTGGGACTGCAAACAAGTCATTACTCAAAGATATCCCAATGTCTCAAAAAATACAAAGTAAAAACCAAAGAACATACCTCTTGTGACCCATACCAACTATCAAATTGGCGAAGGGCTCCAGGAATAACCGGTACTCCCTGATAATTCCAGAAGAACTTTGCTAGCAGCACCTCCACATCATCACCAGATATAGTGTCAGGAGACATACGCGACGAGTCATCAAATCCCGAGTGCTCCAAACCCGAGTGAGCCCGCTGCTGCAAAGGCTGAACTCTCCTCTTAAGAAAACTGGCAGCTACATTAATACCAGTCAAGCCCAACGACTTCAACTCGGCAATCTGACTTAACAAGTTGACAATCTCAGGAGTATCTTCATGCTTGCTCACCCAATTCTCCGCATGCTTCGGGGCATGACCAGTAACCATAGGCAAACGAGGGTCATGATTCCCAATATAAAACCACCTCCTCTTCCAGTCACCATGCGAGTCAGTCAAGTTATAGTCAAGATAAGCACCTGAGATTCTAAGTTGGAACCTGGCACCTCCGAAAACCTCTGTCCTAATTGCACTAGGCTGCGGCTTACAGCGAAACAGCTTCCTGAAGAGTTCAAGACTAGGCGAAACACCCAGGTATACTTCACACAGGTGTACAAAAATAGACATATGAAGCATACCATTGGGGTTCACGTGAACCAACTGAAGCTTGTAGTACTCGAGGATACCTCTGAAGAAGTTGGAAGCAGGTACCGCCAATCCCCTCTCGACAAAGTGCGCAAGCATGACAGTCTTGTTCGGATGCTCTTCGAACTGCCATGCATTACCAAAGGCAGGCCTCCATTCGAGTTGAAGTTTTGGCTGCAAAAGCTTCGCATCAACCAAAGCCTGAACAGCCGCTTCCCTCATCATAGAGTTCTGCTAGAAGATCCCGGGCAGTGGTGGCGTAGTCTGGTTCGTAGGACTGCACTTCAGTGCCGGCAACACTAACTCCTTCCCCTTCTTGGATTTAGATCTCAACTTACCCACCGCCGCAGCCTAGCCTTGAGTCTTCTCGGGTTTCTTCCCCATTTTCTTGATGCGTATCAGACGATCCCGGAGACAGCAAAAAAGAGAGGAGTCAACCTCTGATCTCTCTCAAAAGCAAAGAAGCAATGACGGTGGCGGAACTTGAAATTGTGATGGCGCAACGAGGAACGGGAAAAAGGGGGAAGGGACAAAACAGATCTGCTAAAAAGAAATGTAACCCCAACCATAAGGGCGCTCTCCCATTATATCTCCATCACCTTCAGATTCCAAGCGTTAGTTACACAACGGTCAGATATAAACCAGATTTATTGCCATAATATCCAATGGCTACTCAAATCAAAGGGTTTGACCACTTCATCGACAACGAAGAAATCTCCTAAGTGCTCGGGGGCTGCGGATACTATACCCGCTGGAGAAAGTTTTCTTTTTCAGACTACTGAAAGAGAAACAGCCAAAACGCGGGATCAACCCTAAGCCTGACTCTTCGACTCAAACTAAGGCTCGGGGGCTACTCCATATGGAGTGCTATTGTCATCGCACTACCATATAATTTCTCAAGACAGAAGCAACTCGAAGGAAAAGAAGAGTACCTTCCAACCACGCGACACTACTCAAGTACTTAAAGACACTACAACCACTGCTAAGAACTACTCGGATGATGGTCTCAAAGTACTCGGAACTGTGATGCTCGACTACAAAGTACTCGGGGGCTTGTCAGACATACATCCTAGGCCCACGAGTAGGCCTTGTGCAGCCCACTAAGGGGTGTACTCGGACATAATAAGGACTAGGGGGCTACACGGCAAGAAGTGTATCCCACTCGGACTAGTTAGGTGTGCATATGGAAACTACTCGGTCTACACCGAGTAGAACTCTGTAATCGTACCCGACTAGGATTAAAACTTGTAACCCTGCCCTCCCGAGTATATAAGGGCGGGTAGGGACCCCCTCAAAGACAACGACTTCAACTCATCCAAGTTCAATACAAACAACTCACAGGATGTAGGGTATTACGCGATCTAGCGGCCCGAACCTATCTAAATCGTGTTCCTTGTGTCACCATTGACTCCTGGATTCCCGACGGCCCTTACCGCACAAAAGACTACCTAGGGTACCCCCTAGGCGGGTTGCTGGCCTAAAACACCAACATCGTCCCACTTGATTATGACCACCAAATCCCAGTCATGTTACAAAGCAATTCAAAAGAAAGGAAAATCAGGATCCTGCTAACAAGGGATCAAGAGACTAACTTGCAGGTAACCATAACTCCCTTGAAGCGACGAAGGGAAACACTACAAATGGACCAAGGATAGAAGAACAAATTGATGCTTACAAGATATGGCTTCAAAACCTAGAGCAGGATCAACCAGACACAGGTAAGTACAATTCCTCCAGTCACAATTTATATAAGCTATGTGTCGGATTATCCATTGCACTTACATATTCATTACATGTAGAATTTAAAGATGATTACAGAGATGAAACCATCAAGACATATAAAGAATGGTTAAGGCGTAAAGAGTATCTTCAAGACATTAGTGATTTCTATTCATTCACTGAGCACTGAAATATAACATTACTTGTGTGAACAAAAAATGTTTAGACTGATGGATCCATTGTATGATATGCAGTATCTTCTTTAGATCAGGATGACAATGATGTTGAAAACCTTCCTGATGACGAAGGTCTTGCTAGCATGCAATTAGCACCAACACATAGGCCATCTCATGCTCGGCGTGACAAAAAAGTGAGAAAAGGTGTGTTATGCATTGTAATTTTTTCTAATGTAATCTTGGTTACTGCAATTATCTGACCATTTTTTACTTAATGGATTCATAGGAGACTCCAGTGAAGGGCCCAAGCAAGGAGGATATGGTGCCCTCAAGGGTTTATAAGCAGCCATAAAGAGGATAAGAAGCGGCTCACAGAAACTTAAAATTGAATTTTCAACAAAGCTAGGAGGTCCCATAGGACCTAACAGCCGGTCATTTGTGGATGAAGTTGTAATGTTTACAAGGAAAAGGGCTCCACTTATTGGAGTCAAAAAATGGAAAGACATACAGGAAAATGTGAAAAATTCTATAGCATCCAACATACTGGTACGTACGATGTTTAATTCTGTTGCCTGATTGCTATAAGAAATCTCAAATAGCCAAATACTTATTCTTTTGAATGTGTTCTCACATAAACAGAATAGGTGGGAGCTTGTAAACGTTGATGATGAACAGGAAAAGATAATGTATTAATTATGAGTTTAATCAGTGCACTACTAATGTATTTTTCTAATTACACCATATACAGAAATCTAGCAACCAGAACTCCAAGAACCGTAAGGAAGCAAAGACGAACCATGTCATGGGGTCTAGATCATTTTCCAAAATGAGCCATGAGTAGGTAATGCTTGGACATGTTGTATGGTTATTTTGCATACAAGTCAAGCTAATGTGCTTCATTCATGCCAGCTTAGAGAGACTCGGATACGGGAGAAGAACCAAGTGATTTAAATCTTTGGTTGAGTAACTCATATGAAGAATGGGCAATGGTCAGATGAAGCATCTAAGGCTATCTCTGTAAGTAATTTACATAGTTCACTAGTAACAACATGATTCATAATAATTTTAATGTCCAATACTAACACCATTGCTGCTATTTAAATTAGGACAATGCATGCCTAATGCTTTCTGAGAGAGAACGCAATGATGATACAAATCCCATCTCGACTACAGAGGAAAACAATGTTTTCCAAATATCCTATAAGCAAAGTACAAGATGCAAAACCTACAGAAACCATGGTCATGGTTACTTGTCTAAAAATCCATCACGCAGTGAATTGCTGAAAGCTCAGATCCAAGTGCAAGCCCGTGCTACAGAAGTGGCCAACCAGAAAAATAATGTGCTCCAACAAAAGATTGACAAGTTAGAAGAACAACTTGCAAATGAAAAGGCTGAAAGGGAAAGGATATTGGAAGAAAAATTGGCACAGATTCAAGAAGAGGAGAATAAGCAAAAGGCAAGCACTTAGGGAAAAAATCATGTCATAGATGCTATCAAAGTTTGCTGAACAAAGAGAAACCCCATTGCTTCATATAAAAGCAATTTGGATATTTGTTACACACATGAGCATATTGGAATGTGTTTTGTACCTAAATTAGTTCCACTTATTTTTCCTATGCAGACTTACCCACGGAGCATCATCCCAAATGATGCTACGCCAACAGTTGAGAAAAATGCTAGCAAACATAGAACTAGTACAGTGTCTCGAGGTCTTTTTCAAAACAGCAAAAGCAATGTCGCAGGAGGATATATTAGTACACAGCAATTACTGAATGCTGCTACAAAACGTGTGCGCACAAGAAGCCAATAGGTATGCAAAAGCAAACCTGATTTATAATCTATGTTTAAGTGCTTCAGTAAACTTAGAGCAGTCTCCTGTGTGCAAATAATATGATCAGTGCCAGACCAGGCGTCCACAAGAACAAGACAAATTAGCATGATCAAGTTTATTTAGTACATACTACAGCACTATGAGACCCTTTTCCTAATGCACTGCATTCTTTTTTTGAATAGGAACATTCTTCTTCGATGGATCGCACGGGCTTGGAGTCATTCCATGGTTGACACAAGGAAAATCAATGTAGTGCATGATTCCTATAGCCTACATTAGATAGATTTAGTACTGTTGATCACCCAACACTAGTGATGAACTATTTTCGATTTGTAATATGTATTTGGCACTTTGACTTTATGATTGTAGAGATGGCTTCGGTTAATATTCATGATGATACAAATCATATTTCGGTGGAATCATTTGTTGCACAAATGATTAAATATCCAAATATATAAAATGCAATGCGTTGCGAAAAACATCTTCCTATTGCGAAAAGAAATGCATCCACCTGTTGCAAAAATAAATAAATGCAACAACTCTAGTTCGTTGCTTTAAGTACGTTATTGCAACAATTGCATATCATTGCAAAACAAATAATGTGCCACAACCTATATTTTGTTGCAACATCTTTTATTGCCTCTATATATTTTCAATTGCACAACCACTTATTGCCACAAAAGAAAAATGTTGCAATAATACATAATAACCTTCACCGATAATTTGTTGCAACATATTTTCTTGGTTATAAATATTTTCCGTTGCAAAAAGAATTATTGCCACCAAATATGTTTCAATGCAATATAGTTTATTTCCACGAAATAAATTGTGTTTCCGTAGGATCTGTCACAACGTAATATTTTCCGTTGCAAAACAAATTATTGCCACCATACATGTTTCCATGGCAATATAAGTTATTTCCACGAAAGCAATTGTGTTGCCATAGGATCTGTCACAACGTAATAGTTTCTGTTGTAAAAAGAATTATTGCCACCAACATGTTTTCATGGCAATATAGTTTATTTCCACGAAAGAAATTGTGTTGCCATAGGATATGTCACAACGTAAAATATGCGTGGCAATATATTCTATTGCCACCATGTTTGTTGTGGCCAAATACCATATTACCACAGTGTCTGTTCGTTGCAACTACGTACTATAGCAATGCCTACTTACGTGGCAATACATGCTAATGCCACGGCTTCAAGCGTTGCAATACTCTATAATGCAATGAACAAGTGTGTGGCAATTACCATAATATTGCAAAAATGTTGCAATGTGCTATTGCAACGCAGGTACTTGCCACGACTGCCAACCAACCTAAGTTGGTTGCAAATGCTACCTATTGCAATTATTTTAGCCATATTGCCACGTTTTTCCTCTGTTACCATAGGCCAAAAATCTAGTAGTGACTCTAGCAGGTAGCGGATGGGGGGTGGAGGTGCTTGCCGTGGAGGGGGCTGTCGGCGAGGGAGGGCGGCCAGGAAGCAGCAAAATGAACGCGGGGCGTCGTGGGCAAGGCGTGGCTGCGAGGAATCGAGCTGAGGCTCGCTCACGGTGATGAATTTCTCGGGTGAATGATGGGGAATAGTTGGAGCTTGGTTCTAGCAATGGAGCTTGGGAGGAAGGGGCGAGTGGTTCTGGAGGGGCTAGTGCTGCTTATATAGTCGGGGCGAGGTGAGGATAAGAATGGCGAGGCGATAAGGACGCCACGGCGTTGCTGCTCGCCCATTGGCGACGAGAGCAAGCTCTGGTGGCTGCCGGCCACGTGGCGCCGGTGCTTTGCACGCCAACGGGCGTGCATTCTGATGATGAGGAAAGAGAAGATGACTTGACGAGTGGGCCCGGCCAAGAAATAAAATGGTTCAACTTTGGTCCCTTAAACGACCTAGCTACAGGTATCCAAAAATTCCCCAAAAATACTTGTTGAAAAGGTAAAATCACCAAGAATCCAATGCATCAAGAATAAACTCAAAAGCTGCTATGGTTTTCACGCAATTGACATAACAGAATAGCTAAATTTGAACTTTAAATGAATTTTTGGCACAATACGTCTCTGAAAAATTTGATAAAAATATTTTTAAATCACTAAATGGTATACAGTATTCAAATAAAATAATTGGAGGCATAGTTGTGTAGAAAAAATTGGGATTTCTTCACAATTTGAATTTTTAACAATAAATGACCATTATGTGACATTAACAATGCATAACTTCTACTTAAGTTTGAACATCTTCTCCTCAAAATCAGAAAAAGTGCTAATAACAAAAGTTGTTTGCTCTTAAATGTTCTACAACTTTTATATTGGCCAAAAGTTGAGTTGTTATATGAAATTTGAATTTATGATCCACCACTAACTTAAGCTTTTAAGGGTCATTTTGGTCCTTTTAAGTGCTAGAGTAACTTCTAAACACTCTACTTAAGCTTTGACAAGATTAATTAAAACTAGGGTTGTTACATTGGTTAAATCGCTTTTGTGTTTGTGTGAATGCACTTGAAAGACAACAAAGTCGTAGCATAAAGAAACGATGAGTGCTTTGTTTTGTTAAAAACATCACCCCCCCCTTGGTTTCTTTGTGCACTGGCTTTGTTTGTCTTTTGTCCCCGTTACTGAAACTTGGGAGTTGAGGGTTTTTTGAAAAATGTCACCCCTATTTTCTCTTTTTCTTTTGTTACATGAGCCTTGCTCGAGGCTAGGTTCTCGTGAGGGGAGAGTGGAGACAAATGCGTTCTGCGGAAAAAACATCGGCCCGCTTTTCTATCCTTTTCTTAAAGAAACATTCATCCCTACTTTTTTTTGAACGAGGTTAAGTGCGTTTTGATAGCTCATAAAATAAGTCAACTAAAAACTTGTTTTCGAGTTTTGTTGACTTAGAAAAACAACAGTAGTTCGGTTGATATTGCAACCCTCAGTTGCTTCAACCTTGAAATATTGCCAACTTGCAGAGATGAGGGAAGAAGGTAGTTTTTGAAAAGACGTTACCCCCCTTGCTCTATTGCAGTAGTTTTGGCCGAGGCTAAAGCTTTCGCGTGTTTGGACAAGAAGAGTTTTTGCTTTTGAAAAATATCACCCTCCCCCCTTTGTCCTTTTTCGTGTAGGTGGTTTAGCCTGAGGATGGGTTACTCCAAGTGTTATACGCACTTGCTGTGGCCCTTCTATTCCTGAGCTGAAGCTCGAGGCTAATCACCGTAATGTCTTAAGCGAGAAAATACGTTTCCCCACATATAGTGCGCTTTCCAACGTTAGGCTATGCAGCATGCTTTAAAGTATGTTGCGTAGAAATGCAAATTTTCAACGCGTAGAAACACATGGTTGGGCAACTTGTTGTTGCATCTGAGATTTGCACAGAAATGCAAGTTTTCCTTCACGTGGAAACGTGAGGTTTAGGCAACTTGTTGTTGCATCTGAGACTTGCGCAGAAACGCAAGTTTTTTCAACGTGCAGAAATATGAGGTTAGGCAACTTGTTGTTGCACTGAGACTAAGATCATGGGGGGGGGAACTTCATTTCATTGAATGATGAAAATTTTACAAGGATCTGCCTCATTAAAAACCTTACCTCCGGAAAGGAGCCCCCTTAGCAAGGAAAACAGTATAGTCCAAACTCGAAAATGTGATTTGCTAAGAAGCAAAATCATTACCCTTGGCATTATTTAAAATTTCACAAGCCGAGGGTATCAATGAACAACATGCTAAGGATAATACATACGTAAGCTATCAATATTCCAACAATGTGGCAGCTCCATGCCAAGCTGGTTCGCAAGATTGAAAGACCCTGGCCTGTTGCTTCGCGTGACAATGTATGGCCCTTCCCCAGCTTCCTGCAGCTTTTTGGGGCTTTCCCAATTTTTCTTCCTCTTGATGACAAGGTCTCCTACTTTAATTTCCTTATGCACCAACTTTTTGTTTCTCCACTTTCTTATTTCTTGCTATTACTTGTCCATGTTTTCTGCGGCTTGCGGTATTTCAAGCTCTATCATGTCCTTTTCAATTTTTGCATTGTCTTCATTGACTTTAGAGTGCAATACTCTCAAGCTGTTGTTCTTGATTTCCTCTGTTGTAACATCACTGGACCCGAAGAGCAGCCTGAACGGGGTCAAGCCCATCACTCAAGACTCAATGGTGTTGTGAGACCAGATTACTTTCTGGAGTTCATCGACCCACTTTCCTTTCTTCTGATCAAATAGACATTTCTTGATTGCTAGGAAAATCAAACCATTTGCTCTTTCCACTATGCCATTTGACTGGGGGTGGTATACTGAGGCGAACTTTACTTTTGTGCCGAGGCTGGCGCAAAATTCTTTGAAGTCATAACAATCAAATTCCTTGCCTTTGTCCACAGTTAGCTCCCTGGGTACCCCGAACCTGCAGACAATGTTGTGCCAGAAGAATTTTTGAACTGAACCTGAGGTTATCGTCGCCAGCGACTTGGCCTCAATCCACTCTGTAAAGTAATCCACTGCTACTATAGTAAACTTGCAATTGCCCTGAGCTATTGGGAGAGGGCCTACTAGATCCATTCCCCATCTTTGCAAAGGCCAGGTTGGTGGGATGAGTTGTATTGGCAACGATGGTGCATTTCCCTGGTTTGCTTTTTTTTGACAGGCTTCGCAGCTTCGCATGAGGCTTTGCGCATCGTGGATAGCTGTTGGCCAGTAGAACCCTTGCCTTAATGCTTTGCTCACCAATGCCCTTGATCCTATGTGTGACCCACAAAAGCTGATGAGGACATCGCTCCTTTAGTTACACATGACACTCCTCCAATTGTTTTGCAAGGACCAATCACTAGAGCTCGAGCTAGACAATTGAATCAACAGGTGAGCTCATTCTTGTGTACTTCTTTTGGTAATTTTGAGAATGGGTTGCTACCCAATGATGTTATTGTGCTCAGTAATAATGGACATGACCAGGGAGTACTTGAGCAGAAGCATGAAGGTTGAGAGGTCCAGCAAGGGGCGTCCAAGTCACACAGAGGCCCAATGCACATCAACTTCGAGTCCACCTCGGAGTCGAGGAGCAGTTTGCCTTAGATTGGGTGCCCATGCTGCATACGGAGTCGGATTGCAATGTTCTATATAAGGATGGAAAGATAATTTTATAGACCTTCCATTGGAGTTGGTCCCATGCTAAAATTCGATCAGAGTCAATGGGAATCGTCAAAACAAGTGGATGTCCAGAATCTATCAAGATGTTGCGCCACCATCTTTCCAGCTGTTGGGCCATGTATCGTGTTGGAGCCCATTAGGGGCGCGTCCAGGGGTCTTGCACGCCCCTAAATACTTTAGATTTAGTAGAGTTAGCCAAGTTATAGTTTGGATTTTGCTTAGATTATTTCTGTCATTGACAGTCGCCGTTCATCGGTTTGTGAGACCCCAACTTCGTGTGCTTAAATTCAATGTTTTCTGCAATTGAGTTGCATTCTTCCTTGCCCTTGGTTGTGATCTCGATTTGCATGCAGGGGATAGCCTTCATGGTGTGGTCAACCGGGCTGTGCAGGGTTGATAGCCAAAGGAGAAGTGGTGCTTCGATTGCGGGTTTCGGATCTTGCTAATTAGAAGCCGGATCGAGTGTGTTGTTTCTCCACTATATCAATAGTTACCCTCACCTGACGGAAGATCGGGCACCCTAGTTCCCATCAAGTGGTAGTACTGACTTACCCTAGTTTAGTTTGTTTTCGCCTTCATCCAACAGTCCATGAAAAATCCAAAAAAAATTCGTAGTCATATTTTCGTGTCCTACAACCTTTTGCTTAACCTTTGCACAATTTGGATTCGGAGTCCGCAGTTCTGAGTTTGTGTCCTTAGGTCGAGTCTAGTTGCTAGTTTAGATGGTTCCTGTTTTGTTTTTGTTTCATCGATCTGTCCGCTGCCATCCCCATCCACAATACCCCCCCGGAAATCCACTCAAAACCCTGATTCAGAGGTGCTTTCTTAAAATGGCCATAACTTTTCGCTATAGTCTTGAAATCAGGCAATTTTTTTTCATGTACATCTACATAACTTTCTTAAATTTTGGTTTTTCGCTAGCAGGGTTTGGCTGAAATTAGATTTGCCAAATTTGCCTCAGAAGATTGTGTTTTTGAGCCGACAAGTTTGAAATTGATTTCCTATGCACCTTGCAGTTTTTCTATAGTGCACATCTTAGCTTCGTTTGAGCTCAAACATTTTGTGGTTCCTTCCTTTATCTCTAAAAAAATATCAAAAAAATTGAAGAAAACAATTGGAGTGAAAATAAAAAAAAGAAAAAAGAGAAAAATAGTTGCACAATGAGAAGAGACCCATGAAGTGGTGCTGTTTTGTGCTGTTTTGTTGGTGCTGAAGCTGTCCATTCATACTTGTGCTATCTTTGTGCTGTTCCTTACTTCACATACCTATTCTTGGGAATTTATATAGGCTAGCAACTAGGACAAGTGCTTTTGGACATTTATTCAGTATTGCTATCTGTCTCTACTTTGTGTGCCACATACTAACATATTTTTTGGCCTCCCAAGCTCCACATACATACACTTGTGATTAGTACAGCTTTCAACCCTGCAATCGCCTGATTCACTCCCTCAAGGTGAGAAACAACTACCGGTTGTACCGTCCACTGCACTGTGTTGGTAAGATCCTTGTAAGAGCTTGGTAAGATATGTGGGAGTGGGAGAGACTCCACTTCCCTTTCCTAGTAAATGATAGGAGTAATCCTATATTCTTCTTCTGTTGTTTTGTGTTATTACCATGACCGGAGAGGCAAACTTGGAGGAGTGCATCCCACGCAATGAGATGAAGGGATACATGACAGACTTCATGAAGGAGGTCATGCAGAAGGTGAACATGGCCATTGAGAAAGGGGTCATTGCAGCTTTTCAAAAGCTGGACATTGACAACAGCCTTGAGAGGTTGGACAAGCGGGTTTCAACAATGACGACAAGGATTGAGGCATTGGAGAAACACCCACCATCCACCACTACCACCGACACCACCAAGGTCGACACCACCACCAACACCAACAACTTCACCGCACATGATGAAGATTTGGGGTACACTATTGATGGTGAGTTCGATGAAGCAGCAACACGTGAGAAAACTCTACGTCGACGCCTTCGTAACAACACTCAAGGTATGGGAGGTAACAATAATAATGACCCATTTGCTAAAGTTAAGTTTACCATTCCATCCTTTTCTGGTGCTTATGATGTGGAGGCATATCTTGACTGGGAGATGACCATAGAACAAAAATTTAACTCACACCAGCTTACTGAGATACGTAGAATTTGACAAGCTACTACTGAATTCAAGGATTTTGCTATCCTCTAGTGAAATGAGTTGGTAGTACATGCTTAAGACCTACTAATTGGGAAGCATTAAAAGTTGCTATGCGTGATAGATTTGTTCCTCCTTCCTACCAATGTGATTTGCGTAAGAAATTGCAGCGTTTAGAACAAGGTAATATGTCTATTCAGGAGTACTATGCCGAGCTTCAAAAAGGTATGATTCGTTGTGGGGTAGTAGAGGAAACTGAGGACAGGATCTGTCGTTTTTATGGTGGGTTGAGGCATGAGATTCAGGATATTGTGGAATATAAGGAATATACTATTGTCAACCATTTGTTTCAGCTTGCTATGCTTGCAGAGAAGGAATTGCGGGGACGCCAACAGAAGAATAGGAGCACATTTGTCTATTCCTTCATGCCCAGAGCGGGTGTACTTGGACCCTCTCACACACTACCACCTCCAGCGATTACGCGTCCTTCACCACCAGCACCTTCCCCAACACCGGTTGGTAAATCTCCTTCTTTGCAGGATCCAGCAAAGGGTGCCTCCACCACCGCTGCCACCGGACGCACTTCGGGCATTCACTGCCACCGCTGCCATGGACTTGGCCATGTCATGAAGGATTGCCCCAGCAAACGGGCATATATTGCTAGGGATGATGGTTATGTTAGCATTGATGATGTTGAAGCATCGATAGGGCATGTTGACGATGATGATGAAGCTACTACTATGAGTACCGATGAGGGAGTTGCTCTTGGTGGTGCTGCCACGGAGACTTATAGGAACATCATTGTTAGTAGAGTTCTTAGCACTCACGTGCTACAAGCAGAGAAGCAACAACGCCACAACTTGTTTCAGACTTTCTTCGTCATCAACAATAGACATGCTCGTATTATCATTGATGGAGGGAGCTACAACAACTTGGTGAGTTCAGATGTGGTCAAGAAGCTTGGCTTGACCACACGTCCACATCCACATCCATATCTTCTTGAGTGGCTTAATGATTCTAGTCATACTAAGGTAACACACACAATAAGGGTGCACTTTTCCATTGGTCCATATTCTGATTTTGCTGATTGTGATGTGGTGCCAATGCAAGCTTGTTCTCTTTTATTGGGCTGACCATGGGAATATGATACTGATGCTATACATCATGGTAGAAGTAATAAATACACTCTAATGCATAAAGGATAGAAAAATACCTTGTTACCATTAACACCTTCTGAAATTGCACAACTGAAAAAAAGAGAGCTACTGCTGTGAAACAAGAGCTTCATGTTAAATCTGAAATGCAACAAGGCATTAAATTGAAAGGTTCTGTTCTGCTTGCAACTAAATCTGATCTTGATGATATTGATGCCTCTACTGTGTGCTATGATTTGATATGCAAGGATGCTTTGTTTTCCATTGATAATATAGCTAGCACTTTGCCTCCTGCTATCACTAACATTTTGCAGGAGTATGTGGATGTGTTTCCCAATGAGCTACCACTGGGGTTGCCACCTTTGAAAGGCATTGAACATCAAATTGACTTGATTTTGGGAGCTACATTGCCCAGCCGAGCTGCGTACCGGGCAAACCCTCAGGAGACTAAGGAAATTCAGTTCCAAGTCCAAGACTTTTTGGACCGCGGGTATGTACATGAGAGCCTTAGTCCTTGTTCTGTTCCTATGCTTTTGGTTCCTAAGAAAGATGGTACTTGGCGCATGTGTGTAGATTGTAGACACAATAACAACATAACTATATGATACCGTCACCCTATACCTAGCTTGGATGACATGCTTGATGAGTTAAGTGGCCCTATAATTTTTACAAAGATTGACTTGCGTAGTGGTTACCACCAAATTAGAATGAAATTGGGAGATGAATGGAAAACTGCTTTTAAAACAAAATTTGGTTTATATGAATGGTTAGTCATGCCCTTTGGTTTAACTAATGCACCTAGCACTTTCATGCGATTGATGAACGAGGTCTTACGTGCTTTCATTGGCAAATTTGTGGTGGTTTATTTTGATGATATCTTGATCTATAGCAAGTCACATGAGGAACATCTTGATCATCTACGTGCTGTTTTTGATGCTTTGAGGATAGCGCGTTTGTTTGCTAACCTTAAGAAGTGTATCTTTTGCATCGATCAAGTTGCTTTTCTTGGTTATGTTGTGACTCCACATGGCATTGAAGTGGATGGAGAGAAGATTGATGCCATTAGGAGCTGGCCGACCCCTGAGATTATTACATAGGTGAGAAGTTTTCTTGGTCTTGCAGGCTTCTATCTACGTTTTTTGAGAGATTTCAGCACCATTGCTGCCCCACTACATGAGTTGACATAGAAGGGTGTTCTATTTCATTGGGGTCCAGCATTAGACCAAGCTTTTGATGCTTTGAAAGAGAAGCTTACTTCAGCACCTTTGCTGCAACTTCCTGATTTTGGTAAGACTTTTGAACTTGAATGTGATGCTAGTGGAGTTGGCATTGGTGGACTATTGATGCAAGAAGGTAAACCAGTTGCTTATTTTAGCGAGAAATTGCATGGGCCTAGTTTGAATTATTCCATGTATGATAAAGAATTTTATGCTCTTGTTCGTTCACTAGAGACGTGGTAGCACTATTTATGGCCTAAGGAATTTATTATTCATTCTGACCATGAATTGCTTAAGCACCTTCGCATGCAAAGTAAATTGAACCATAGAAATGCTAAGTGGGTTGAATTCAATGAATCTTTTCCGTACATCATTAAACACAAGAAAGGGAAAGATAATATTATTGTTGATGCTTTGTCTCGCCACTATACCTGTTGTCTCAACTTGATTATCATATTTTTGGACTTGAATCAATTAAGGGGCAATATGAATTTGATCCTAATTTTAAAGATGTGCTTTTGAATTGCAAAGAGGCACGTTCGTGGAACAAATATGTACTGAATGAGGAATTTTTGTTTAGAGCTAACTGCCTATGCAATCTAGTTGGATCCATTCGTATTTTGTTGTTGCATGAGGCACATGGCTGGGGTTTGATGGGGCACTTTGGTGCCAAAAAGACAGAGGGAGTTTTGGCCACACACTTCTTTTGGACACAGATGAGGTGAGATGTTGAGAGGTTTGTGAATCATTGCACTACATGCTAAAAAGCTAAGTCACGCTTGAGGTTGTATATGCCTCTTCCTGTTCCTTCTATTCCTTGGGCGGATATTTCTATGGATTTTGTTTTAGGATTGTCTAGGACTAAGTGTGGCGGATCCACTTCGGATTAGCTTGATTAAGCAGGGTTAAGCCGCTTAACATGCGACACTCCTGCCTAAACCAAGTTAACACGAAATGCCGTCAGATTTCATCCGATTTAACCACTTGAACAGGATCGAGTCTAGCAAACCCACACGAAGCTGAGTGGTTCCAGAAAATACAACGAGTCCACTGAGTTAAACAAGTTTACCCATTTAGCTCGGCCATAAAATCCAACATCAGAGTTTTACAGGGTTCCAAGGAAAACAGCAAAAGATAAAACCACTAGCGGAAGAAATCGTCGGGGTCGGACATCCCTGGTGAGGCCAACCGGGACGTCACAGGTTCCTCTCCTCGCCATCCGAGGAGGGGTCCCACTCGACCGTCCAGCCCGGCGGGAGCTGGGGCGGCCAAGCGCCAGCAAGAGAGGGGTCGGGAGCAGCAACTTCGCCTGAAAAACAGGAGCCACAACAAGGCTGAGCTACTAAGCTCAACAAGACTTAACCGATAGGAGTAAGCTACTCCACACTTCTAGACATGCAAGGCTTTTGGCTGAGGGGTTTGTTTGCCAAAGCACTAAGTAAAACCTTATTTTCCAGTTTTAGCTCCAGTTTTAAGTTCATTAGCCGGTCTAGGTTTTGCAACCTATTCTAAGCAATCATAGAGCCAAACAAGAGGTGTAGATATATCAACAAACATGCCATCATTAGATTCCTCATTTACTCAGGGTGACATAGCGATCAAGCAATCTCAAACTGTGAGAGGCAGACGAATCGATTCGAGTTCTTTAACCATGCATGGTGAACCTAGCCTCACGACCTCCGCGCACCCAGAGGTTGCTTCCTGTGTCGGCCTTCCCCATCAATCCCCTAACCCGTGTCGGGCCCATTTCCTTTGGTGCAAGGTTCCACAGACCCGGCCTCTGCCGTCCTGTGACCATGCTTGCCACCACGTGCGACAACTAGCAGGGGAAACTCCGTTCCAAGAACAATGGGGTGACCGCTCACGTCTAGGTTCAATCCGGTACTAGGCTTCCTTATCCCTTACTAAGTATGAGGCTAGTACTTTCAAACACTTGATCATGAACACCACCACTGTTGGGCCTTAGCAAGTTTTCATAGACAGACGGGGCAACCATCCGTCCACCAAAGAGTTACCAAAACCCTGCCCCGTCCATCGTCCTTATAGTTATAACAGGAGAGTAAACATACAACTCCTACAACTCGCGAGTGACAGGAGATCACTCGACTTTTACCGTCTCCTAGTTAAGCAGGGCAACTACTCGGTCCAACAGCTAGTGCTCAGATCATGGGGATAACTAGGTCATGCATCTAGGGTTTCAAACAACTCCTATACGTAAATGCACAAGGATGTTACAGAAGGCATGGGCAAGTCTGGTAAAACACATAGGGTTTTCATGCAACCGGGGCTTGCCTTCGAGCAAAGAGGAAGGAAACTGCTCGACTTCTGGGGCGACTTCGGCTTCGGCGGGCAGGAGCTCGGCTACACCTTCTCCTTCTGGTGCCGGGTGCAGCTCGTAGAAGCCGTCGGTGAGGTGCAGCTCTACACGAATGCAATGCAAAGTTAGCATAGACGGTTATTTCAACAGCAACACTGGCTCACCTGAGCCCAGAAACTCGCGACAAAGAGCAGGAGGGTATGGAGGTTCAAGAGAGCTGGTGATGATCAAGAGGCAAGGGTCGGAAAGGAACTTATGATCTGATCCTTGAACTAGAGAATGTGATGTACTAGGGGTCCTCGTACGCAAGCGCTGGAGGGTTCCTAAGTTTTACACATACACCCTTGGGTTGAAGAAAAAGATCACAGCCGAACCCTCGGGCGAGGCGGATAAGGGTCGGCAGAACAGATAGGGTCGGGCGAGACGGAACCGGGGTCGGGCGGATAGGAGGGGTCGGGCGAAGCGGACTGGGGTCGGCAACTCACCTTCTTCCTGAAAGGAAAGCTTGGGGTTGGGAAGAAGCAGACTTGGGCGGGGAAACTAAAGCTTGAACAACGGCTAAGACTGGGAATGCTACGGCGGCGGCGGTGCTTCTTGCAGATCACAAGAGAGCTTTTACGCAGCAAGGAGGAGCAAGCGGCTGGGTGACTTGGAGAAAACTGAGAGAGAATTTGAGAGCAGAGCTCCTCAAGAACTTGGTGGGTGGCGCTAGGAGCTTGAGCAGGGAGCGAGAGAATGGCTAAGGCAACAATGGCGGAGGGAACTCCGGCGGCTGGCGCATTCCTTTTATAGCCGCTAGAACTGAGAAGGAAGCGGCGCGGGAGAGAGAGAAGGGGAGCGGCGCGAAGGCCGGGGAGAAGCAATGGAGTGCTCTGCCGGGGCGGCGATTGAGCGAAGAGGGCGGTGGTGCAGGACTCCGGGGGTGACGCCAGTAGTCATTGGGCTCTGCCATCAGGGCGGCGTAGGAGCGGGTAGACCGGTGGTTGAGATTTGGTGGAAAGCGGGCATCGCCGTGTGGAAGATTTGATGGAAACGACCGGTTTAACGGCGCTAGAATCGAGGGTGCACAGGTGAGAAGACACGCAGCCGCGGGAGCGCGGGCGAGCGCGGAGCAACAGATTGTCGGGCGGCTTCTGACAGGGCGGGGAAAGGAGCTGTCGCTGCCGCAGTCGGGGTTGGCGATGGGGGAATCGTCGTGTAGCGGAGACCAGGCGGCGCGACTGCGGTTGAAGTGACGAAAAAGACGAGCGACATCGGGCTCTGGGGCCGGGATCTGGCGGCGTGATGATGGGTGCGGGAGGCGAGGTTCTGCAGAAAGGGTGCAGAGGGGCTTCCGCTGCCATTGGGGAAGGGGGCGCGAGAACCCACTTGGTCGCGAGCCAGAGACAAAACTGCGCGGCGGGCGTCGGAGAAGACAAGCCACGCAGCAGGAAGACTCTGAAGCGGGCATGCAACTCGAGTGCGCCTGTCGCGGAGGATCTGGGGAAAAGATTCTCGCGGGTCCACCGGTGGATAGAACGGACGGTTGAGGAAAACTTAACAGGATCCGACGATGGGCTGAGCTCGCCGGGGTCGGGAGAGGAGCGAAACGGGAAGGGGTCGGGTCTTCTGGGGTCGGAACCGGGCGGAAAGCTGAGCACTCAGCGCGGTAAAACAAGACAGATGACTATGATCAAGGGCTCCGATTGAGATTAACTTGGAAGGTTTAGGGGTTGGTCGTCACAGCCTACCCCTCTTAAAAAGAATCTCATCTCGAGATTCAGGCATCAAAAGCGGGTGACGTTTTTACCTCCTAGATGAGATAGAAAACCTGGAAAGCGCTTGTTCAGATATTCGTCCGTTTCCCATGTTGCTTCATCTTTGGTGTGGTTTCTCCAGAGGATCTTGTACATCTTTACCACTTGGCGTCGGGTGTGCCTTTCCTTCTGGTCAAGAACTCGATCTGGGTACTCGGCGTAGGTCAGGTCGGGCTCTACCTGAAGCTGTTCTTGCTCTAAGATCTCTGCTGGAACTCGGACACATTTCTTCAGTTGAGATACGTGGAAAACATCGTGTATGGCCGATAGCTGTTCTGGGAGTTGGATCCGGTAAGCAACGGGTCCACATATCTCCACAATCTCATAAGGGTCAACATAACGGGGAGCTAACTTGCCTTTGACTCCAAACCGTTGTACTCCTTTGGTCGGGGAGACTCGAAGGTACACATGATCACCAAGGTCGAACTGCAGGGGTCTTCTTCGCCGGTCGGAGTAACTCTTCTGTCGAGATTGGGCAGCCTTGAGATTAGCTTGAATTACCTTTACTTGTTCTTCGGCTTCTGCCACCAAGTCAGGGCCATAGTGTTGGGATACGAGGTAGGCTACACTAGCGTAAATCAAAATTTCTACCGCGTATAACCAGGAAGAACTACCGTATAAGGATCACGGGATTACCACTCGACGCACTACTGGTGTGGAAGATGTAGATATGCGTCGATGCAGTGAAGACGATCACGTAGTCGTTCGTAGTCGATCAACGTAGTCGTATGTAGTCGATCACGTCACGTCCAGCAGCTCCCACGTGCAGCAAGATCGCCTCCGGTGCTGCGTGTGGCGGAACCACCTCGGATTAGCTTGATTAATCAGAGTTTAGCCGCCTAACATGCGACACCCCTGGTTAACTCAAGCCAACACGAAGCGCCGTCGGACTTCATCCGATTTAACCACTTAAACAGGATCGAGTTCAGCAACCCACACAAGGCGAGCGGTTACAGAGAATACAACGAGTCCACGGATTTTGAACAAGTTTTACTCATTTTGGTTCCACCATAAAATCCACATTAGGGTTTACAAACAAAGATCAACAGAGAAGCTAGCGGAAGACTTCATTGGGGTCGGACGTCCGGGCGAGGCCAACCAGAACATCACTGAGTCCTCTCCTCGCCGTCCGAGGAGGGATCCCACTCGGCCGTCCAGCCTGGCGGGAGCTGGGGCGGCCAAGCGCCAACAAGGGAGGGGTCGGGAACTGCAACTTCACCTGAAAAACAGGAGCCACAACAAGGCTGAGCTACTAAGCTCAACAAGACTTAACCGGGGAGGAGCCAACTACTCTTCCAACTAGACATGCAAGGCTTCTTGGCTGAGGGGTTTGTTTTGCCAAAAGCACTAAGTCACCTATTTTCATGTTTTAGCTCCGGTTCTAGATTTACTTATCAGTCTAGGTTGTGCAACCTACTCTAAGCAAACATCGAGCCAATCAAGTGTGTAGATTAAAAACAACAACATTGCCATCATCAGATTCCTCATTTACTCAGGGTGACATAGCGATCAAGTAATCTCAAACTGTGAGAGGCAGACGAATCGATTCGAGTTCTTTAACCATGCATGGTGAACCTAGCCCCACGACATCCGCGCACCCGGAGGTCGCTTCCTGTGTCGGCCTTCCCCATCAATCCCCTAACCCGTGTCGGGCCCATTTCCTTTGGTGCAAGGTTCCACAGACCCGGTCTCTGCCGTTCTGTGACCACGCTTTGCCACCACGTGCGACAACCAGCAGGGGAAACTCCGTTCGAAGAACAATGGGGCGACCGCTCACGTCTAGGTTCAATCAGGTACTAGGCTTCCTCATCCCATACTAAGTATGAGGCTAGTACTTTCAAACACTTGATCACGAACACCACCACTGTCGGGCCTTAGCAAGTTTTCATAGACAGACGGGGCAACCATCCGACCACCAAAGTGTTACCCAACCCTGCCCCGTCCACCGTCCTTATAGTTGTAGCAGAGAGTAAACATGCAACTCCTACAACTCGCGAGTGACAGGAGATCACTCGGCTTTTACCGTCTCCTATTTAAGCAATGCAGCTACTCGGTCCAACAGCTAGTGCACATATCAAGGGTTACTAAGTCATGTATCTAGGGTTTCACACAACTCCTAAACGTAAATGCACAAACATGCTATTCGGAAGGCATGTGCAAGTTTGGCAAAAATGCGTAGGATTTTTCATGCAACCGGGGCTTGCCTGCAAACAAAGAGGGCTGGAACTGCTCGACTTCGGGGGCGGCTTCGACTTCCACGGGCAGGATCTCGGCTACAACTTCTTCTTCGGGCGCCGGGTGCAGCTCGTAGAAGCCGTCAGCGAGACGCAGCTCTACACGAATGCAATGCAAGGGTTAGCTTGAACGTTTATTTCAACAGCAACGCTGGCTCTCCTGAGCCCAGAAACTTGCGACAAAGAGCAGGAGGCTATGGTGGTTCGAGAGAGCTGATAAAGATCAACAGGTAAGGGTAGGAAGGGAACTAGTGGTCTGATCCTTGAACTAGAGGATGTGATAACTGGGATCCTCAGACGTAGGCGCTGAAGGGTTCCCACGTTTTACACATACACCCTCGAGTTGAAGAAAAAGATCATAGCCAAGCGCTCGGGCGAGGCGGACAAGGGTCGGCGAACAGACAGGGTCGGACGAGACGGAACTGGGGTCGGGCGGATAGGAGGGGTCGGGCGAGACGGACTTAGGGTCGGCACTCACCTTCTTCCTGAAAGGAAAGCTTGGGGTCGGGAAGAGGCAGACTTGGGCGGGGAACTAAAGCTTCGAGCAGGGACTAAGATTGGCGATGCTCCGGCAGTGGCGCTGCTTCTTGCGGATCACAAGAGAGCTCTACGCAGCACAAAGGAGCAGGCTGCGGGGTGACTTGGAGGAACTGAGAAGGAACTGGGAGAAGAACTTTTCAAGAACTGGGTGGGTGGCGCTAGAAGCTTGAGCAGGGAGCTAGAGGAGGCTAAGGGCAACAAAGGCAGAGGGAACTCCGGCGACGGGGGCATTCCTTTTATAGCTGCTGGAGCAGAGGAACGGAAACGTCGCGGAGAGAGAGAAGGGGAGCGGCGCGAAGGCCGGGGAGAAGCAATGGAGTGCTCTGCCGTGGCGGCGATTGAGCAAACCGGGCGGTGCTGCAGAACTCCGGGGGTGACGCCAGCGATCATTGCGCTACTCCGTCAGGGCGGCGTAGGCGCGGGTAGACTGGTGGTTGGGATTTGGCGGAGAGCGGGCGTCGTCGTGCGGGAGAGGTGATAGAAGTGACCGGTTAAACGGCACTAGGATCGAGGGCGCACAGGTGGGAGAACAAGCGGACGCGGCGCGGGGGAGAGCGCGGAACAACAGATTGTCGGGCGGCTTCTGACAGAGCGGGGAAAAGGAACTGTCGCGGCCGCGGCCGGGGTTGGCGATGGGGGAATTGTCGTGTAGCGACGACCGGGTGGCGCAACTGTTGCTGGAAGGGACGGAAAAGACGGGCGACATCAGTCTCCGGGGCCGGGATCTGGTATCGCGATGATGGGCGCGGGAGACGAGGTTCTGCAGAAAGGGGTGCAGAGGGCTTCCGCTGCCATTGGGGAAAAGGGCGCGGGACCCAACTCTGTTCCTCGCTAGAGACAAAACTGGGCGATGGCGTCGGAGAAGACGAGACACGCGGCAGGAAAACTCTAAGGCGGCCATGCAACTCGAGTGCGGCTGACGCGGGGGATCTGGAGAAAGGATCTCATGGGTCCACCGGGGGAAAAGATCGGACGGGTGAGGAAGATCAGCAGGATCCGACGGAGGGCTGAACTCGCTCGGGTCGGGAAAAGGAACAAAACGGTAGGGGTCGGATCTCAGGGGTCGGAACTAGCAGAAGACTTGGCACTTAGGTGCGGTCAACAGAACAACTGACTGAGGTTAAGGGCTGAGATCAACCTAACTGGGAAAAGGTTAGGGGTTGGTCGCTACAGCCTACCCCTCTTAAAAAGAATCTCGTCCCGAGATTCAAGATCAAGGGTGTGCTGTTCTTACCTCCTTGATGGGATAGAAAACCTGGAAAATGCTTGTTCAGATATTCTTCCGTCTCCCATGTTGCTTCATCTTCGGTGTGGTTTCTCCAAAGGATCTTGTACATCTTTACAACTTGACGTCGGGTGTGCCTTTCCTTCTGGTCAAGAACTTGATCTGGGTACTCGGCGTAGGTCAGGTCAGGTTCTACTTGAAGCTGTTCTTGTTCTAGGATCTCTGCTGGAACTCGGACACATTTCTTTAGTTGAGACACGTGGAAAACATCATGTATGGCCGACAGCTGCTCTGGGAGTTGGATCCTGTAAGCGACGGGCCCACACATCTCCACAATCTCGTAAGGGCCAACATAGCGGGGAGCTAACTTGCCTTTTATTCCAAACCGTTGCACTCCTTTGGTTGGGGAGACTCGAAGGTACACATGATCACCAATGTTGAACTGCAGGGGTCTTCTCTGTCGGTCGGAGTAACTCTTTTGTCGAGATTGGGCAGCCTTGAGATTAGCTTGAATTACCTTTACTTGCTCTTCGGCTTCTGCCACCAAGTCAGGGCCATAGACCTGTCTTTCTCCTGGTTGGGACCAGTTCAAGGGTGTTCGGCATCTTCGGCCGTACAGGGCCTCAAACGGTGCCATCTTCAAACTGGCCTGGTAGCTGTTATTGTAGGAGAACTCTGCTAAGGGCAGGCACTTGTCCCAGTTTTTATCATAGTGGATAACACAGGCTCTTAACATGTGTTCAAGGATCTGGTTGACTCTCTCGGTTTTGCCATCGGTTTGGGGATGATACGTTGAGCTTCGGATGAGCTTGGTGCCCATAGATGCTTGTAGTTGCTCCCAAAAACGGGCCACAAACTGAACTCCTCGATCAGAGATGATGGTCTTGGGTACACCATGTAGGGAAACGATACGGTCGAGGTACAACTCTGCATATTGCCTGACTGTGTAGGTGGTACGAACAGGAAAGAAATGTGCTATCTTGGTCAGACGGTCCACTATAACCCAGATAGAATCATACCGTTGAGTTGTAAGGGGTAACCCAACTATGAAGTCCATGCTGATGTCTTCCCATTTCCAAGAGGGAATAGGTAGCGGCTGCAAGGTCCCTGCTACCTTCAAGTGACTGGCCTTGACACGTTGACAAGTGTCGCATTCTAAAACATAACGAGCTATCTCCGGTTTCATCCCACTCCACCAAAAGGTCTGACGGAGATTGTGGTACATCTTGTTGCTGCCAGGGTGGATGGAGAACTTGGAAAGATGAGCTTCATCTAGGATCTGCCTCCTCAACTCAGGGTCGGCGGGCACTACTAGTCGGTTTCCATAGTACACACCTCCCGTTTGGTCCTGCCGGAAAAGCTTATATCCCTCGTCTTTTACCGAGACCTTACTGATGATCCATTTTACTTCTTCATCCTTACCTTGTGCTGACCGAATCCGGTCCTCCAAAACTGAGTCAAGGATGATGTGATCAAGGGTTCCATGGGGAACAATCTCTAGACTTAATTTTCCCATCTCGTGACACAAAGTGTCGGTGAAGGCTGTTGACAACAAGCAGTTACAACGGGGTTTGCGACTGAGGGCATCGGCCACCACATTGGCCTTGCCAGGATGATAGTGCACTTCCAAGTCATAATCCTTTATCAACTCCAGCCATCTTCTCTGACGCATGTTGAGGTCGGCTTGCGTGAAGATGTACTTGAGGCTCTTGTGGTCGGTATAGATGTTGCAGTGAGCTCCCATTAAGTAGTGCCTCCATATCTTCAAGGCGTGTATCACTGCTGCCAACTCAAGGTCATGGGTCGGGTAGTTCAGCTCATGAGGTCGCAACGCACGTGAGGCATAGGCAATGACTCGGCTGTCTTGCATAAGAACACATCCGAGTCCAGTGCCAGAGGCGTCACAGTATACGTCGTACGGCCTAGAGGGGTCGGGCTGAGCCAAAACTGGGGCGGTGGTTAACAAGTGCTTCAGGGTTTTGAAAGCTTCTTCGCACTTGGTGTCCCACACAAACTTGACCTCTTTCTTCAACAACTCGGTCATCGGCTTAGCTATTTTGGAGAAATCCGGTATAAAACGCCGATAGTAACCTGCCAGTCCGAGGAAACTCCGGATCTGGTGTACCGAGACAGGAGACTTCCATTCCATGACCTCTTGCACCTTACTGGGATCCACGGCAATACCGTCCTTGGATATAGTGTGTCCCAAAAACTTGACACTATCCAACCAAAACTCACACTTGGAGAACTTTGCATAAAGCTGGTGATCTCTCAGTCGTTGGAGAACTATATGAAGATGGTTGGCATGCTGTTCCTTGTCCTTTGAGTACACTAGGATATCATCAATGAACACCACTACAAACTTGTCCAGCTCGGGCATAAACACCGAGTTCATAAGGTACATGAAGTAAGCGGGTGCATTGGTGAGTCCAAAGGACATGACTAGGTACTCATACAGTCCATATCTGGTAGAGAAAGCTGTCTTGGGTACGTTGCAAGGTCGAATCTTGATTTGGTGATAACCAGAACGAAGATCGATCTTGGAGAACACTTTTGCTCTGGCTAACTGGTCGAACAAGACATCAATGCGGGGCAGTGGGTACTTATTCTTGACTGTTACCGCATTGAGGGGTCGGTAATCCACACACATCCGTAAACTGCCATTTTTCTTCTTCACAAACAGGGCGGGGCAACCCCAAGATGACGTACTGGGTCGAATGAAACCCTTTTCCAACAGATCATGCAACTGGGTCTTCAACACTGCTAACTCAGCGGGTGGCATCCGATAGGGTCTCTTAGATATCGAGGCTGTGCCAGGAACCAACTTTATAGAAAACTCCACTTCTCTGTCAGGTGGCATGCCTGGCAAGTCTTCTGGAAACACATCTGAGTACTCACCGATAACAGGGAGGTCTTCTAAACGGGTTCCCAAGAGAGGATAGGCACAAGGAGTCAAAGACTCAGGATGGGTCAAGGATAGGGTAGCACTGCCATGGGAGGGCGAGCGGAGGAAAAGAGATCGGGCGGAGGTATCTAAAACAACACGATGTCGGGCCATCCAATCCATGCCAAGGATGACGTCTAGGCCTTCGAGGTCAAGGATGATAAGGTTTTCCTTGAAGAGGGTGGGGCCTAGCTGGAGAGGTACAAGAATAACGACCTGATCCGACGTTATCCTTCCTCCAGGAGTGGCGATCACATAGGGTTCCTTAGTGTGACCTACACTTAGCCCACATCTTTCCCTTACCTTACTCCCGATAAAGCTATGAGAGGCTCCCGAATCAAACAACACCACAACAGCTTGATTTAAAACAAGAAAAGTACCCGTCATTACTGACGCACCTTCGGTAAGTTCGGTCAAGCTGGTGTAGTTGAGTCGGCCTTGTCGGACTTGCACCTTGGGCCTTCTTCCTCTGGCTGCCATGGGGTTCTGGCCTTGCTGCTGAGTCTTGCTCCTGGGGCAGTCCCTTGCAAAATGTCCCTCATTGCCGCAGGTAAAACATCTGTTACTGGCTGCCGGACGAGGTGGCGTTGGCAAGGTCGGCCGGGGTACTTGCGGTTGGGGACCTGGGAAACTGGGCATTGTTGCCGGCGGGGGTCGGGCGATCCATTTCCCTGACTGTTGGGGTCGGCCAGGGGCTTGTGGAGGGATCATCCGAAACCTTCGGGCTGGCGGGCTCGGAAGAGCCACAGAGGCTTTCCTCTTCTGGTCGGCCTTGAGAGCTTGCATGCAGTCCTCCTGGGAGATGGCCAGATTGACCAACTCGTTATAGGTATCCACCCGGATGGGGTTCAGCCTTTCCCTGAGCTCCAAGCTCAGTCCTCGGCGGAATCTGTCCTGCTTCTTCTCATCGGTGTCCGCGTGATATCCCGCATAACGGCATAGGTCATTGAACGCCTGGGCGTAGTGCAGCACATCCCGAGTTCCTTGGGTCAGGGCCAGAAACTCGTTGAGCTTGCGCTCCAGGAGACCTTCAGGAATGTGATGCGCCTTGAACGCCATCTTAAACTCATTCCACCTGACCACGTGTCCAGCAGGTAGCATGGCATGGTAGTGGTCCCACCAAAGCCGTGCGGAACCACGCAGCTGCTGAGCTGCGAACCGCGCCTTGTTGTTGTCAAGGCATGGAGCGGTGAGGAGCTCGAACTTGGATTCGATCGTACGAACCCATGCATCAGCGTCGAGCGGTTCTTGGGTCTTTTGGAACAGCGGGGGCTGCGTCCCCAGAAAGTCCTCATATCTTGCGATATGCTGCTGCTGCTGTGCTCTACCACCATGTGGCTGCTGTTGTCCTTGCACCAGATGCCTGAGCAGCTCGGTTTGAGTTGCTAGGATTGCCTCCAATGGCGATGGTGGCGGGGGCGGGGGAAGATCCTGGCGCTGGTCACTGCCGCTGGGCACAGATCCTGACCTGGTGCGGTGCGCCATCTGCAAGAGTTAACGCCCCATCAATCTCATAGCCTTAGGTGTACTCCAGCGATTGGGAACGTATGAATTAAATCCTTTAATGCGACTCTTGCCAATGGTGCATCACACGTCCTTATAGAGGAAGCACATTCCTCCCATTTTCAACATAGATAGCCCCTACTTGCCCTGGTACTCCGCCTTAGGCACTCACACCACATACAGACTCCTAGGGTCTGATCCACTCGAACCAAGGGGTCGGATACGGTCCGTACTCAAAGAGGGTCGGACAAGGCGGTAACTGCCTTAAGGGTCGGCCAACTGAACAGGCTCCCCGAAAACAACACAGGGTTACGGCACCACTCACTCAACTTTAGCATCCACACCATCCGAAAAGGATAAAACTATGCACCGGGTTGACTTTATACACAACGACGTTTCAACACAGGGAGTACTCAACTCAAGGCGAACCTATTACAACTTTCCAAAACTAGGCTACCGAGGAGTACAACAAAAGAAAGAAGGTTCCCTGAGAACCCTTAAGCTACCACTGGACACTATGAGTCGGAGAAGGGGCGCCATCTTCTTCTATGTCCATGCTGGACGCTCCCTCGTCTTCCTCAGGGTCCTCCTGAGCTTCAAGCTGCATGTTGAGGGCATGCATATCTTCAAGCTCAACTTGGTGCTCCTCTAGGTGGGCATTGGCAACGGCCAACTCCATTTCCACCTCCATTTTCTCCTCCGAGAGCTCGATCATGCCGTCCACGAGGTCGGCAACTTCTCCTTCCAGCTCGGAGATCCGGTCTTGCATGTCGTGGATCTGGATTCCACGTTGGATCAGCTGGTAGGTTTGGCCTACAAGGTCTCTTCTAGCTGCCTGGAAGTACCCGTGGGTGTCTGCAGCCGTCCGGGCAAAGAGAGTCATGGCTCTTCCTTGGAGCTCTATCAGCTGGTAGAAAGCAGCCATGCAACGGACGTTGGTGGTGATGGTGATCGTAGCACAGGTAGTGGCCAACACCTCGAGGTTTCCGATGCGGTCCAGCCAGGCCGGGTCCAACCGACTCCTGACGGGAAAAAGACCGATCGGGTCCAGGGTGATCTCCACAGGGTGGAACTGACAGAACTGCGTGAGCAACTGAAGAGCGGCGGATTCCCATGTATCTTCCGGAGAAAGACCGTAGGCTATGATGCCCAGAGAGGGCCAGTCGGGCCGTGCAAAAGGGGGTGGCACCAGTGCTTGCACCTGGCACGTCTGGATGCCCTGCTCCACATACAGCCGCCCAGAATACAGGGGTGGGGACTGATACCCAAACCATCTCAACGTATCCCACAAGATCGCGGGAAACCCCTCGAAATGTAGGCATGTTGATTGGAAGGTACCGTCTGCTCCAAACACCACATGCCCGGGAGCAGCCATCTGGAACCAAGAAAACCGAAGCCACGCGAGATAACTCCGAGGATCAGGGATCGGATAGAGAAGCAGAAGGGCTTAACCGAGAGCAACTAAGAGGAGCTAGAAATCCTTAGATCCAAAAGAACTCTGTCGGACAGGGTTGCTGTTGAGAAGAGAACATTACAGATTTTTGGTATGACGCATGCACGGCCTACCGTACTCTTAACCAAAAACAACTGCCCGAACCTTGGGTCTTACGCGGTCAGCGCCGGTGACAAGGCAACAATACGTCTCTCCCTATATTAACTAGTCGGTTCTAGCAACGTCTTAACGAGCGCGGTTAGCAACCTGCAGAAAACACACACACGAACCTTTCGTGCCAGCACCCACGAAAGCGCTCCCAAACATTACCGTTCACTATAGGAACGGCACCCATGCGTTTAAGGCTGCATGGACAGCACTCAACCATGGAAATAGGTTCCTTCCGAATAGAACCACATAACCCTTCGCATACTCGTGATGCGGCATCGGCACACGTATGACAAACGTGGCGAAACAACCGTGCCAATAGGTTCGTTGGAATCGAACCATATCAACCTTCGTATGGATCACATACGGAACCTGCGCACGTATAATAGACGTGGGCGAAAACAACCGCGAAGATAGGGTCCCTTGAATGGAACTCCCTATCAACCCTCGCATACTCGTGATGCGGAACTCGGCACACGTATAATAGACGTGGCGAAGTGCTGGAGGAGTTAGCAACATAACCAGATACTTATTAGTCACCTGAAACAACCCCAAAATCCCCTAGGGCCTCTCGCACTAAGTCATCCTTAACGTTTGTACGAGATTTTCGGAAGGTTCTTGCAACTTTTATATTTTCAAAGAAGTGTTTAGGGCTCATTGGGTTCTCTGATATGCTAAACTCGGCTCTGATACCAGCTGTGGCGGAACCACCTCGGATTAGCTTGGTTAATCAGAGTTTAGCCGCCTAACATGCGACACCCCTGGTTAACTCAAGCCAACACGAAGCGCCGTCGGACTTCATCCAATTTAACCACTTAAACAGGATCGAGTTCAGCAACCCACACAAGGCGAGCGGTTACAGAGAATACAACGAGTCCACGGATTTTGAACAAGTTTTACTTATTTTGGTTCCACCATAAAATCCACATTAGGGTTTACAAACAAAGATCAACAGAGAAGCTAGCGGAAGACTTCGTCGGGGTCGGACGTCCGGGCGAGGCCAACCAGAACATCACTGAGTCCTCTCCTCGCTGTCCGAGGAGGGATCCCACTCGGCCGTCCAGCCTAGCGGGAGCTGGGGCGTCCAAGCGCCAACAAGGGATGGGTCGGGAACTGCAACTTCACCTGAAAAACAGGAGCCACAACAAGGCTGAGCTACTAAGCTCAACAAGAC
Source organism: Setaria italica (assembly GCF_000263155.2). Taxonomy (NCBI): domain Eukaryota; kingdom Viridiplantae; phylum Streptophyta; class Magnoliopsida; order Poales; family Poaceae; genus Setaria; species Setaria italica. Next base: position 29,541,352 of record NC_028452.1, read on the forward strand.
TTAACCGGGGAGGAGCCAACTACTCTTCCAACTAGACATGCAAGGCTTCTTGGCTGAGGGGTTTGTTTTGCCAAAAGCACTAAGTCACCTATTTTCATGTTTTAGCTCCGGTTCTAGATTTACTTATCAGTCTAGGTTGTGCAACCTACTCTAAGCAAACATCGAGCCAATCAAGTGTGTAGATTAAAAACAACAACATTGCCATCATCAGATTCCTCATTTACTCAGGGTGACATAGCGATCAAGTAATCTCAAACTGTGAGAGGCAGGCGAATCGATTCGAGTTCTTTAACCATGCATGGTGAACCTAGCCCCACGACATCCGCGCACCCGGAGGTCGCTTCCTGTGTCGGCCTTCCCCATCAATCCCCTAACCCGTGTCGGGCCCATTTCCTTTGGTGCAAGGTTCCATAGACCCGGTCTCTGCCGTTCTGTGACCACGCTTTGCCACCACGTGCGACAACCAGCAGGGGAAACTCCGTTCCAAGAACAATGGGGCGACCGCTCACGTCTAGGTTCAATCAGGTACTAAGCTTCCTTATCCCATACTAAGTATGAGGCTAGTACTTTCAAACACTTGATCACGAACACCACCACTGTCGGGCCTTAGCAAGTTTTCATAGACAGACGGGGCAACCATCTGACCACCAAAGTGTTACCCAACCCTGCCCCGTCCACCGTCCTTATAGTTGTAGCAGAGAGTAAACATGCAACTCCTACAACTCGCGAGTGACAGGAGATCACTCGGCTTTTACCGTCTCCTATTTAAGCAATGCAGCTACTCGGTCCAACAGCTAGTGCTCATATCAAGGGTTACTAAGTCATGTATCTAGGGTTTCACACAACTCCTAAACGTAAATGCACAAACATGCTATTCGGAAGGCATGTGCAAGTTTGGCAAAAACGCGTAGGATTTTTCATGCAACCGGGGCTTGCCTGCAAACAAAGAGGGCTGGAACTGCTCGACTTCGGGGGCGGCTTCGACTTCCACGGGCAGGATCTCGGCTACAGCTTCTTCTTCGGGCGCCGGGTGCAGCTCGTAGAAGCCGTCAGCGAGACGCAGCTCTACACGAATGCAATGCAAGGGTTAGCTTGAACGTTTATTTCAACAGCAACGCTGGCTCTCCTGAGCCCAGAAACTTGTGACAAAGAGCAAGAGGCTATGGTGGTTCGAGAGAGCTGATAAAGATCAACAGGTAAGGGTAGGAAGGGAACTAGTGGTGTGATCCTTGAACTAGAGGATGTGATAACTGGGATCCTCAGACGTAGGCGCTGAAGGGTTCCCACGTTTTACACATACACCCTCGAGTTGAAGAAAAAGATCACAGCCAAGCCCTCGGGCGAGGCGGACAAGGGTCGGCGTACAGACAGGGTCGGACGAGACGGAACTGGGGTCGGGCGGATAGGAGGGGTCGGGTGAGACGGACTTAGGGTCGGCACTCACCTTTTTCCTGAAAGGAAAGCTTGGGGTCGGGAAGAGGCAGACTTGGGCGGGGAACTAAAGCTTCGAGCAGGGACTAAGATTGGCGATGCTCCGGCAGCGGCGCTGCTTCTTGCGGATCACAAGAGAGCTCTACGCAGCACAAAGGAGCAGGCTGCGGGGTGACTTGGAGGAACTGAGAAGGAACTGGGAGAAGAACTTTTCAAGAACTGGGTGGGTGGCGCTAGAAGCTTGAGCAGGGAGCTACAGGAGGCTAAGGGCAACAAAGGCGGAGGGAACTCCAGCGACGGGGGCATTCCTTTTATAGCTGCTGGAGCAGAGGAACGGAAACGTCGTGGAGAGAGAGAAGGGGAGCGGCGCGAAGGCCGGGGAGAAGCAATGGAGTGCTCTGCCGTGGCGGTGATTGAGCAAACCGGGCGGTGCTGCAGAACTCCAGGGGTGACGCCAGCGATCATTGCGCTACTCCGTCAGGGCGGCGTAGGCGCGGGTAGACCGGTGGTTGGGATTTGGCGGAGAGCGGGCGTCGTCGTGCGGGAGAGGTGATAGAAGCGACCGGTTAAACGGCGCTAGGATCGAGGGCGCACAGGTGGGAGAACAAGCGGACGCGGCGCGGGGGAGAGCGTGGAACAACAGATTGTCGGGCGGCTTCTGACAGAGCGGGGAAAAGGAACTGTCGCGGCCGCGGTCGGGGTTGGCGGTGGGGGAATCGTCGTGTAGCGACGACCGGGCGGCGCAACTGTTGCTGGAAGGGACGGAAAAGATGGGCGACATCGGTCTCCGGGGCCGGGATCTGGTATCGCGATGATGGGCGCGGGAGACGAGGTTCTGCAGAAAGGGGTGCAGAGGGCTTCCGCTGCCATTGGGGAAAAGGGCGCGGGACCCAACTCTGTTCCTCGCCAGAGACAAAACTGGGCGATGGCGTCGGAGAAGACGAGACACGCGGCAGGAAAACTTTGAGGCGGCCATGCAACTCGAGTGCGGCTGACGCGGGGGATCTGGAGAAAGGATCTCACGGGTCCACCGGGGGAAAAGATTGGACGGGTGAGGAAGATCAGCAGGATCCGATGGAGGGCTGAACTCGCCAGGGTCGGGAAAAGGAACGAAACGGTAGGGGTCGGATCTCAGGGGTCGGAACTGGCGGAAGACTGGGCACTTAGGTGCGGTCAACAGAACAACTGACTGAGGTTAAGGGCTGAGATCAACCTAACTGGGAAAAGGTTAGGGGTTGGTCGCTACACCGTGGCTCGTCGTCGGCTCGTCATGGCTCGTCGGTGGCTCGTCGATGGCTCGTCCAAGTGCTGCAGGCGCAACACCTCCAAGGTATCCACACGTGCAGGGAGGAAGCGTCGCAAGCCGGACTGCTAGATCCGCGAGTTGCAACAGGCGAGGGCGTGGGAGGCACGGCAGATGTGTTTCGCCAAAAGGTGTAAACCCTAGGGCGCCCCCACCCCTCTATTTATAGAGGTTCCTGATGGGCCTCTGGATCCGAGGCCTATTAGTACTCCTAAACCTAATCCAACTCGGATCAGATCCGAATTGGGCTTCCAGCCCCTTAAGTGTGTGACCCTATGGGTTCGGATACGTATAGACATGGCCCGAGTACTCCTACTCGGCCCAATAGTCGGTAGCGGCCTCTAGCAAGATGTGCCAACTCCTATACGCATACGAAGATCATATCAGACGAACCATCACAACATAATATACATGCTATTCCCTTTGCCTCACGATATTTGGTCTAGCTTCAAGCGGACCGCTCTTTCTCGATCCTGTGATTCGGAATCCCTTTGTAGGTTAACTCTTAACCGTACGTAGCATGGCCATGCATTTTCGGATCCGATCACTCGAGGGGCCCAGAGATATCACTCTCAATCAGAGAGGGGCAAATCCCATCTTGATTGAACATGTCTCATAGCATGCTTCTTGACAAACCCGAAAGCTACCTTTATAACTACCCTGTTACGATGTAGCGTTTGATAGCCCCTAAGTAGGTCGATCCACATCTAGAATACATGCGACAATCTCAGGTCTAAGGACAAAGCGTACATGTTGTTAAAAGAGAGAACTACTTCTCGTGTTGGGTCAGTCCTAGCACATGTCTCCACATGTGTCCACATTATTAGTTCAACATCTCCATGTTCATGACTTGTGAAACATAGTCATCAACTAATATATGTGCTAGTCTAATATTCATGTGTGTCCTCACATGAACTCTGACTAGGGACAACTTTAGAATAACCATACAAGTAAAGAGTTTCACATACAATTCACATAATTGCAAATCAATTCAAGTAGCCTTCAATGGATATTCAATGAACACAACATACAAATCATGGATACAAATGGAATATCATCATCTCTATGATTGCCTCTAGGGCATACCTCCAACACATAGACCTGTCTTTCTCCTGGTTGGGACCAGTTCAAGGGTGTACGGCATCTCCGGCCATACAGGGCTTCGAACGGTGCCATCTTCAAACTGGCCTGGTAGCTGTTATTGTAGGAGAATTCTGCTAAGGGTAGACACTTGTCCCAATTCTTGTCATAGTGGATAACACAAGCTCTTAACATGTCTTCGAGGATCTGATTGATTCTCTCGGTTTGGCCATCGGTTTGAGGATGATATGTTGAGCTTCGGATGAGCTTGGTGCCCATGGATGCTTGTAGTTGCTCCCAAAAGCGTGCCACAAACTGAACTCCTCGATTAGAGACGATGGTCTTGGGTACACCATGTAGGGAAACTATGCGGTCGAGGTACAACTCTGCATACTGCTTGACTGTGTAGGTGGTGCGAACAGGAAGGAAGTGTGAGGTCTTGGTCAAACGGTCCACTATAACCCAGATGGAATCATATCGCTGTGATGTAAGGGGCAATCCAACTATGAAATCCATGCTGATGTCTTCCCATTTCCAAGAGGGAATAGGTAGCGGTTGCAAGGTACCTGCTACCTTCAAATGACTGGCCTTGACGCGTTGACAGGTGTCACATTCTGAAACATACCGAGCTATTTCCGGCTTCATTCCACTCCACCAAAAGGTTTGACAGAGATCATGGTACATCTTAGCGCTGCCAGGATGAATTGAAAACTTGGAGAGATGAGCTTCATCTAGGATTTGCTTCCTAAGGTTGGGGTCGGCGGGTACAACTAGTCGGTTTCCGTAATGCACGCCTCCCGTTTCGTCCTATCGGAATTGTTTATATCCCTCATCCTTTACTGAGATCTTCCCGATGATCCGTTGTATTTCCTTATCTCCTACTTGTGCTGACCGGATTTGGTCTTCCAAAACTGAGTCAAGGATGATGTGACCAAGGGTTCCATGAGGAATAATCTCCAAACCGAGTTTTCCCATCTCGTGACACAGAGTCTTGGTGAAGGTTGTTGACAACAAGCAGTTGCAATGGTGCTTGCGACTAAGGGCGTCGGCTACCACATTGGCTTTGCCGGGATGATAGTGCACTTCCAATTCATAGTCCTTTATCAACTCCAGCCATCTTCTTTGGCGCATGTTGAGGTCGGCTTGAGTGAAGATGTACTTGAGGCTCTTGTGGTCGGTGTAGATGTTGCAGTGGGTTCCCATCAGGTAGTGTCTCCATATCTTCAAGGCATGTACCACTGCTGCTAGCTCCAGGTCATGGGTTGGGTAGCTTAGCTCATGAGGTCGTAACGCCCGTGAGGCACAGGCAATGACTCGATGGTCTTGCATAAGAACACATCCGAGTCTAGTGCCAGAGGCGTCACAGTATACGTCATACGGCCTAGAGGGGTCGGGCTGAGCCAAAACTGGGGCTGTGGTCAGCAGGTGCTTCAGGGTCTTGAAGGCCTCTTCACACTTGTTGTCCCACACAAATTTGACCTCTTTCTTCAACAACTCGGTCATCGGCTTAGCTATCTTAGAGAAATCCGGTATGAAACGCCGATAGTAGCCAGCCAGTCCAAGGAAACTTCTGATCTGGTGCACTGAGGCAGGAGGCTTCCATTCCATGACTCCCTGCACCTTACTGGGGTCAACGGCAATACCATCCTTAGAGATAGTGTGTCCCAAAAACTTGACACTATCCAACTAGAACTCACACTTGGAGAACTTGGCATAGAGTTGGTGATCTCTTAGCCATTGGAGAACTATATGAAGATGGTCGGCATGCTCTTCTTCGTTCTTCGAGTACACTAGAATATCATTAATGAACACCACTACGAACTTGTCCAGCTCGGGCATGAATACCGAGTTCATGAGGTACATGAAATAAGCGGGTGCATTGGTGAGTCCAAAGGACATGACTAGGTACTCGTACAGTCCATATCTGGTAGAGAAAGCTGTTTTGGGTATGTCGCAGGGTTGGATCTTGATTTGGTGATAACCAGAATGAAGATCAATCTTGGAGAACACTTTTGCTCCGGCTAACTGATCAAACAAGACATCAATGCGTGGCACTGGATACTTGTTCTTGACGGTCACAGCATTGAGGGGTCGGTAATCCACACACATACGTAGACTGCCATCCTTCTTCTTCACAAACAGGGCAGGGCAACCCCAAGATGATGTACTGGGTCGGATGAAGCCTTTTTCCAACAGATCATGCAACTGGGTCTTCAACTCGGCTAACTCAGCGGGTGGCATCCGATAGGGTCTCTTAGATATAGGGGCTGTGCCAGGAATCAACTCTATGGAAAACTCCACTTCTCTATCAGGTGGCATACCTGGCAAATCCTCCGGAAACACGTCAGGGTACTCACAGATAACAGGGAGGTCTTTTAGACGGGCTCCCGATAGGGGGTAGGCACAAGGAAGCGCAGACTCAGGATGGGTCAAGGATATGGTAGAACTGCCATGGGAGGGTGAACTGATGCAGAGGGATCGGGCTGATGTATCTAGAACCACATGATGTCGGGCCATCCACTCCATACCAAGGATGACATCTATGCCTTCTAGGTCAAGGATGATAAGGTTTTCCTTGAAGAGGGTGGGGCCTAGCTGGAGAGGTACAAGAATAACAATCTGATCCGATGTTATCCTCCCTCCAGGAGTGGCGATCACATAAGGTTCCTTAGTGTGAACGACATCTAGCTCACATCTTTCCCTAGCCTTACTCCCGATAAAGCTATGAGAGGCTCCCGAATCAAACAACACAACAACAGCTTGATTTAAAACGAGGAAAGTACCCGTCATTACTGGCGCACCTTCGGGGAGCTCGGTCAAGCTGGTGTAGTTGAGTCGGCCTTGTCGGACTTGCACCTTGGGCCTTCTTCCTCTGGTTGCCATGGGGTTCTGACCTTGCTGTTGATTCTTGTTCCTGGGGCAGTCCTTTGCAAAGTGCCCTTCATTGCCGCAGGTAAAACAATGGTTACTGGCTGCTGGGCGGGGTGGTGTTGGCAGGGTCGGCCGGGGCACCTGCGGTTGGAAGCCTGGAAAACCAGGCGCTGTTACTGGCGGGGGTTGGGAAATCCACCTTCCTGACTGCTGGGGTCGGCCAGGGGCTTGTGGAGGAACCATCCGGAACCTTCGAGTCGGCTGACTCGGAAATGCCACAGAGGCTTTCCTCTTCTGGTCAGCCTTGAGAGCTTGCATGCAGTCTTCTTGAGAGATGGCCAGGTTGACCAACTCATTGTAGGTGTCCACCTTGATGGGGTTCAACCTTTCCCTGAGCTCCAAGCTCAGTCCTCGGCGGAATCTGTCCCGCTTCTTCTCGTCCGTGTCCGCATGGTAGCCGGCATAACGGCACAGGTTGTTGAAAGCTTGAGCGTAATGCAGCACATCTCGGGTTCCTTGGGTAAGGGCCATAAACTCGTTGAGCTTGCGCTCCAAGAGACCTTCTGGAATGTGATGCGCCTTGAATGCCGTCTTGAACTCATTCCAACTGACTACATGGCCAGCCGGCAGCATGGCATGGTAGTGATCCCACCAAAGCCGTGCGGAGCCACGCAGCTGTTGGGCTGCAAACCGAGCCTTGTTGTTGTCGGGGCATGGAGCAGTGAGAAGCTCAAACTTGGATTCGATCGTACGAACCCAGGCGTCAGCATCGAGCGGTTCTTGTGTCTTTTGGAACAAAGGGGGCTGTGTCCCCAGAAAGTCCTCATACCAAGCGATATGCGGCTGCTGCTGGGCTCTTCCACCATGTGGCTGTTGCTGTTGAGAAGGAAACCTTACAGCTTTTTAATTATGACGCATGCACGGCCTACCTTACACATAACCAAAAACAACTGCCCGAACTCGGGTCTTACGCGGTCAGTGCCGGTGACAAGGCAACAATTACGTCTCTCCCTATAGTAACTAGTCGGTTCTACAACGTCTCCTAAACGAACGCGGTTAGCGTACCTGCAGAAAAAACACCAACACACGAACCTTTCGTGCCAGCACCCACGAAAGCGTTCCCAAACATTACCGCTCACTATAGGAACGGCACCCATGCGTTTAAGGCTGCATGGACAGCACTCAACCGTGGAAATAGGTTCCCTTTGAATGGAACCATATAACCCTTCGCATACTCGTGATGCGGAATCGGCACACGTATGACAAACGTGGCGAACCAACCGTGCTGATAGGTTCGTTGGAATCGAACCGTACCAACCTTCATATGGAGTTCATACGGAACCTGCGCACGTGTGATAGACGTGGGCGAAAACAACCACGAGGATAGGGTCCTTTGAATAGAACTCCCTATCAACCTTCGCATGCTCGCGATGCGGAACTTGGCACACGTATGACAAACGTGACGAAATGCTGGAGGGGTTAGCAAAATAACCAAGTAATTATTAGTCACCTAAAACAACCCCAAAATCCCCTAGGGCCTCTCGCACTAAAGCCATCCTTAACGATCGTACGAGATTTTTCAAAAGTTTCATGCAACTTTTATCTTTTCAAAGAAGTGTTTAGGGCTTGTTGTGTTCTCTGAAATGCTAAACACGGCTCTGATACCAGCTGTGGCGGATCCACTTCGGATTAGCTTGATTAAACAGGGTTAAGCCGCTTAACATGTGACACTCCTGCCTAAACCAAGTTAACACGAAATGCCGTCGGATTTCATCCGATTTAACCACTTGAACAGGATCGAGTCTAGCAAACCCACACGAAGGTGAGTGGTTCCAGAGAATACAACGAGTCCACTGAGTTAAACAAGTTTACCCATTTAGCTCGGCCATAAAATCCAACATCAGAGTTTTACAGGGTTCCAAGGAAAACAGCAAAAGATAAAACCACTAGCGGAAGAAATCGTCGGGGTCGGACATCCCTGGTGAGGCCAACCGGGACGTCACAGGTTCCTCTCCTTGCCGTTCGAGGAGGGGTCCCACTCGACCGTCAAGCCTGGCGGGAGCTAGGGCGGCCAAGCGCCAGCAAGAGAGGGGTCGGGAGCAACAACTTCGCCTGAAAAACAGGAGCCACAACAAGGCTGAGCTACTAAGCTCAACAAGACTTAACCGATAGGAGTAAGCTACTCCACACTTCTAGACATGCAAGGCTTTTGACTGAGGGGTTTGTTTGCCAAAGCACTAAGTAAAACCTTATTTTCCAGTTTTAGCTCCAGTTTTAAGTTCATTAGCCGGTCTAGGTTTTGCAACCTATTCTAAGCAATCATAGAGCCAAACAAGAGGTGTAGATATATCAACAAACATGCCATCATCAGATTCCTCATTTACTCACGGTGACATAGCGATCAAGCAATCTCAAACTGTGAGAGGCAGAAGAATCGATTCGAGTTCTTTAACCATGCATGGTGAACCTAGCCTCACGACCTCCGCGCACCCGGAGGTCGCTTCCTGTGTCGACCTTCCCCATCAATCCCTTAACCCGTGTCGGGCCCATTTCCTTTGGTGCAAGGTTCCAGAGACCCGGCCTCTGCCGTCCTGTGACCACGCTTGCCACCACGTGCGACAACTAGCTGGGGAAACTCCGTTCCAAGAACAATGGGGCGACCGCTCACGTCTAGGTTCAATCCGGTACTAGGCTTCCTTATCCCATACTAAGTATGAGGCTAGTACTTTCAAACACTTGATCACGAACACCACCACTGTCGGGCCTTAGCAAGTTTTCATAGACAGACGGGGCAACCATCCGTCCACCAAAGAGTTACCAAAACCCTGCCCCGTCCATCGTCCTTATAGTTATAACAGGAGAGTAAACATACAACTCCTACAACTCGCGAGTGACAGGAGATCACTCGACTTTTACCATCTCCTAGTTAAGCAGGGCAACTACTCGGTCCAACAGCTAGTGCTCAGATCATTGGGATAACTAGGTCATGCATCTAGGGTTTCAAACAACTCCTATACGTAAATGCACAAGCATGTTACAGAAGGCATGCGCAAGTCTGGTAAAACACATAGGGTTTTCATGCAACCGGGGCTTGCCTTCAAGCAAAGAGGAAGGAAACTGCTCAACTTCTGGGGCGACTTCGGCTTCGGCGGGCAGGAGCTCGGCTACACCTTCTCCTTCTGGTGCCGGGTGCAGCTCGTAGAAGCCGTCGGTGAGGTGCAGCTCTACACGAATGCAATGCAAAGTTAGCATAGACGGTTATTTCAACAGCAACACTGGCTCGCCTGAGCCCAGAAACTTGCGACAAAGAGCAGGAGGGTATGGAGGTTCAAGAGAGCTGGTGATGATCAAGAGGCAAGGGTCGGAAAGGAACTTATGATCAGATCCTTGAACTAGAGAATGTGATGTACTAGGGGTCCTCGTACTCAAGCGTTGGAGGGTTCCTAAGTTTTACACATACACCCTCGGGTTGAAGAAAAAGATCACAGCCAAACCCTCGGGCGAGGCGGATAAGGGTCGGCGGAACAGACAGGGCCGGGCGAGACGGAACTGGGGTCGGGCGGATAGGAGGGGTCGGGCGAAGCGGACTAGGGTCGGCAACTCACCTTCTTCCTGAAAGGAAAGCTTGGGGTCGGGAAGAAGCAGACTTGGGCGGGGAAACTAAAGCTTGAACAACGGCTAAGACTGGGAATGCTACGGCGGCGGCGGTGCTTCTTGCAGATCACAAGAGAGCTTTTACGCAGCAAGGAGGAGCAAGCGGCTGGGTGACTTGGAGAAAACTGAGAGAGAATCTGAGAGCAGTGCTCCTCAAGAACTTGGTGGGTGGCGCTAGGAGCTTGAGCAGGGAGCGAGAGAATGGCTAAGGCAACAATGGCGGAGGGAACTCCGGCGGCTGGCGCATTCCTTTTATAGCCGCTGGAACTGAGAAGGAAGCGGCGCGGGAGAGAGAGAAGGGGAGCGGCGCAAAGGCCGGGGAGAAGCAATGGAGTGCTCTGCTGGGGTGGCGATTGAGCGAAGAGGGCGGTGGTGCAGGACTCCGGGGGTGACGCCAGCAGTCATTGGGCTCTGCCGTCAGGGCGGCGTAGGAGCGGGTAGACCGGTGGTTGAGATTTGGCGGAAAGCGGGCATCGCCGTGCGGAAGATTTGATGGAAACGACCGGTTTAACGGTGCTAGAATCGAGGGCGCACAGGTGAGAAGACAGGCAGCCGCAGGAGCGCAGGTGAGCGCGGAGCAACAGATTGTTGGGCGGCTTCTGACAGGGCGGGGAAAGGAGCTGTCGCTGCCGCGGTCGGGGTTGGTGATGGGGGAATCATCGTGTAGCGGAGACCAGGCGGCGCGACTGCGGTTGAAGTGACGGAAAAGACGGGCGACATCGGGCTCTGGGGCCGGGATCTGGCGGCGTGATGATGGGCGCGGGAGGCAAGGTTCTGCAGAAAGGGTGCAGAGGGGCTTCCGCTGCCATTGGGGAAGGGGGCGCGAGAACCCACTTGGTCGCGAGCCAGAGACAAAACTGCGCGGCGGGTGTCGGAGAAGACGAGCCACGCGGCAGGAAGACTCTGATGCGGGCATGCAACTCGAGTGCGCCTGTCGCGGAGGATCTGGGGAAAAGATTCTCGCGGGTCCACCGGTGGATAGAACGGACGGTTGAGGAAAACTTAACAGGATCTGACGGTGGGCTGAGCTCGCCGGGGTCGGGAGAGGAGCGAAACGGGAAGGGGTCGGGTCTTCCAGGGTCGGAACCGGGCGGAAAGCTGAGCACTCGGCGCGGTAAAACAAGATAGATGACTATGATCAAGGGCTCCGATTGAGATTAACTTGGAAGGTTTAGGGGTCGGTCGTCACACTAAGATGGGGAGGGATAGCATTTTTGTTGAGGTTGATCGGTTTTCTAAGATGGCACATTTTATACCATGTCATAAATGTGATGGTGCTGTCCATATTACTAACCTCTTTTTCAAAGAAATTGTTCATTGCATGCTATGCCTTCTACTATTGTTTCAGATTGTGATGCAAAATTTTTGAGTCACTTTTGGCGAATGCTATGGAATAAGTTGGGAACAAAGTTGTTATTTTCAACAACATGTCAACCACAAATAGATGGTCAGATTGAGGTTGTTAATCATACATTATCCACCATGTTGCGATCAATCTTGAAGAAGAATTTAACAATGTGGGAAGAGTGTTTGCCGTATGTGGAATTTGCATATAATCGGGCGGAACACTCTACCACCAAGGTAAGTCCTTTTCAGGTAGTGTATGGGTTTAATCCCTATGCTCCTGTTGATATTTTGCCTCTACCTTCATCTGAGCGTGTTCATCATAATGCTAAAGAGTGTGCTGATTTTATTCTGAAAATACATGAAACTACTAAAGATAACATTGAAAATATGAATGCCAAGTATAAAATTGCTAGTACTCACGGTGATTTTGTGTGGTTACACTTAAGAAAAGATAGATTTCCTGAGTTGAGAAAGTCTAAGCTAATCTCAAGAGCTGCTGGTCCTTTTAAAATAATTGACAAAATAAATGACAATGCATACAAACTTGAGTTGTCTCCCGAGTTTGGGATTAGTCCCACATTTAACATTTCAGATTTGAAGCCATACTTGGGCGAGTAGGATGAGCTTGACTCGAGGACGAATCCAATTAAAGAAGGGGAGGATGATGAGGACATCGCTCCTTTAGTTACACATGACACTCCTCCAATTGTTCTGCAAGGACCAATCACTAGAGCTCGAGATAGACAATTGAATCAATAGGTGAGCTCATTCTTGTGTACTTCTTTTAGTAATTTTGAGAATGGGTTGCTACCCAATGATGTTATTGTGCTCAAGAATAATGGAGATGACCAAGGAGTACTTGAGGAGAAGCATGAAGGTGGAGAGGTCCAGCAATGGGCGTCCAAGTCACACGGAGGCCCAATGCACATCAACTTCGAGTCCACCTCGGAGTCCAGAAGCAATCTGCCTTAGATTGGGCGCCCAGGCTGCATATGGAGTCAAATTATGACGTTCTATATATGGATGGAAAGATAATTTGATAGAGCTTCCAATGGATCTGGTCCCATACTAAAATTCCATCAGAGTCAACATGAATCGTCAAAACAAGTGGATGTCCAGAATCTGTCAGGGTGTTGTGCCACCATCTTTTGGGCCATTGGGCCGTGTATTGTGTTGGAGCCCATTAGGGGTGCATCCAGGGGTCTGGGTTTGGGTTTGGGTTTTGCATAGATTATTTCTATCATTGACAGTCGCCGTTCATCGGTTTGTGAGACCCCAACTTTGTGTGCTTAAATTCAAGGTTTTCTAGAATTGAGTTGCGTTCTTCCTTGCCCTTGGTTGTGATCTCGATTTGCATGCACGGGATAGCCTTCGTGGCAAGGTCAACCAGGCTGTGCATGGTTGATAACCAGAGGAGAAGTGGTACTTCGATTGCGGGGTTCAGATCTTGCTGATCAAAAGCCGGATCGAGTGTGTTGTTTTTCCACCATATCGAGAGTTACCCTGACCTGATGGAAGATTGGGTACCCTAGTTCCCATCAAAAGCCCGTGTGGATTTCAGCTAGTAGCTCTTTTCCACTTTCTAAGTCGATGCAGCAAAGCCAAGGTGTTGATATTCCCGCCTTGTACAGCTCCCTATCAATGATTGAGTAGCTCCTGGCCTTTTGCTTTAGCCTGGCTAGTTCAACTTTGTCATGAGGCTCGAAGTACCCTCTCATATAGGCTATGATTTGAGCTCTCCAATCGAAACTTTCAATTTCATTTATCATCTTCGAGGCTAGCTCTTTTGTTGACGGAGTGTGAATGACCTCGAAGAACACATCTGGGGGCATAGGTTGATTCTGTGCTACTGCTTTTGCGAGCGCATCTGCCTCATCATTTTCTGCCCTCAGGATATGCTGTACAGTGAAACCCCTGAAATGCTTTTCCATCGTTCTCACTGCAGCAAGGTACTTCACTAGCTCTGGCTGTCTGGCCTCGCTGTCCTTCTCTATGTGCTCTTTGATTACCTTAGAATCCGTCTTTGCTATGAACACCTCCTTACCTAGAGCCTTCATTTTTCTTAGCCCCAGGAGCAGTGCCTTGTACCCGCAGCATATCTTATTTTAACTCCCGATGGAGAGGTTACAATGGTTGAGATTCTAGCCCTCCTGTCAAACCAAGAACCATCACAATGCATGACCCACGGAGTTTCAACCTTGTCTTGGCTAGCACATGGGGAAGTCCAATCAACGATGAAATCCGCTAGGACCTATGATTTTATGGCACTTCTCCTCTCAAAGTCCACAACAAACTCTGATAATTCCGATGCCCATTTGGTGATCCTCCATGAAGCTTCCCTATTTGAGAAGAGATCTTGGAGAGGTTGGTTTGTTACTGCCACGATTCTATGACCTTCATAATAATGGTGTAGCTTGTGCGCTACCATGACCACTGCATACGTGATTTTTCCTAGCTCTGAATAAAATAGCTTCGACCCGGTGAGTGCCTCTGATGCAAAATAAACTGTGATCTATTTCAGCTTGCCATCAATCTCTTTTTCTTGAATCAGGGCAGCACTGTTGGCCGTGTTCGAAGCTGAGACATAAAGCAATAGAGGTGATTTTGGTTCCAGAGTGCACAAATTGGTCATATTCCCCATGTAATCTTTTAGCTATTGAAAAGTTTCACTCTGTTTCTCAATCCATTCAAACTTTTTGGAGCTTCTTAAGACCTTAAAGAACGGTAAGCTTTGCTCCACGGCTCGCGGACGAACCTGTTAAGGGCAGCAACTCTTTAGGTCAACCTCTAGACATCCTCCGAAGTTGGCTCCCTCATGTCAAGAAGCGCTTGGGTTTTATCCGGGTCAGCTTGGATGCCCTTTGTGGTGACTAGACATCCCAATACCTTGCCTCGCTGAACTTCAGATACACGCTTCTCAGGGTTGAGCTTCAGGTTCGCTACTCTTAAGTTAGCAAAAGTCTCCGCGAGGTCAAGGATATGGTCTCTCCTCTTGTCATGTTTTACAACTATGTCATCCTCTTAAGTTAGAATGTTTCTGTGAAGCTATTTTGAAAGGATGATTGTGAGAATTCTTGAGAAGGTTTGGTCCGCGTTCTTCAACCCCTATGGCATCCTTACAAAGCAAAATATCCCGAATGGAGTTACAAATCCCGTTTTTCCCTCGTCTTCTTCTTTTATTCTAATTTGATGGTAGCCTGAGAATAGATCCAACAATGACAACATTTCACTATTGGCGGCATCATCTACTACCTTGTCCACCCTTTCCAATGGGTAATCATCTTTCGGGCAAGCCTTGTTCAAGTCAGTGAAATCTATGCACATCCTCCACCTTCCGTTCTTCTTTTTGACTGGAACAATATTGGCTAGCCATTCTGGATAAATGATGGGCTGTATCATGTTAGCTTCGAGGAGCCTTTCAACCTCAGCCTTCACCCCTTGGGCTTTCTCATCGGACATCTTCCTAAGCTTCTGCTTCTTTGGCTTCGCACCAAGCTTGATATCGAGGCTGTGTTTTATTATCTCCTTGTCAACCCCTTGGAGATCACTCACGGACCAAGTGAAAACATCTTTGTTCTTGTTCAAAAAGTTGATTAACTCCTTCTCCTCTTCTGGCTCGAGGTTAGCCCCTATGGTGATGTGCCTGTCCATGATGTAGCCGTCCAAGAGGACTCTTTTGGTTTCACCATCCGCACTTATCTTTATCTTCTCTTTGTCCCTCTTGGGCTCTACATATGGCTTCTTCTTTTCTTGCTCTTCAGCCTCGTTAGGAGTTGTGAGATGGTGGACATTCTTTTGTCCCGGGGTTACACCCTTTTCTATGTTCCTTGCGGTTTGTTGATCACCAGAAACCGTGATGACTCCCTTCAAGGCTAGGATTTTCATGCACAAAAATAGTTGCCGGATGGCTGCATCAAACTTGTTAATAAACCCTCGCATGAGGATGGTGAAGTAAGGGTAGTACATTTCAACCACGTCAAATGTGATGCACTCTGTACTTGCATTGTCAAGGTTCCCAAATGAAATTGGAAGTGCTATCTTTCCCAGAGCCTTGACCGGCCTTCCCCCGAAGCTAAGCAGTAGGACTTCTGCCAGCTCAAGTAGGTGTAGATCAATTTTCATCTCTCTGAATGTATTGGCGAAAATGATATCTGCAGAGCTACCATTGTACACCAAGACCTTCCCTATCTTCCAACCAGCAATGATAGCCTCGATTACCATCGCATCTTTATGCAAGGCTGTCTTGAGCTTGAAGTCTTCTTCTGTGAAAGAATTGGCATGTGTGCCCACTCTAGCTTTGCTGAGGTGCCATCAGGTATGATTGTATTCACTTGTCTGAGATAATCTCTTTTTTGTATTTTGTTTTCAAACTCGATCGAAGAACCACCAGCAATTAGCATTATCATGCCATAAGTTGGTATATCATTGGAGCTACCCTCGCGAGGCCTGGACTACAAGGATCCCCCTGAGATTGGCATTATCATGCCGTAGGTAGGTAAGGCTTTGGGATTGTTGTTTGGTGGGTTGGGCTCAGCTTTTGGAATTTTGTTGGGCAGATTTGGCGGTGGAAGTGGTATTTCATGGCAAGGCTGTGAGGGTGTGAAGTTTGCATTCTGCGAGGTTGGTTGAATCTGAGGCTGGAACTGTGGTGAGTGTTGCCACGTCATGGTGGGCTAGAAAGTTGCGAGGTTGGTTGCGTTTGCGTAGTATGGTGGATGTGGCCAGAAAGTTGAGTCTTGGGTGCTTGGGCTGCTGCTTGGACTGCAGCTTGAGCTGCTTTCTTTTCTACTGCTAATCTTTCGTTGGTTTCTTTGACTATCGGGCACAAATTCGTTGCATGGTCAAGCTGTTTGCCATGGAACGTGCAATAGAATGGTCTGTGCTGTCTAGTTTGGTTGTTTGGCCTCAGAGGGCCATTGCCTTAGCCTCTTCCTCTTCTAGCATGGCCGCCTCTTTGGGCGTTCCCGAAGCTAGGTTGATGTTGGTGATATTGGTTTTGGTTCTGGTAGTGGTTTTGGTTTTGGTTGTGGTTTTGGTTTTGGTGCGAGGGTTGATTGCCTTCAATCGCGAGTACTTGCTAGGTTGGGTGTGGGTGGTGATGTTGTTGGTGGTTGTAGGGCGAGGTTTGCCAGTTTCTACCCTTCTCAGAATGCCTTTGGTGGTTTCTTTCTGCCACCCTTCTTCTATGGTCCTCATCTAACTTGTCGTATTTTTCTAGCTCTGCAAACAGGGCTTCCATCATTTTTGGCTTTTTTATTGTTAGCTTCAAGGTTGTTGGACCTAGATTGAGTCCCAAAATGCAGGCTGATATAGTGACACTGTCGTCCACATCTGGTGTTTGCGATCTGAACTGGACAAATCTCTTTACATAACTTGCTAGGGGCTCCTTGTCCCTTTGCGCGCAGTTGAAAAAATCCCCTTCGTCAGACATGGCTTGATGAAATCCTTGGAAGTTTTGAGTTCACTTGGTTTTTAGGTCAATCCAACTGTATACTGATTGTGGTAGGTGCAAAGAATACCAATTCAGCATTGCGCCTTCGCACGCGATGATGAATGATTTTGCCAATATGACATCGTCTCCCCTAGCCAAGGCTATGGCCACTTCATAGCTCATGAGGAACTGGCGGGGGTCTGTTTGGCTATTGAACTTGGGTAATGTGACTGCCTTGTAGGTTGCTAGCCATGGGGCTGCTTGTAGGCAAACAGACAGCGTAGAGTTCTTGTCAATAGTTGCGGACACATTCGTTGTTGCTGGAGAGTTGTGCCCATCGAGGCTAGGGTTTGGATATATTAGGGGTGTATTGTTGATGTTACAAGTTTGAGGTGGTGGCTTCTGTGACTGCTGCAGTGTGTTGCGCAGGTACTCTAGCTCATTTAGTTCTTGTTGCAACTCCGCCAGCTGCCTTTTAGCCTCGTTGAGTCTTGCGAGCTTGTTGGCCGCCAGCCTTTGAGCTTGTAGTTCTTGAGTAAATCTCTCTTTTTCTTTCTTTAGTGCCTCTAGTTGTTTCAGTGCCAAGGCTAGCTCCTCTTCAGCTTCACTAAGCGATTCATCTTGCGTGCTTGTTTGCTGTGAGGTTTGGTTTCAGGTCCTCGGTTCAACTCCCTTTCTACGACCTTGTTCTTTGGTTGTCTTTGACTCTTTTGAGTTTTTCTGCTCTCTCAGTGTTGGTTGGTTCGACTGGGACAAGCTGCCTTTCTTGTCCAGCCTCATCTTCAGTAGTTCTCTTCTTCTTGTGGTGTGGCATCGTGGGTTACTTAGTCGCTCAGAACATGATGGATGCCAATGTTGGGTCGCTAACCTCGGTAAGGTTCAGGCACAATGGGGTATGAGGAATGCTTATACTTTCATTCCATAAAAAAGTGAACGTAAAATTTTCAACGGGGTAGGACTCCCCTTTTATAGTGTCTCAGAGGGCACTTTTCATTCCACATTTACCCCTACCCAACCACTACATTCCTAGAATATGCTTTACACGAAAGTCTTTTGGAGATCACGCTTCTCACGCCTCCTGACAGCTCCGAGAATCATGCTCTCACATAGTTCTATGAATTCCGCCTTGACTGCTTCAACGCTTCCATGCTTCTTGACCTCGTGTCTGAAGTCATGACCTCGTGTCCAAAGCTAGCCTAGCTTTGGGGGCCTGGATCATCTTAGCTTCGCATCCAGGAAATGCACAACCCTGCACTTTGCTCCCTGGTCCAAAACTACAATCCAGCACAAGGTAGCAGACAACTCGGTACTCGTGGTTAGCTTCGAGTCCTCGAGGTCAGACTTAGTCAAAAAGATCGGCGAATGTCTCTTGGCTTTATGACAAGGTTGCTTCTTAGCATTATGTTTTCCATCCGAGGTTAAGGGGTCTTACCCGAGGTTAAATATCCTAATGGGTTGATGACCTCGAGGGTGACCATCTTTTTGGGCGATCCCCAACAGACTGCTGGTTTTTCACATTAGTTTCTTCATTGGTGCCTGGGTCTTTCTGCATGGTTAGTAGTGGGTTGGTTCCGAGATGGGTTGCCCCATCTAACGGTAACTGCACTCACATTCTCTGGTTGCCTCAGGATTTTCCTAGGTTCTGGAATAGGAACAACGGCAGCAATTTGAGCTAATTGGGTTTCAATCAATTTATTAAAGCTCACTTGATTGTTAAAGGCTGAGGAAAGACTTTCTATTTTAGCATTGATACTTTCCAATGTTTTATCATTGGCAGCAAGCTTTTTAGAAAGAGATTCATTGATTTCCGCTTGGCCAAGGACAAGATCTTTTAGGGAAGGTTGGTTTGAATTGTAATTTGAATTATAATTACCATTATTACCTCCCTGGTATGGTGGACGCGACTATCGGGGATAAATCCCCAGTACCCGCAAGGAAGGAAGAAGACGGACTCCTACTAGGATTCCCCTGTAATCCTACTTGGACTCATACATTGTAATCCTACTAGGACTCCTCATAACTGACTAGTAGTCCCGCCCTCTGAAGTATATAAAGGAGGTAAGGGTCCCTAAATCGGTAAGCCAAGACCTCATAGAACAACAATGGAGGACCAAATCCTCAATACCAAACAACACCCAAGCGTAGGGCGCAATATACAACATCCCAAATAGGACGTAGGGTATTACACTACTTTGGCGGTTCAAAACTGTATAAATCTGTGTCTTGTGTCCTCGCTCTTATCTTCGAGTTCCAGGTCTGACGATCCCCCACCAACCAATCTACTATCTCGGATACCCCTCGGTAGGTTGCCGGGCATAAAACACCAACATCTGGGAACTAGTCCCTATAATCCTACTACTTCAACTACTCATCTCGGCTGGAAAACTAGTTGAGGGTGGGCCTCATACTGTAGACAACTAGTCGAAATCAACTACATCTAATCGGCTTCATCAACAATCGTTGCGGCTTCATCGACAATCGTCCATGAATCAAACTAAGTCACTTTTTTTAATAATTATTTTTTCTTTCACTTGTTTTCAGCATTGTTGGCTAATGCGCTAACTACTTATTTGTGTACGTCTATCAATGAGAATTACCCTCTAGAGTTACACTTTGCCAATTATTCCGGGGGCATGTTAATCGACAGCCATATGCTTGGTACACAAAATTACCGAGGCTATAACCATGGATTTTGTGCACTGAGTTTCGGAAGCTCCGCCAATAGGCTTGGTAAATCAAATTTCGGAGGCTACAGCCACAGGTTTGGTGCACTGAGTGCTGGAGGCTCGAAGTGGCTACACTCTAAGGAGGCACAAATCCTATGCGCGGCAACACACGCTCTACTCGTCAAAAGGCAGAAAAGTCTTAATGACTACTTTACGCGCAATCGCGCTCTATTTTTGTCATAATGTCAACTACTTATTTTTGTTGTCTCCTATTAGTGGTCACTAATCACTGGTAGAGAATTGGCCTTTAGTCCCGGTTGGTAGGGTGCATATCTCTCAGATATCCATCCGGGATAAACCAACCGGGACAAAAGGGGGGGTCTTTAGTCCCGGGTCTTTTAACCGGGAGTAAAGGACCCCCTTTAGTCCCGGTTGGTGTAACCAACCGGGACTAAAGGGCCTGCCACGCCAGGCGCGGAAGGGGCCCCTTTAGTCCCGGCTCAATTCCAACCGGGACTAAATGGCGCTTGCATGGCACTGCCGTGACGCCTGAATTTTTCATGCATGCATCACGTATACGTATAGTAGTACCGCGGCCCTTTTAATTTGTTAACCTTGTAGTTGAGATTTTTTTAGAACGAAATCAACTAGTATTTAAACGAATGGGATTTGTAATTATACAATTACTATATATATACACAATCCTTATACACAATTCATATACACAATTCAACTAGCTTAGTACAAATCGATCATAATTAGCGCGTATTATATATACAAATAAATCAAAGTATCTTCCTACGATCTTCCCGTCGTGGTGTTGCTGATCGGAGTGTCTAATTGTCGTGCATCGTAATAAAATTCTCCTCTTGGATCTACCACCTCGTCCATTATGAATCCAATGAGACCTTCACATATTGCCACTACTCTTTCTTCCTTCAAGAGTCCTTGTTGAATATTTAACATCTATAATTTGGAAATTTGTGAATGTTACATGAACAAATACATATAAGGAGCTAGAAAATAATTAACTAGTAATATATTTATTTTACGTACTTTAAAGTTGTGCGGCGTCATCTTCGGTCCCTTGGGTCCCAAAAAACTGTGCATGTGCTCACAGATGTAGTAGCCACATAGATTATTCCCGGGTTCCTGTCTTAAGCACTTCAGTGCGGAAAAAAATAAGTTATGAAATATTCGTGTTATACAATGTAATAAATGTGCAGACTTCATACGTACCGGGAAGTCTGTGTTCCATGTAAGATTTTCTTTGAATGGACCTTTGTGTGTCCTTATGAATTGTTTCCATGCGCTGCGGATTAGAATAATGAATGACATAGTGTAACAGGGATAAAATTTAGGAAATAAATTTTTGCATAGAGATAAAGGTCCAGAATTATTACAAGCCTAGCATGTCTTGCAATTCTTGGTAGTCCACCGGATCTTTCCTTAACGAATCAAAGACAGTGACGTGGCTTCTTTCAGGCTCAATTATAATAAGGATCCAGTGGAAGCTGCGTGCGTAAAATGTTCATGCATATTAGACCTAACTAACATGTAGAGATAAGGAAAAAGACATCAAAAGTAGACGGTATACACACACTTACTTGAAGTTGTATGGAAGTAGTATGAAATCCTTGAATGTTTGTTTGTGTAGGAAATTGTATATTTCCGCAAAGGTTTTTTCCGGCGCTAATTGTATCTGTTGTTGGTTAACTACAGAGGGATCCATGAAGCCTACATGTAGGTACGCCTCTCGGCGGCATGTCTGAATTAGCATCCTACATGAAATGGAAGATGAAGTTAGTACGGTGACGCACGCCAAAATTTACATGTAGAGATAATAAACGGACACTTACAGAATCCAAGGGCTGATCAGAGAGACGTCCAGGGCATCATGATGGTACACTTCGTATATATCCTTGAAGTCTAGCCACAGCACTTTCTCCCCTTCACCGTGAAAATCTATCGGTTTTACCTTCATGCCGATCATCTCCCTCGAGTTGGCGGATGCCATCATGTACCATTGATGGAATTCGTACATCTTTGTTGATAGCTTCCGTACCATTGAAGGCTTTACTAGAGGTTTGCCTAGCTCATAAGTCCACTTCGGCTCAGGGGGCGGTGCAGTTGGCGTCTCGACTTGCCCTATGCATTCATCAAGTCCCAGACCTGTTTCTTCCATGAACTTCAATATATTTGCTTGTTGATCCAAGGGCATTGCTTTTACCCGTTGAGCATCTTTTTTTGATAAATGGCTGAGGTCGGGGACTGGACCGCTGGAGGATGATTTTCCTTTCCTTTTATCCTTTTCATCAGCCTTTACTAGAGCCCGTTCATAGTTTGACAAGAGTGGTATCCTGTTCTTGGCTCCTTCCTCCATCCTGATAAAAAAGTTTAAATCTCGCCGACTTACTAGCGGTGGCTCCATCTCCCTTGCCTTTTTTAATTCGGCTTGTTTCTTGAACCACTCACTGGCCTCTCGTTGGATTTCTGCCCACTGTTCTTCATGAGACATTGCCTCAAAGCGTTCCTTGCGAGCCACTTCAGGGTCGACCTTTGTTTTCTTCTTTCTCTGTCTTTGCTTGGGAGGCGGTGCTCGTGACTTCTTGAGTGGTGCTGCAGGTTCCTTCGGGGGGGCCGCTCTTGGTGCCGGCGATGGTGATCGGGGAGGGGTGTTGTTATTGTCGTCGTCGCTCCCAGCACCAGGATGTGGTGGAGATGGAGACCTTGATATAGATGGAAGAGACGGTCCTGGAGCAGGAGATGCCGGTCTCGAGGTATGAGGAAAAGGTCGCTGCTGGGGATCTACGGGGAGCGGTCTTGAGGTCTGAGGAGATGGCTCCGTGCGGGGAATAATGATGTAGCGTTTCTTCCATAGAATGATCCCATGAAGCGCATCTGCCAATGTCTTTTCCCCGTCGCCTCCCGGGAAGTCGAGCTCTAGACCTTCATACTGGGGATCAACTATTTGCTCGACGCAGACGCTGGCGTAGCCTGTTGGAATGTCCATGCCATGACTGTTCTGCCCTGCCAGGGTTGGTAACGCACTCCTGTACGTTACCTGTACATATAGTAGAAGTAAACAAGTTGAACTCCGATCTCGAGGCCTGGATCAATTGACAAGATTGCATAAATATTATGTATAAGTATACCTTAATAGTGAGGTTGCCGACCGGTGCATGCAGCTCACATGAGGTCCGTTGCGTGATGGCATCCACGGGGAACCGTTGCTCCTCCACGGGTAACCTGGGCGTCTGCGCATCGGGGACCCCTGTAGAAGCACAACTGCTCCCGAGGCGTTGAGAAGGGCTGGCGGTGTGAGGATTCGGCATTGCTCCAGATTGCGCCAACTCCGCAACTGCGTCGGCCACCCGCCGATTGATTTCATCCATCATTCTTTGTTCTAGCATCTGCCGCCATCTCTCCTCCATCTGTTCCTTTCTTCGCTTCCGGCTTCTGTAAGAGGCGCTGTCACCTCGGAAAGCGAACTTCCACGGAACCACCCCGAACCCCCGGCAACGTCCTGGGTGCTCTGGATTACCGAGGGCCAATGTGAGCTCATCATTTTCTCGGTCCACCCTCAACCTCCCAGCCTTGGAATCTTCAATGTTCTTCATGAGATGTTCGGCCTTCTCACGTATTGTGTCATTGAAAATCAGCGTCCCATCCTCTTGGCTTAGGGAGCCTCCATGAGCGTAGTACCAGTTCTTTGATCGTTCGGGCCATTCAATAGTTGCAGGTATGATTCCCCGTTCGATCAGATCTTGTTCCATCTTCCTCCACTTGGGAATTGCTAAGCCATACCACCTCGCCCCAAATGATGGTGGTAGCCCTTCTGACTAGCATTTGCTGTGTTGGTCGTGATCTTTTTCACACCTTCTTCACTCCTCTTGTATTCAACAAATGCATCCCAGTGGTCCCTCAACTTTGGCCACGCGTTGAAGTCTGGAGTTTTGCCCTTCTTGATGTAGTGGGTGTCCAGTATCTTCTTGAATGTCTGGAATTGAGTAGCCATCTTTTTAAGCGTCCACGCTTTGACATCCTTCTCGCTATATCCTTCGGGGAATGTGAAATGTCTCTTCACGTCTTCCCACAGCATATTCTTTTCTGTCTCTGGAAGGGCGTACGGATTATCGCTTCTGCCCTTCCATTCTCTGATGCTAATAGGCACGTTGTCCCGGACGATTGCCCCGATTTGACTCACGTACTTGTTTGCTACTCTCTCGGGAGCAACCGGCCTGTCCTCTTCTGTAACTTCGGTGATGACAAGCCTCCCTTCCATCACCTTTGTACGACCTCGGGTCTTCTGCCCTTGTGTCGATCCGGAGGGCTAACAGTTCAAGATTCGTTAATTAGTACGTAGTAGTAGCGGTGGTGTGAAACAATACAAGAATGGTTGTATATACCTCGCCGGAACCTTCCGCCACGGCAAGTTGTTGCTGCGGCTGTTGCTCTTCATTCCCATCGGCGGACATGTTGAGGAACATGTCCGCCTGGGTGCCCTCTTCATCCGTGTATGATAGTGGAACGTTGTCGCCACTACCATCACCAGCGATTATCTGCTCCATGATATACCTTGCGGTCTCATCGTCTGCCATTTCAACTATTGATGGAAACATACATGGAATCATACATGACAGTCATAGAAATCGTCTTAATACAAATTTGTACAAAGTCCTACAAAGTCCGGAATCATACATGTATATAATGAAATCATAAAATAACACGAATCGTACAAAGTCCGGAATATTTATACAAATTTCTATGAATTTTGACGAATTTCTACAAATTTCTATGAATTTCTACGAATTTCTATGAATTTCTACGAATTTCTACGAATTTCTACGAATTTCTACGAATTTCTACGAATTTCTACGAATTTCAACGAATTTCTACGAATTTCTACAAATTTCTACGAATTTCTACGAATTTCTACGAATTTCTACAAATTTCTACAAATTTCTACGAATTTCTATGAATTTCTACGAATTTCTACGAATTTTGACGAATTTCTACGAATTTGTATGAATTTCTACGAATTTGTACGAATTTCTATGAATTTCTACAAATTTCTACGAATTTTGACGAATTTCTACGAATTTTGACGAATTTCTACGAATTTGTAACAATATCCACGTGCGGTGCCTAGGTTGTGACAGCGGCGATCAGGGCGGCGGAGGCGGGACGGCGGCGGTCAGGGCGGCAGTACGGCGGAGGCGGGGACGGTTCACCGGAACCACGGGCGGTGCCTACTAGGTTGTGATGGGCGGCGGGACGGCGGCGATCCCGGCGGCTACTCGGCGGCGATCACGGCGGCTACAAGGCGGCGATCACGGCGGCTACAAGGCGGCGATCACGGCGGCTACTCGGCGGGACGGCAGCGATCACGGCGGCGATCACGGCGGCTACTCGGCGATCTCTGTCTAACTTAACAAACTAACTAGAAATCTAAAAATCTAACTTAAAAAATTAGAAATCTAAAAATCTAACTTAACAAAATTACAAATTTATGTAAAAATAAAACTTAATTTTCTAATTAACTTAAAAAGAAAACCCTCCCGGCGCTGC